>NC_137504.1:5277500-5335000 GCF_041902795.1 Electrophorus electricus
GTGCTTACAGATGTGATTATGCACTGCTATCCAGAAAGAGAGGGAAAACGAGAGACAGACAGAGAGAGAGAGAGAGAGAGAGAGAGAGAGAGAGAGAGAGAAGAGAGAGAGAGAGAGAGAGAGAGAGAGAGAGAGAGAGAGAGAGAGAGAGAGAGAGAGAGAGAGAGAGAGAGAGAGCTTTAGTATTTTTACCTCTGAGGTGAAGCATGTCATGAAGTCTGCCATCTGCCCCTGCCTCAAAAGGTGACAAAAAAATGTATGGCTGGTTTGGACATTTTTGTGAATTTCAAAGGGAAAATTTGCAACTTAATTTGTAACTTTAAAAATGTAAGGCAACCAAAATGTTTACTTTTTACATTTAAACAAGAGGTCATTGTTTACAGTGTAACTATAAGTTTAATTGCAAATGTTTTCAATAATAATAATAATCATAGACTAGCTTGAATACTGTAGTTTTCTTGCTCACACTAGGGTTGTCCTGGCAATGAGGGCTTTCAAGGGCTCAAAGGTGACAAGGTGAGCAACAAACATCTTGTGCTAAATGTTTAATTATTAAAAGGTGAACAGGGCCAGTCACAGTCAGCATCGACTCTCTGATCTACCAGTCTCTGTGCAGTCACAGTCAGCATCGACTCTCTGATCTGCCAGTCTCTGTGCAGTCACAGTCAGCATCGACTCTCTGATCTGCCAGTCTCTGTGCAGTCACAGTCAGCATCGACTCTCTGATCTGCCAGTCTCTGTGCAGTCACAGTCAGCATCGACTCTCTGATCTGCCAGTCTCTGTGCAGTCACAGTCAGCATCGACTCTCTGATCTGCCAGTCTCTGTGCAGTCACAGTCAGCATCGACTCTCTGATCTGCCAGTCTCTGTGCAGTCACAGTCAGCATCGATTCTCTGATCTGCCAGTCTCTGTGCAGTCACAGTCAGCATCGACTCTCTGATCTGCCAGTCTCTGTGCAGTCACAGTCAGCATCGACTCTCTGATCTGCCAGTCTCTGTGCAGTCACAGTCAGCATCGATTCTCTGATCTGCCAGTCTCTGTGCAGTCACAGTCAGCATCGACTCTCTGATCTGCCAGTCTCTGTGCAGTCACAGTCAGCATCGACTCTCTGATCTGCCAGTCTCTGTGCAGTCACAGTCAGCATCGACTCTCTGATCTGCCAGTCTCTGTGCAGTCACAGTCAGCATCGACTCTCTGATCTGCCAGTCTCTGTGCAGTCACAGTCAGCATCGACTCTCTGATCTGCCAGTCTCTGTGCAGTCACAGTCAGCATCGACTCTCTGATCTGCCAGTCTCTGTGCAGTCACAGTCAGCATCGACTCTCTGATCTGCCAGTCTCTGTGCAGTCACAGTCAGCATCGACTCTCTGATCTACCAGTCTCTGTGCAGTCACAGTCAGCATCGATTCTCTGATCTGCCAGTCTCTGTGCAGTCACAGTCAGCATCGACTCTCTGATCTGCCAGTCTCTGTGCAGTCACAGTCAGCATCGACTCTCTGATCTGCCAGTCTCTGTGCTGTCACTTTGAGATAGAGGCCTAAAGACGCTTTACTGCAGGAGATCATTCCTGCATTATTCACAGTTTCATTGAATTTGCATGAACAATTCATGCAAAAGGAATGTGAAACTACTGCAAGGCTAGATTACTTAGAAAGTATTAGGGCTACTTTACCCATTCTATGGGCAAATATCCGTAATATTGTATTCCTATTGTCTAGTCATTACATCTGAATATTTGTGTTTGGGACTAATTTTGTTAACGTAATTGTGACGGTCGAGGGTTAAGCAGGATGCGGGGTTTTATTTACACATGAAACATACACGTATTAACACAGACTACTTGGATCAAACACTGACAACTTTGACGATACGACACGAGACTTGAATACACGCATGACAATTACACACAACAGGGATCAGGTGAACGACGCAAGGGGCCGTGTCAATACAGACGTGCACACACACGTGCACACACACACGTACACACACACACACACAGACGTGCGCACACACACACAGACTTGAGTGGGGAGGGGCTATACCGTGACAGTAATTCTTGCTACTTAATCGGGTATCATTTGTTTATAATTGTTATGACTAATTTACATAGTTCTAAAAAGGTTATTTTAATATTCATCACTATTGTGATGCTCCTAGGGCGGTGTGGGTCCAGAGGGCCACCCTGGTCACAGAGGAGACCAAGGACCCCCAGGACCACCAGGTCTGCCAACCCTTTATCTATGGAGGAACACGGTTGAAGACTGGGCCGTCTTTCGGGTGAGTTTCATCTTCCATGCTCACTGTTTCTCATCAGGTGTGTGTGTCTGTCTCTCCCCTGTACCGTTCTCCCGAGCTGACCTGGACCTTGGCCCCCGGTCCCCTGCCATTGGCTCATACTCCCTGAACCTTGGCCGCGGTCCCCTGCCATTGGCTCTTACTCCCTGGACCTTGGCCCCGGTCCCCTGCCATTGGCTCTTACTCCCTGGACCTTGGCCCCGGTCCCCTGCCATTGGCTCATACTCCCTGGACCTTGGCCGCGGTCCCCTGCCATTGGCTCATACTCCCTGGACCTTGGCCGCGGTCCCCTGCCATTGGCTCTTACTCCCTGGACCTTGGCCGCGGTCCCCTGCCATTGGCTCTTACTCCCTGGACCTTGGCCCCGGTCCCCTGCCATTGGCTCTTACTCCCTGGACCTTGGCCGCGGTCCCCTGCCATTGGCTCTTACTCCCTGGACCTTGGCCCCGGTCCCCTGCCATTGGCTCTTACTCCCTGGACCTTGGCCCCGGTCCCCTGCCATTGGCTCTTACTCCCTGGACCTTGGCCCCGGTCCCCTGCCATTGGCTCTTACTCCCTGGACCTTGGCCGCGGTCCCCTGCCATTGGCTCTTACTCCCTGGACCTTGGCCGCGGTCCCCTGCCATTGGCTCTTACTCCCTGGACCTTGGCCCCGGTCCCCTGCCATTGGCTCTTACTCCCTGGACCTTGGCCGCGGTCCCCTGCCATTGGCTCTTACTCCCTGGACCTTGGCCCCGGTCCCCTGCCATTGGCTCTTACTCCCTGGACCTTGGCCCCGGTCCCCTGCCATTGGCTCTTACTCCCTGGACCTTGGCCCCGGTCCCCTGCCATTGGCTCTTACTCCCTGGACCTTGGCCCCGGTCCCCTGCCATTGGCTCTTACTCCCTGGACCTTGGCCCCGGTCCCCTGCCATTGGCTCTTACTCCCTGGACCTTGGCCCCGGTCCCCTGCCATTGGCTCTTACTCCCTGGACCTTGGCCCCGGTCCCCTGCCATTGGCTCTTACTCCCTGGACCTTGGCCCCGGTCCCCTGCCATTGGCTCTTACTCCCTGGACCTTGGCCCCGGTCCCCTGCCATTGGCTCTTACTCCCTGGACCTTGGCCCCGGTCCCCTGCCATTGGCTCTTACTCCCTGGACCTTGGCCCCGGTCCTCTGCCATTGGCTCTTACTCCCTGGACCTTGGCCCCGGTCCCCTGCCATTGGCTCTTACTCCCTGGACCTTGGCCCCGGTCCCCTGCCATTGGCTCTTACTCCCTGGACCTTGGCCCCGGTCCCCTGCCATTGGCTCTTACTCCCTGGACCTTGGCCGCGGTCCCCTGCCATTGGCTCTTACTCCCTGGACCTTGGCCCCGGTCCCCTGCCATTGGCTCTTACTCCCTGGACCTTGGCCCCGGTCCCCTGCCATTGGCTCTTACTCCCTGGACCTTGGCCGCGGTCCCCTGCCAATGGCTCTTACTCCCTGGACCTTGGCCCCGGTCCCCTGCCATTGGCTCTTACTCCCTGGACCTTGGCCCCGGTCCCCTGCCATTGGCTCTTACTCCCTGGACCTTGGCCCCGGTCCCCTGCCATTGGCTCTTACTCCCTGGACCTTGGCCCCGGTCCCCTGCCATTGGCTCTTACTCCCTGGACCTTGGCCGCGGTCCCCTGCCATTGGCTCTTACTCCCTGGACCTTGGCTCCTGGCCCCTGCCATTGGTTCTTACTCCCTGGACCTTGGCTCCTGGCCCCTGCCATTGGCTCTTACTCCCTGGACCTTGGCCCCGGTCCCCTGCCATTGGCTCTTACTCCCTGGACCTTGGCCCCGGTCCCCTGCCATTGGCTCTTACTCCCTGGACCTTGGCCCCAGTCCCCTGCCATTGGCTCTTACTCCCTGGACCTTGGCCCCGGTCCCCTGCCATTGGCTCTTACTCCCTGGACCTTGGCCGCGGTCCCCTGCCATTGGCTCTTACTCCCTGGACCTTGGCCGCGGTCCCCTGCCATTGGCTCTTACTCCCTGGACCTTGGCTCCTGGCCCCCAGGTCCCACAGCCACCCTTTTCCTCTTCATTTATCCCTCCCTCTATCTCTCTTGGCATTTTCATGTAGCCACCACAGTTGCACAGCTGTGACTGTGGTGTGACTGTGGTGTGACTGTGGTGTGACTGTGGTGTGACTGGTGCAACTTCAGTGCGTTCATGGTGCACCTGGCTTATGGATTTTGTGCTCTCTCTCCCTTTATCGCTCTCTCTCTGTGTCTCATTCTCTCTCTCTCTCTCTCTCTCATTTCCACTCTCTCTCTTTCCCCCCCATAATGGCCTCATTAATCAGCTTTGCCCCTGCAAGCCTCGCGCTCTGCACGATGGAGTCTCTCCCTGCTGATACTGGGGCACTCAAGCAGCCTAGAAACAGTGTCTGGCTCCCACATTTATGTAGGGGTATGTGCTGGATGCGCAGAACATGGCTTTTATGAACTGTGAGACGCAGTGGGCTTTTGAGATTTATGTTTGCAAGCTGTCCAGAGGAGAGTAAGTGAACAAGGACACAGAGCTCAACCGGGATGATACAGTTACAGTCCAGTTCAAAGATGGCAAAGCAAAGATGGAAAAGCAGTTTTTGAAGGTTTCAATGATAATGAGCCACAGCTTCCTCTCTCTCTCTCTCTCTCTCCCCCCGCCTCTTTTTCAGCAAACCTCATTCTTCCAGCTGCTGTATGCTGGTTGGCCTGTAAGTATGCAACACAGTGCATGGGTTTTGTGGGCGCACAGACGATTGCCAGGTCTTGGGGCGCATACTCGCTCTGACTCTGATCTGTTCTTTGTGACCCTGTAGAGAGAGCAGGGTCCCCCAGGGCCAGAGGGGGAGATTGGCAGACCAGGCCTACAGGTGAGATCACATCCTGTCATCTAAGGGTTAAGAACAGCAGTCATCTAATACCTGGACTGCCAAGCTTAGTACATGACTCCAACTCTTTTGTCGCTCAGGGACCACCAGGTGATCCTGGAGAACAGGGACAGCCAGGGCACATGGGAGACATGGTAATCCCCTGGGACATATACTCATGTTCTGTAATTTACAGTTTACATCAAAAGTGTCACAGACAGATGTGATTTAAAGAAAAGCTGCTCCCTAGACTACCACTGCTCTCTGAAGGAAAGGGAGTCTCTCCTAATAGTGTCAGGGCTCTCATCTTCTATACTTCCAGATCAGATAAGACTTTCATAGTCATATGATAATACCACACTGAGGAGAGAAATTATTGTATTTGGTAATAGAATACATTTCCTTTGTAATTTTGCCACACTTTCAATCACAGGCACAAACAATTTTCTTTGTAATATGAGGTATATTTCTAACATATGCACATATATGTAATTTGTCTGTGTTTTGTTGTGTGGTTGAAGGCAAAGGTACTAAACATGCATTCCATTCTATAATGCTTATATTTAACCACAGACGCATGAGCTGCACTGTTTGAAATTTTCATTATGGGTTTGGGTAGGGCCCATCTTAATGAAATCTGAAACTACAATAACAGAAAGAAGCTGTTGAAGCTTGAATATAGTGTATGCAACTCTGCTGTCTTTTCTCTTTTGTCTATGTATGTTACATGAAACACTGGAAAGCTGTTTGTAGTCATACATTATTTTGTAGCATGTGGATGTGTGTGCGTGCCTGTGGGTGTTGTTTTGTGGCTATGATGTCTGTGTAGTTCTGTTTTCACTGTCAGGCTGAGATGCAAGGCCCATATACTGCTGGATCTGAGTTTTAGGCAGACTCGGTATTCTCCCTACTGTTATCTGTATGATTAAATGCAGCGGTTCAGTATTGCTCATGGGTAATTACAGTGGCCTTACATGGATACACTCGAGCATGTGTGTGTGTGTGGTGGGGGGGTGTTTCGGTTGGTGTAAGCAGGATTCAATTGAGTGCGCCATCCTAATTTTTTAGTCTGGCCAGTTTTAATATAGATCTAACATTTTGAAGGATTACAATAGACACATACATGCACAGATATACACTATATGCACAAAAGTATTGTGACACCTGAACCTTAGACCTATAGGAGCTTTTATGATGTCCCATTCTAACTCCATAGTCGTTAGAATGGAGTTGGTCCTCCTTTGCAGCTATAACCACTTCCACTCTTCTGGGAAGTATTTCTACAAGATTTTGGAATCTGTGTGTCTTTGGGAATTTTTGCCCATTCATCCAGAAGAGCATTTGTGAGGCCAGACACTGATGTTGGACAAGCGCCTGGCTCACAGTTTCAATTCTAGTTCATCCCACAGGTGTTTGATGGGGTTGAGGTCAGGGCTCTGTGCCTGCCAGTCAAGTTCTTCCACACCAAACTCACCCAACCATGCCTTTATGGACATTGCTTTATGCAGTATGGCACAGTCATGCTGGAACACAAAAGAGCATTCCCAACACCGTTCCTACAAAGTTGGGAGCATACACTGGTCCAAAATGTCTTGGTATGCTGAAGCATTATGATTTCACTGGAACTAAGAGGCTTAGGCAAACTCATGAAAACCAACTCCATAGCATTATCCCTCCTCCACCAAACTTTACAGCTGGTGCAATCCAGTCAGGCAGGAAACATTCTCCTGGCATTCGCCAAACCCAGACTAGACTCGTCCATCAGACTGACAGATAGAGAAGTGTGTGATTCATCACGTCATAGAATGCATTTCCACTGCTCCAGAGTCCAATGGCGGTGTGCTTTACACCACTCAATTCAACGCGCCACATGGTGCTTGGTGATGTGAGCTGCATGCAGCTGCTCGGCCATGGATATCCAGGCCATGAAGCTCCCACCACAAAGTTTTTATGCTGATGTTAATGCAAAAGGAGTTTTGGAACTTCGCAGTTATTGAGTCCGGGGAGTGTCGGCGACTTTTACGCACTATGCACCTCAGCACTCGGCGAGCCCGCTCTGTAACTTTACATGGTCTGCCACATCGTGGCTCAGTTGCTGTGGTTCCTAAATGCTTCCACATTTCAGTATTACCACTCACATACCTAGGAGGGAAGAAATGTCTTGAACTTAGATGTTTGTTTCCATGTTTTCTTTCTTTCTCTTTTCTGGTCGAAACCCTTGCTAGTTTTGTTTAATCAATTCTAATTTATTCTGGGAGTGCTTTTCCAATTAATTGGGATATAATGGATTATATAAAGACTATTAATCATGTTACAACAGCCTTAGTTCTGTGGTTCCTAAAGGAACGACGATGCTACATGTGAGAAGCTTCCAACACTCATTGCATATGGGAAGCAACCAGCTACCAGGCATCTGTCATTTGAGCCATTTTATTTTACATGGCAGATGGGACTGGGGAGTGCTATTATGAAATCCTCAGTGCTCTGGATAAATTGTTCCTCATATGTTGCATATTTAGGGTGATCCAGGTCTACAGGGAGTGCCTGGCAAGGCAGGGCATCCTGGGAAAGATGGAGAAGCAGGTCTGAATGGATTGCAGGGGCCTCCTGGGATACCTGGACCACAGGTAGAGGAAGATCCTCAGCCAGGTTAAGCTGCAATGTAGAATACATTATACTGTGATCCGATTAAGAGTGACAGTGCAGTCTTGTAGCTGTAAGCTTAGGACTTATATTACTTCATCTCCTACCCTCTCATGTGACTCATATGGTTGTGACCTCCAGGGTCCACCTGGCTATAAAGGAGAAACTGGCTCACCTGGAGAAAAGGGAGATGAGGTAAGAGGAGGCTAAAGGAAAGCTGAGTGATTCATAAGGGTTTACACAATGTCCATTACCTATAAAGAAAGGTATGCTGTTCTCTCTTTAGGGTGTGATTGGTGCAGATGGTCCCAGTGGTGACATGGGGCAGCACGGGGAGAAAGTAAGATCTAATCTTTTAAAACTAGGCTTGCAAACATTACCATTGAGCCATCATTTTTTTACAGCTCCATGCCATGTATTCCTTTATATTAAACGAAGATCACTAGCACCATAGTTTGCATTTATGATTGCTATTGTTTGAAATTCTTGCCATCTAGTGGTTGGCTACAGAACTGCTATATATTACTGCATGATGCTTTTTTTCCCCCTTTTTTAAATTGATGGGATATTATGCCATTTGCCTGGAAAGGGCTCTAAAGGACTCCCTGGGCAACCTGGTCCTGTTGGACCTCAAGTAGGTCTCTTACACTGTGCACTCACTAGTGCTGCTGCTGTTGTTGTTGTTACTGCTGTTATAACTAAATAAATAATACCAGCTCTAAAAGACTGTAATGACTAGTGATGATAAAGATTTGTCCTTGTTTGTACACTAAACTGTTTTGCTTTGATGGAATCAGCGGTAGATAAGATTTGTCCTGAAATGACTGACAATTATGTTCATAACTTCAGGGGCCCCAAGGCATCAGGGGTTTGGAAGGAACAGAAGGACTCCCAGGGGAAGATGTGAGCGAAGCCAAAATGTCTCAATATGGCACAAATACAGTTCAATTCAAAACACAGAACAGCTAAACGTAACGAATGTGGTGCACCTTACGTATTGTCTACGTTCTTTCATTTGCTGGATAGATGTAATGATTTTGTCTGTTATACAGGGGGATGATGGAGCAGCTGGTGCACCGGGGCCACCAGGTGCTCCAGTAAGTCATCTCATCGATATATTAACGAGACATTTTTTTCCACACAGTGATTCAAACTGTGTCCAGTGCTCTAGATGGTTGTAAACCTAGACCAGATAATGAAAATGTGCAGTGACTACTGTTAAAGTTCTTTCGTACATGTATTTATTAGACTACACAGTAAATGTATGTCGTTCAAGAGGGTTGTGTTAGTTGACTTATTCGCTGATGGCTAATTCTATCATTTGAAATGTGTACTTAGGGACCCCCTGGTGTCACTGGTTTGGTCGGAGCTCAGGGGGTAAATGGCTCCCAGGTGAGTCTACATGTGCTCCTATTTAAATCATAATTTTTCTACTATCTTCCAGTGCTGCAGCCTATCATTCACAGAGCAGTCTATGTAAAACAGTCTCTGTATAGTCGGTTCTCTGCTTCACTTCACAGGGAGAGCCTGGGCCGCCAGGAAGAGCCGGTACCCCGGGGCCCCAGGTGTGTTGATGCTATCAGAAAGATCTTTGTCTTTGTAGTTTTTAAAGGTGGAAAAAAGAAGTGTTTGATGACTGAAATCCACATCATCTCTTTGTCATCACCAGGGCCCTCAGGGATTGGAGGGGCAAATCGGGCCCCCAGGGCGACAGGGTCCACAGGTGATGCACTGTTACTGTTACACTTCTAAGCCACAGTTAAGGGATTAAAGTCAATGCTGATATGTGAAGGCAGAGTATTGCACTGTCAACAGACAAATCTCCAAAGCCTGCTGTGCTCACAGGTCCATTCAGTTCAGGTCAGGTTTATTTTTATAGCAATTCTCAAGATAGATAAAGTAGTTTTACGAAGGCTCGAGGTGGTCAATACAGACAGCTGGAAGAGCAAAGCATAGATAAGTGAACACCCAGGAATCAGTTTCTGACAGTTGGTGCTAGGAATGGATTACTGTACCCTAACTTCTTATAATAAATAATCCTTTTTAGAATTTTTTAAATATTATGAATTAGACACGATGCATTAAATTTGACTTCAGTTCCAATCCGCTTGAGTCTTCAAAAGGCACACTGATACACTGCATTTTCACAGAGGAACAGACTGCAGTGTATAAGCTTAAAAAATACAATTTAATATGCTTTAAAAATGCTTTAACAGTTACAGCTTTTTTCCATGCTTATGGAATTTACTAGAATAATGACATTTGCATTTGCAAAACCTTTTTTTTTTTATATTAGAAGACCAGATTCCAGTTCAGTGATGAAACAGACTCGGTTCTACATTAAATCCAGATGTATGAAATATACAGATGGTCGTACAGGCGTTGTGTTGGGCCACAGATAGAATTGGGGCCACAGGTTCATCAGAGAGGAACTTATTTCTGAATTTATTTAGAATTCAGAGACAGAAATCCTGCAGAGTCTGGAATAGAACTGGCAACAAGACTGGCAATGAGGTATGCATTAGTAAATGACATAAGAAGAAAGGAAACAGGTAGTTTAGAAAAGAAGCTCCGCTTTCTTGATGATAATTGTGTTATCATAAAATCAGAACATTGCTCATCCCCATGAGCAGCAAGTGTTGTACAGTGATTACAGCAGGAGCTTAATAGATACCACAGAGGAAATCAAGAGGCTGAGCTTGAAACGTCCTCAAGGTGCCCACGGCTCCGGTGGATCAGAATCTGTGTGTGCGTGTGTGTGTGTGTCCAGGGTCGGTCAGGAAAAGCAGGCAGAGCTGGAACAAAAGGCGATCCTGTAAGCATATTTCACCCTTCTCTAAGAAATAAGATCCTTTTCTACACTGTGAAGACGCTTAAGATGGATAAACGTTGTTCATGAATAACCTTTACGCCTCAGAATAAAATAACAAATTTAATAGGAATTCTCACTGCTCTTTTAATTTTTAATAAGTCCCCGGCATCTCATTTGAACCCCATTGATCTCACCTGTGCCTCATTTATAATGTGATTCACTAAATTGGTTACACCTAGGAGAAGCTGAAGTATTTCCCTGACTTACTTTTCCTCTGTGGCTCTGTGTCTCTTAGGGACCGGTAGGGCCCACAGGCCTCCGCGGAGAGCCAGGCTTTGAGGGCCTTATGGTAAGACCTTCAATATGTCTACATAACCCACTCTCATGTTTTTCAGACACACATTCCAAAGCCAAAGCCTTATTCAAAACATCTTTACATGTTTGTGACATTACAATTTTCCAATTTAAAGTTTCATGTGGCTTTTCCTTTCGTGTTGGAAGTCACCAGGCAATATGTTGATGCCATATTTAACCCTATAATAAGATGGATTTCACAGTTGTAGACACTGTTTGATGTCGCAGTATAGCAGTGCCTGATGTTTTATACTCTGTCTGAGCTTCAGGTGGCATATTCATAGAATAAACATCCCCAAGAGTTGTGCCAGCAGATGGCCATATGGTCGTGTCTAAAGCCTATCCAGTGACATTGTAAAATATGAGATGAAAACTGTCCCATGTGGTTTACATCAAGCATTGTTCGAGCTTTCATCCGAGGCTGGTGTCACTGACATGATGCTGCATTCGAGTGCGGAGCCATCTGTGATGATATGGCTCTTTCCTGCCAGTGTCGTTTTTAGGTCTGCACGGAGCTCTGCTATCACCTTGTTCTGATAGCTCTTTTGAAGGCTTACACCTTACACTTCTCATACAAAACAAAAACCTCTTGTTTTGTGCCATCAGAGAATGGGTCTAACACTGTCTAAATAAACATTGCTGAGGCCCCCGGTGGGAGCAGCTTGTTTTACTTGAAAAATTATATCATGTGTTAGTAATTGTTGTTGTGTTACTGTAGCTGCCAAGTCCCAGAAAAAATATTACTGTCACTGTTAAATTGTCACTCTTTAATTGTACAAATTTTCTAGTCTTTTATATTTGAACTTGCCCTTGGGAAACTGCAGCTTTAAATGCTGCCCAACAGATTATGCTTTGATCACAAATGCACAATGTGTATTATTTTCAGAACCATTGTAGGAACATACCTGGGCTTTTCCATGCTAATTTGCTAATTCCACATAATAAGCATCTGTTTCAACTGTAAACAGAAGGACGGCTTCATTCACAAGCTCCAAAGAGAAAACTGCGCTGATTAGATTTATGATGCGGTGTAGGATATAGGAGCGGACCTTCCAGCCCATTGCCTTACAAGCCTTCTGTGGTTTGAGTATACAGTGCCGGTCTCACGGTGCATATCTAGTTTAGTCTTGGGGTGGCTGAAGTGTCTCTGCTCTCCCAGTCCAGCGAGATGTGATCCATCTGTCAAATCTGCCACTGCATTTGCCATAATCAGTTTGGAGACGACTGTATTAATAATTACTGGTCAGATGAAAACATGACCACAGTGAAGTCAAGTGCTGTATTCAGTCTGACTGAAGCCTTACTGGCATATAGTGTTTCAAATCTCTGGGGAAAGGCTTTAAAATGTACCTGGAAACCAGTTACTGCAGCTCCCTTTACTTATACAGGTGGAACGTTTGTGCTTTCATACTTTCTTTCTTCCAGAGAATCATCCACACATACCCACTTCTCTTGTACCATGTCATAGACGAGGTCTTGCACTTGATCAGGTGACCCAATCTCATGTTCACATTTTTAATTATTGTTTCAGGGTACATTAGGAGTACAAGGACCAAAGGGGTTTGTGGGTGAGAGGGTAAGTGTTTAAGTACTTAATTCATACTAGGTGGGACAATGCTATGTTGTACTATGTGCAACATTTCAGTGTGTATTCCTCCAGTTTTGGACTGCTTTTTTTTTTAATTTAAATAGTTAGACCATATCTTTGGTGCTTCATTTCTTCTGTTATGTGCGATTAGTATTTCTGACATCCGTAATGGCAGGTTAGTGAACGTGAATGCTTACACATGCTGTATTTTTTTCCCTGCTGTCAGAAAGTCTGTATTTCTGTTCTTGCCTTGTTTACTAAATGACAGACTATTTGGTTCCTTACAAATGTTTGATGTGTGGACTGTTTCACAAGGGGAAGAGAGGGCCTTATGGTGACAAGGGGCAAGCAGGGCCGAAGGGTGACAGAGTAAGTGTTACTTTTAAGAACCTGCAGCAAGCCTGCAATCTGCTCACCTCCATCTCCATCTTCGGCCCTTATGATGTAGAGAGCAGATGGGTTTGTGTTCTGGAGTAATGTGATAACAAAGAGTTTCTGATTTTCTCTTCGTCTACAACACAGGGTGCTACAGGGGCCCCAGGGATGCAGGGTCCTCAAGGAGAGCAGGGGCCCACAGGTTTTCCTGGTTTCACCGGGGTCAAAGGTCAGCCTGGCCTCAGGGGGATCCAGGTACATGCCATAGAATAGTCTGACATAAAAGTAAGAGCGAAATGCTATTTGCTATGTTTGAATGGCTTTGACAGTACTGCATAATTGTCTCACCAGCCAATTCATTTATCCAAATTAAATCACATTAATGTATTATATTGGCTTTGAGTGCATGTTCTATCTCTCTCTCTCTCTCTCTCTGTCTCTCTCTCTCTCTCTCTCAGGGAGAAGATGGAGAGGCAGGTGGACAGGGCCGAACAGGAAACGAGGGGTCAAAGGTCAGACGAGTACAGCGCTACCATTATTGGCGTGTTAACTTAAACATCTCCTCTCCTTAATTGCATCTTGGTAGGATTTTGAATGGAAATATGCAAACATGACCGGCCTTCTTGTCTTGACCCATCCAAGCATACAAACAAACAAACGAACGAATGAATGAATAAAAGACATTAAGGTTCTAATACATCTTACTCTGTACTATCTAACTCTGTAGTCTCTTGCTCTGTGCATCTTATTCTGTACTATCAAACTATTTTTTAAAAATATTTTTGTTAAAAAAGTATCAATGTGAAAGTCCATTCTAAATGTTTACCATAACTTTGCTAAAGGGGAACAAGGGCCCAGATGGTCATCAGGGGAAACCAGGACCCAGAGGACCGAAGGTAGGACAGATCTACGACTACAGCTAATCCTGTTTTTCTAACAATACTGCGACATTTAAATGCAATAATGCAATAGTTGTAGAAATATTCAATCAGTTTAATATTTAATTTCAGTATTTATTATATTTAATTTCAGTTTATGTTTGACAGATACATAGTATGATGCAGCATTCCGACTGACCAAACTGTGGATATCTGTCTCTACTTTAGGGGCGTACAGGACAAAGAGGTCATGCTGGTATGCCCGGACCACCGGTAAGAATCTGAAACAAGCAGAGAATCAGTTTTCAGCACCCAAACTTTGGGGGCACCTCAAAGTACGGAAATATGATATGTCCAACTCCTTTTCCCTTGACATTTCAGGGAGTACCAGGCCCTCCAGGAGCAATGGGACCTGAAGGAAAGCCTGGTACACAGGTTCCCGTTCTATATTCTAATACCATGATCACTGCCTGCCCAACTTTTTAAATGAACAGTAGATGGAATGGACAGGGGACTGGGTATGTGTTGACCCCTGAAATCACAGTTACTGCTTTTGTGTAATAAAACATTTTTCTCATTCTTGTAGCTCAATTAAAAAAAAACAGACAATGCCGTCAAATCTGTAACTTTCTAGCAAAATAAGACAGTATATAAAGATAACCTTTCTTCAAACTTCAGACATGGACACAGAATTATGATACCGACTGAAAAATTTGGATTTCTCCATTTGTTTCTATGAGCTATGAGTGAGAAATAACTATAATGTAACACACTTTATAATGTCCCTGGCTATAACTGTGACTTCAGATGATTAAGGATATAAGGAAGTGTTAACCATTACCTTCCCTTTCTCGTAGTGATCCAACAGCATTAGCTGTGCTAAGCTACATGCTAGAACTTTGCCTACAGGGCGCATAACCTTGTAATGGCACGAAGAGGCCCAGTCCACTGCATCAATGCTTTGAAGCTACAATATCCTGCTTGATTTAAGGCAGTGCAGATGTATGTTCTTATGGATTTCTCCTGTGTTCCAGGGTCCCCAAGGTGCTATGGGTAGCGCAGCAGAGAAAGGGCTAATGGTGAATAAAATGCCGTCAAAACAGATCTGCCTTCAAAAGAAATCATTACAACCATCAACCATTCAATTCAGCCACAGCATCAGCCACAGATCCCAGCAGTTTTTTTACTGCTTTTCCTTAATGAACATATCAATCATTAATCATCAAGCTATCCCTTAAGCTCCGTACATGCAACACGTGATAAAATAGGTTCTATCCTAATAGGATTCTTGAGTCTGAGCCATTGATACAAAGTAAATAAAACCAAGTGGCAGTGTTTGATAGTGGATAATATATGATTTGAATGATTTAGTAAAAGGTTTCCAAAGAGCCAGCTATTTTAAGAATTTTCTGACCTTAAATGTACTCCTACATATGCTAGGGGCTTGAGATGCCTCATAGCAACATGAGGTACAGGAAATGTAATCCTCACTGTCAGCAACAATGACACACACATTTGCATGCGTGCATGCATGCAGATGTGCACACATTACAAAAAAAAATCACACATACATAAGCACACACAAATCTTGGTAATGATCTTTAACTCTTGTGTGTGACTTCTTATTGTTCATCAGGGCTTTCCAGGCATACCTGGAGTGATTGGTCTGGATGGACCACCAGGACCTTCTGTGAGCTATCTTTCCTAATGTTTATTTAGATTTTGGGGGTGGGATTATTTGGGGTGTGGGGACTTTTGGCAGTATTACTAGATTTTGGATAAGTTAATAATGAACAATAATGAGAGCTAAAATGCACAAGCAATGAAATGACACCCATGCAAATTGCTTGCAAGCAGTTTACTAGCAATGAACAGGTGGTGCCCATTTACATTATATATCATTTACTTTTTGGCTAGCATATTTAGGACTTATGTGAACGTGTTTAGTCATGGACAACTAAATCCAGAGTTAATTAGTTTTTAGGGAATGCAAGGTCAATTTGAGGTTCAGAAAATACATGTTTGTGCTGATGCACATGATGATTGATTTATTGCATCACTGAAATCATTTGATAATATGATCAGCAGAAGGACAATATGGAGGCTGTAATATATCCTTTGTTCTGAGGTTGTGAAAGGTTTGGGGAACAATCATGGAATTGAAATTAGCCATAAAACCTTAATCATGCATGTTAGAGTACAGAGATGCTAAGATCCTGACATGCCATCCATTCATCAGTGAGCTAACTGAGAATTAGCGTGTTACATTTCAATCTGTCTTAAACATTTTTATAGAATGGTAAGCCATTCCTGTCTACATACATTTAAACAGATATAGTGGTAATCTGTCAGCATTTTTCAGTTATAATTTTGTTGTGTCCCTTGCCCATATGTCACAGGAATGCCCCCAAACTGCATATAAATAGAAACCAAAACTGTTAGGCTGTTAATGTTTTTGTCTAAGTTATACACCCATCTTTCGGAAGTTTTCACTGTATTTAACTGTAATTGGAATCAGATAGAAAAACTCGCATAGACTTTAGGGATATCTCTTGATTTATGAACTTTTCGTGTAGCTAATGAGTTTTCTTGTGATAGGGTTCACCTGGACGAGAGGGAGAAAGGGGAAGTCCAGGGCCTCTAGGCATGAGGGTGACTGATTTTGTGCTTTTTTGCTTATCTTTAGACATTTTGTGCACTTGACTAGATATTTACCTGTGTGTGTGTGTGTGTGTGTGTGTGTGTGTGTGTGTGTGTGTGTGTGTGTGTGAGTGTGAGTGTGTGGGGGTGTGTGTGGGGGTGTGTGGGTGTGTGTGTGTGTGTGTGTGTGTGTGTGTGTGTGTGTGTGTTTGTTTTGGTTCTCTCAGGGTTTCCCTGGGAAGCCAGGAACAATGGGCCCTCAGGGTGCTGTTGGCATGTATGTAAGTGCTACTTCTGCAGGGATCTATGGGAAAAGGGGATTTGGTTGGCAAGAGGGATGCTCATTTACCAGCAGTTTATTATGCATGTGAGACCAAGCAATATGTAACACTACACAATTTTAAATGATTTTCTGTCTTGTATACAGATTTTTAAATTGTTTTATGCATTGCCCAAGGAAATTTAATTATTCTCTGCCTGGATTGGAGATTTAAGAAAGCTGCAATAACACCAATCCATGTACAAAAGCCACACATCACATGGTTTTTTGTTTTCGATACATTTTAACCAAACATATTCAATATTCAATCTCACAATTACCAAATAGTATGTAGGCAAGGTAATTTTTTAAACAATTGTGTAAGGGTTTGGCTCAGGGTTGGGAAACCTGCTAGAACACCTTCAGACAAACATAGAGGCTGGCACGTGGTGGCTCCAGAGTAACTGAGAAATTAGCCATGCCTGTTCTCCTGTCTACTTAAGAGCAGTTCACAAGCTCTCTGGTACTCAGTCTTCGTTGAATGTTCTGTCAGATGACAGACTCTCAGGACTCTCTTGGGTCTTTATATTTTCTCTCACCCCTTCAGATTCTCTACAGCTTCCAGTAGAATTTTTCCCTGTCAAGTTCCCTCAACCCCTTGCCAGGCTTCACATTCACTAGCAATTTCTCTGGCTTTCCCTTCTTTCTTTCTTTAGCCTTCCACCTGCTGCAGTGGGAAATCTTTGAGCAGTTTTAGTTTTCCTTTTGCACTCCCTTTTCGTTAACCATGCTTCCCCCGGACAGCCTTGGTTGTTTCCGTTGAACTCTCTCATGCTGCATTAGTAACCCCAATAGCATTGGCTCAAACCTTGCCTTGGGCCTTTTGGCTTACTCATTGGGGAAGTTCCATAACTAGTTACCCAACCCCTGATAGTGGTAGCTCCCCACTGAGCCTGCTGTTTTGCATATGAATCTTTGGTTTGGTTTTTCAAGCTCCCTAGCTGCTTGGCACTTATCATCTTATGCAGCTCATTCAGTTCATACAGGTGCCCTGTATACATGGTCAGGGTTGTGAATCCAGCTCGTGGTGAGACACCCTGTAATAAATTGCCTCCAATATTCTGTGAGTCACCCTGTGGCATGCTGATCATATGTAATTTAACGTTTATACAGGCTGGTGAGCAATCCAATTCCACAGACTGGGCAGTAAAAAAAAAAAAAAAAAAGGCAGTGAGTTTGGTTGGAGAATAGCCTGTGGCTATGTGGGTAGCCACTTGTCAATTAAATGAACCTTTTGGGTCAGCTCAAAGAATCACAATACGGCACATTTTTATTTACCCTTTAATTTAACCAGGCAAGTCATTAAAATGCATTCTTATTTACAATAGCAGCCTGGCAAGCAGCAAAAGCCACTTGAGAGGTACATACATAAGCACACACTCAAAGAATTACCCAACAAAGAAAACCAGATGAAACTGACTAAACAAGGCTTAAAGAAGAAAAAAATGAAAAACAAACAAAAGAAAAGGACAAGTGACACAATATAATAATGCAAGAAATATAATGATATGGAATCTATAAACATGTGTAAGGGTGTGTAAGGAGGACCATTTGTACCAATAAGTACAGAGAGCAGTGATGTGTTTTTAAAAGGAACATTTGACACAAATGAAAAGAAAGTATTGTTTTGCCCTGACTGATTCCAGTAGACCCATCATGCACACACAACTTTTCAGGGTCATATGACTTAGCATATGATGCTCATATTAAAATGAATAAACAAATAATGTGTAATCATAGAGATACACATTCAGTGGCTAATTTATTATGAACACCTGCTTGTTAAGGCAAATAGCCTGCTCCTTGGCATATAATTATAGCTCAGTATGTTTAGCATGTAGACATCGCCAAGTGGTTTATTTGGTATTGGACCAAATATCTGTAATGTTAAGACATCTGACCCAAGCAGCTTTGACTACAGTGAGATTGTTGGTGCTAGATCCCAGATGTTCCTTGGATTTTCACACACTATAGCCTGTAGAGTTTAAGGTGAAGAACATGATAAACAAGCGTAGAACCACAGTAGGTACATGATCACCAAAGCTGGATGACTGAAGCTGGAAAAATGCCGGATTAATCTGTTTCTTCAGTTGAATACACATTAGGATCAGAATTTCGTGTAAACAGCATGAATCTATGTATCCATACTGCCAGTGGTGTATAGTTCTGTAAGATCTTTTGGCTTGCTTTGGGCCTCTTTGTCCAAATAGCTCATTTAGCATAATGCTCTATCTAAGCATCATTGTTGATCATGAGAAGGCCATGCCTCTTTAGCCACAGTCTGTCTCTTTACAAATTAATACATCCAGCAGTGCAATGTGCCAAAGCTCACATTATCTCAAGCTACTACCATTAACCTATAGTGCTTGCTCCAGGTTCTGCACAGTGTAGGTTCTGTTGTGCCTAATTCTGCCAAGTAAACTGGCCACTGAGTGCAGTTACTAGACTGTTTTTGCTTATATCAACTTAAATCTCAAAGCTGCTAATTGGTTTACACTTTTTCTGCCTGCCTATGAAGGGCTTCTCTGGAACCACAGGCATGCGAGGAAGACAAGGTCACATGGGAGAATGGGTGAATACACATAGCGTGCAGAATATTCACTTTAACATCATCTTTATGGCTTGTGTTATAACATGTGCTTAAACCAGCTCTATGGTTACCAATCTTTGAAAGATTTATATTCAGAATAAAAGATGTCTATCAATTGATAAATGATGATGTTTATCAACTAAACCATGTATTTCTCATAGGGGGAGCCTGGTGTGAAAGGACTCACAGGACACAGTGGAAAACCTGGACTTCCAGTAATTGTGTATCATTTTTACTGAGAATGTGTTATACAAACTCGGAACTAATCATTATTCTTAAGACATAATCTGTTTAACTGAACCATGTGGAACATACGGTAGACTGTAAGGTGTTATATCTTCTCAACATCTGTGGACAAAATGTACATGTATGAACATGTATGAACCATTTTGTTTCTGTGATCTTTGTTTCCAGGGCAACCCTGGTCCAGCTGGTGAAAGAGGCCCTCCAGGACACCAGGTGGGAGAGTTTGGAAACTGTTTTGTACTCCTGTAGCTCACCTTTGAGAGGTAGAACATGCTGATGGTGATACCAAGGTCATAGATTCAGTTCCGAGTGAGCTTATATACTGCGATACGGATAAATATGTACAGTTATGTGCAAAATAATAGCAGTGTGTTTAAAACAACTGAGAAAAGCTCAATCCTCATAATAGCATTTATTTCCATATACACAAAGGCACTGGGAGCACTGCACATTCAAGTCCAAATGAAAACATGAACAAAAAAATCAATGGGCTGTTCAAAAAAATAGCAGTGTCTTCATTTTCATGTACAAACTCAAATATTTACAGTATAAACTGAAAGTTGTTTACAGATTTAGCTTTTTTGTTGATCACTGAACTAATATTTAGTTGTATAACCTTTATTTCTGATAACTGCTTTACATCTGTGTGGCATGGAGTCGAACTAACATCTGACACCTGTGAACAGATATTCTGACTGGACTACATTCCACAGTTCTTCTGTGTTCTTGGGTTTTGCATCAAAAACAGCATTTTTGATGTCACTCCACAAATTTTCAATCGGATTGAGGTCTGGGGATCTTAAGGTCTGGCCACGTAATAACATCAATCTTGTTGGTCTGGAACCAGGATGTTGCCCACTTGCTGGTGTGTTTGGGGTCGTTGTCCTGCTGAAACACTCATTTCAAGGGCATTTCTTCTTCAGCATAAGGCAACATGACCTCTTCCAGTATTTTGATATATTCAAACTGGTCCATGGTACCTGGTATGCAAAAAATGGGTCTGACTCCAAAGGATGAGAAATATCCCTAAACCATTATGCTTGCACCTCAATGTTTTACAGTCTTGACAGTGTACTTTAGCTTGAATTCAGTGTTTATGGGTCATCTCACAAACTGGCCTTTAGACCCAATAAGAACAATCTTGCTCTAAGCTGTCCGTAGAATGTTGCACCATTTCTCTTTAGGCCAGTCAATGTGTTCTTTGGCAAACTGTAACCTTTTCAACACATCTTTTTTTCAGCAATGGTACTTTATGAGGGTTTCTTGCAAATAGTTTGGCTTCATGTAGGCGTCTTCTGATTGTTGCAGTACTCACAGGTAACTGAAGATCATTGGATGCTTCTTTGCATTCTTGTTATTCTATGATCTACGCGGATGGTATTATTTATTTTCCTACTACGTGTTTCGGGTTTTGTTTGCCGTTTTAAAGCATTTGAGATCATTTTAGCTGAGCAGCCAATCAACTTCTTGATCAAAGTTCTTTCTCCTTCGATACAATGTCTGGAACGACCCATTTTACTCACTGAGCAAGGGCTAAAACCAGCAGGTACAACATTTGCTGCCCTCCTTCTTTAAATAAGGGCCATAATTGACACCTGTTTCTTCATAGAATGAATTACCTCAATAATTGAACTCCACACTGCTATTAATTTGAACACGCCCCTTTCATTAAATGAAAACCCAATTAGCAGCGTGAATGTCATGACTTGATTCTGTTAGTTGCCCATTACTCGGCCACACCTAGTCATGAATTTTTTCCCATGTTGTATTAGCTTTTCTGCCAAAATCAGTAATTAAATACATTAGTGATGTTAGACTGCTATTATTTTGCACATAACTGTAAGTCTCTCTGGATAAGAGCATCTGCCAAATGCCATAAATCTAAAATATAAATTTAATGTTTGAATAATAAAATAAGAACCTCTGACATGACTGTTTGTTCACTGTGGTTTGATTTCCCATAATGTAGATGGGCGAATGAAAACACTAGCATCTCTTCTTTCATCCTCTTCATGTTCTATGTGCATGTCTTATCTCCTCAGGGCAGACGAGGAGATCCTGGACCTCAAGGAATGGATGGAGTACCTGTAAGTTTTAGTTAGACTGGACCTTAACTGTTATTTCAATTTTACCTGTCTGCTAGGAAATGTCACTCTTTCTGATGTAGGGCCATCCAGGGCTTCAGGGAATGAATGGGCCTATTGGAAGACCAGGACCTCATGGCAGTAAAGGAAGTTCAGGAGGTCCAGGCCCAAATGGGCCTCCAGGTATTCCAGTAAGTCCTGTGCTCATGTAAAGATTGTAAATTTTGAGATGCAGTGGAGAACATCTTTATTAAATTTCTGCCATGCTCGATTAAGATGGGACACTAAACTCTCTTTTAGTGCTAATGTTCTTACAGTGTGTAGGCAAAAACTGGCTCATTATTTCTCCCCAGGGCCCTGAGGGTGTAAATGGATTACCAGGACCAGTTGGGGAGAGAGGAGAGAAGGTCAGAGAGAGCTAAGAGCTTACAGCCTGTGTCTTGTGAGGTATATTCTGCTTGAAATATCTACATGAAACCGTGTGTGTGTGTGTTAACTCACAGGGAATGCCGGGTGCTCCTGGTGATTTCGGGCCTGCAGGATTGGAAGGTCAACAGGTCAGATCCTTTCTAGAAAGTTTAGAGTCTGCATTGGGGTGGCTGTAGTGCACCTTTGGCCAGACTCCAGCTGGGTTTCCAACCATCCATTGCTCCAATGAGCCAATGGAAAACATCAAGCAGGGAAAGTGTTTACTGAAGTGAATATACAGTAATGTGGAAATTGTCTCATTTCAAGAATATACGACGTCTCAGTGTTCTCTGGATCTGCGTTTCTCAGGGTCCACCAGGAATAGTGGGGCCAGGCGGGCTATCAGGGAGGAAAGGAGATCAGGTCAGGTGATAGATATTGCCTGGCAAAATGTGTTCTTTATATATTTTACATATATGAAGCTATAATCATGATTGCACCACAGAAGTGCTGGACAGTGAGGTTCCTCATTGCTTCTATGTGTCCATGGATGATTTGTAGGGCGAAAGAGGTTCATGTGGTAACATGGGCCCTCAGGGCCAGAAAGGAGATGTTGGTCCACAAGGTTTAAAAGGGCTGCAGGGTTCACCTGGGCCAGCGGGCAAAGAGGTTGGGCTTTTCATCAGTTAACAACTACACACCTTCTCATAGTAAATCTGCACCTGCTTTGGCAAATACAACAACTGTTTCCAATTTTCTGTCAAGGGAGCTGTTGGTCAGTTTGGAATAGCTGGTGATCCTGGACCTAAAGGAGAAAAGGTGAACCATTTAACCCATTTTTAAAGACAAACGCATAGTTTTTAAAAACAAAATCATGCACCATACTCTATAATATACATATATCTTATTAATCAATTTATCAAATATTGGTGTTGGTGGTGTTCTTTTTTAGGGTGATACAGGCCCTCTAGGATTCTCTGCTTTAGAGGGGCCCTGGGGTGCCCCAGGGGATAAAGGAGAGCGTGGACCCAAAGGAGACAAGGGCAACCTCGGTCATCTTGTGAGACCAAAACAGTTCATAGCGTTTTACTCAGCAATTCCCCTTTTTAGTTGTATTCATGTATTCATCTGTGACACTGTCCCATCCAGAAAAGGCCTCTTTCATATTGTAAATAGTTTTCTTTTTCTATCACAGAACTGTGGTATTGTATGTTCTTGTTGAGATACTTTTGTCTGCCTTGTGTTCAGGGTGAGCCAGGTTTTATGGGTGCCATAGGACCTACTGGGTTAAAAGGACTACAAGTGAGTAGAATTTCTGAATTCTGCACCAATTAGAATTTTGCATTTAAACTTAACAATCAGTATGATTAACCAGCAATTTTGATTACGTGGTTGATAATTGCAGCTGACCCTCTTTCATTTTACCAAGGGTGGGATGGGACCAACAGGGCTAGTAGGGGCCAGTGGACTTCCAGGGGAGAAGGTATTGAAATGGGTTGACATTTATGTAGCTTCTTAGCCCGGGTTTGTGTATTTCTAGCATGTAATGTAAATGTATTCACCTTCCTTCACACAGGGGGAGACTGGGCCTTCCGGCACGCCTGGCATAACAGGAAATATTGGACTTCGGGTATTAAAACTGCAGTAGATATTAGGAATATAAAAAAAAATGAAAGATGTATGATCTTCTTCCTTTAAAATCTAAACAAATAGAATATTTTTATTTGTGTCTTCGGGAATTATTTCCCAGTAATGTATTCAGAATCTTATAGATTAGCTTAGTTATCTTGGATATCTTTCTGTGTTTACACCAGGGAGCAAAGGGCATAACGGGAGTGAGAGGAGACCCAGGGAAGCCGGGACCACATGTCAGCACCTCATGCCCGGTCACTGCTTGTATAACGTTTCCGTCTTACCAGAACACTTTCATTTTAATACTCTTATTATGTAATTGTTTTGGACGCAGGGCAGTGCACGGTCTGTGGGTCCTAAAGGCAACACAGGCCCTAAAGGCTTTTTGGGCCCAGTTGGAGAGAATGGAGATCCAGGAAAACAAGGAGAAACAGGAGAACAAGTAAGAAATCCCCATTAGGCACTGTCATTGCTATTTATTATTAAGACTCTAAAAATCCCACTTTATAAATGGTGTCTCATGCAGTGTTAATAATTAGATCTAAACATGTAGGGGGCTGACGGCCTACCAGGGATTCAAAGACCCCCTGCACTCCCTGGTCCAGAGGTACAGCCCATTTAATTTTGCATTTGTTTCTGTCAATCCCTGAGGGACATGCTTAAACTGTTTGATAGTCACAGAATCACTTCAGGGTTTTTGTTTGTTTGCTTGTTTGCTCAATGTATTTGTGCACTCATAGATCACAATAATATAGCAGGTTTTTTTGTGAGACTTTTCAAATTATTTATCTTATTACCACTCCTGTCTCCCCAGGGGCACCCAGGAGAATCAGGAGCTCAGGGGCCACCAGGACAACCAGGACCTCAGGTCAGTGCACAAAGGTTTATTTAACATTCATAACCAGAGCAACATTCAAAACCTGCATACTGTAGAGGGCACTGAGTACAAAAAGATATTTGATTGAGTAGCTTTACAGTCAGCATGTACAGCAAAAGCAGTCACATGTTAAACTTCCAAAACAACTTGCTGGCAAGCTAAAGATCAGACAGTAAGTGCATTAATGTAAGATGACAACCTGAATTACTAATGCCCCAGATCCAAGCCTAAAATATGTTGAAACGCAGTGTTTTCTTGCTCAAAAGCTCCTCTTATTGTGATTCTGACTGTGTAAGCTTCATCTTCACGCACGCACACACGCACACACGCGCGCACACACACACTTCCCTTGGGCTTTCTTAACGTGTCTGCTTGTTACAGGGGCGTATGGGTAGGCCAGGGCCAGAAGGAAGACAAGGCACAAAGGGAGAGAAGGTAAGGTGGAAGACCGAAAACAAAATACAGGGTTCCCAGGGGTCCTGGGTTTTCTGGAATATCATGTAATTTTTAAAAGTCTGTTCCAGACATCGAAGGTCAGGCGATTTAATACTTTTTTTGGGTCACGTCATAGAATATAAGGGGATTTTGTTTGTAACATCTTAAATTTTTGCTGCTATTTATCAAATTGTTATATTTTAATGCATTTCCTGTACTATATAATGGGATAGAATCAGGCAGATGCTTGCAAATAAAATTCAGTGATAAATGTTTATTTGTAGGGTTGAAGGCAGGGTCAAAAACTTAACCTGAATAGGCCAAGTAAACTTAGGACTTTGGCAATACGCCATGAAGATGTCACAGGAGAGATGCACATAAAAGCACCAGGTGAAACCTTAAACTGGTGCAAATGTTCAGAAGTCCAGGGATGACGATCTAGGAAGGAGTAGCTGATTGGTGGAGACAGGTCATGGATGATGGGACATGGAGTTCAGGTCTGCAGAACCAGGTGGCAGTGTGACAGAGTGGTTGTTATAGTTACTTGTTTTTTCCATGCCTGCTTAACAAAGGTGGTCTGCTTTTCCATTCACTAAAAAGCTGAATTACCATTTTCTATAGTCAGTGAAAGTCTGGGAAAAGTTAAAATAAGGGAATTTGACATTTGACAGTGAGAACCCTAAAAATACCTTGTTTTACAGCTTTGTCCTTTCTCCTATAACAGAGAGCCATATTAAAAGTTTGCAAGGTTAAATTAAAGTATTATAAAGGACACCTTTATTTGTCTAATCAAATTTCTTCAAATTTCTGTGCATTAGGGAGATGATGGCATTAATGGCCCCCCAGGAAAAATGGGTTTCATCGGAAGGAGGGTGAGCTTTCTAGAATCTTATCCTTAAAATGTTTAACAAATGGATTAACAGACCTCCTTGACTTGAAAACTACTTTTAAAAAAGCCATAATAAAGGGTATACATTTGTAATCTTTGGTATTATCAAATTTGCCAATTCTTATGACATATAATACAAATAATAAAAGGGATAAATTGAGTCGAAACTTTAATCAATGTATTTGACCTTTTCTTTAAGGGAAAAAGAGGCAAAGCTGGTTTAAGAGGCACAAGAGGACCAAGAGGAGAAAAGGTGAATGCACACATAACAGGAAGGCATTCAAAAATGCCATGTATCTTGAAACACTGGTAAAACAGTAATCCAATTCAACAATGCACATCGTTGTAAAAAACAACCCAACATATTCTAAATGTATCATTTCTTCAAGCTGCAAGTACTTTCAAATCCTAGGTTATAATTTTGCATTTCTTATTAAATTCTCTTGTAAATCATATATCCATGCAACAACATGGACACATTAGACACACAGAACTCTTATATTGAAAAGACCTGTTTAGCCTTTTTGATGACAGCTGTATTTGGTGTGGTGGGTTTTTAACCATAATTTGTTCCTGGCTCTCCAATAGGGAGACAGAGGGGAGATCGGAGAGACTGGACTTCAGGGATGGGAGGGGCTAATGGTAAGTCCTCCCCACCGTCTCAGATCTCAGAACAATTCATGTCACAATGGTGATGGCATGCAGTTGATGTGGCAGTTTGTACACTTGGGCTACTGCTTAAGACTGTAAATCTGGAGCAGGAAGACAGAATCAGTGTGGGGCAAGAATGTCCTGACCATGTATCTGTTTTCAGAGAAAGACCTTTTCACTGAAGGCAGTTCACTTCTCATAAGACATTTTCTGCTTTTAGATTTTAAGGCATTTAGCTGACACCTTTATCCAAAGCAACTTACAAATATGACTGAATACAACTTGAGGAATTGAGGGTTAAGGGTCTTGCTCAGGGACCCAACAGTGGCAACTTGGTGGTGGTGGTGGGGCTTGAACTGGCCAACGCCCATTACAACCTTCCGATTACCTTCCCACAACCAGTGCTTTTCAAGCATTAGTTACAGGAACCTCCAGACAGGTGTTCAAAGACCCCTTCAGTTCTCATTCTTTTTCAGTCCTTCAGTTCTTCTTCAGATCTTACGACATTTTTCCTGCTCCACAACAAGAGTAGCAGCAGTTATGGGGTTAAAAGCATCTGCCATTTTCTTCATCAGAGGTCATTTATTGGGTAGAATTGGTGAAAACCTGTCACAATTGCCCTTAGATCGTTGTGTAGAAAAGTTTGTTGTTTTAGAGTGTTTCTATCTTTTAAAGCATGCAGTTCAACAACATGTGTCAGATTAAAATAAGCATTTGGGGGAAACACCTACATGTGACCACTCCTCCCCCCATTGTGCAATCAGAATCCCTGCTATTATGTGAAATTAATTATTGCTTTTTGGAACAGATGATGGCTATAAAAAACATATTGCACATGTGACAGATACAAAAAGGGAATTTCTTCCTCCTTCTGTCAGGGTATTCTGGGACTACAAGGAGAGCCGGGTGATCAGGGTGCAGAAGGAGAGAAGGTACAGTGTGGCACACTCTCTAACGCTAGCTTTACCTTACACACATGGTTATGTAACAGATGTCCATGTCCTTTCATCAGGGGCAGAAAGGTGATGAAGGGCCAGTTGGACATGCAGGGAAAAATGGTTTAAAGGTGACCTCATCACTTCCTGCAGCACATTCCTCAGAGGTGTAGAATTCTCTATCTGAATGCTTGTTTGTGGTTTAGGGCATCCAGGGTCCTCTGGGACCACCTGGACCACCAGGACCAAAGGGGGATCAGGTAACCGATAAAATATGGTATCACTATATATTGCTGTTTAGAATTTGTTTCAGTATTAAAGATGTTAACGCATAGGTTCTTTTTCTAGGGCAATATTGGTCCAACTGGGCCGCGGGGGACACATGGAGTACCTGGACTGCCTGTGAGTATTCACTTTTCACAACCTCAACTTAATAAACTTACAATAAACAATTTGTCAAACAACAGTTGTAATGCTGCACCGGATGCAGGAGAAGGTCTTCTTTATTTCTTGCGTTTTATCCAAGCATAAAGCCCATTTCATTGCAAAATGGGCATGGAGTACAGCCATTGCTACTTATGTTATTCATATCCTTGGCACTTTTTCTCACCATTTGTAAGTGGGTTTTTTTTGTTTTTTGTTTTCTTTTGGTACTGAAGCCAAGTTCAGGCATAGCCCTGCTTTTGCATTTCTAAAATCAATCAGATTATTTCAGTAACAACTTTCTGGCGTTCTGAGTTGCACAGTGCTTTGAGACTGCAGTGCCCCAGTGACTTCCCCTGTATTTCCATTTGTGAGGCAAGAAATGAACGGCACACATGTTGACAGTGGCATGGTAAATGAATGACATTGCAATGTATGCACTGCTTTTTATCCCCACACAACTGAAATCAAATACCAAAGCAAGCCAGACCTCTTCAATATGCATCTTTTCAGATTGCACATTTGTGAGATTAAGATCCATCTTCTATATCTGAAAGTTATTGCATCCTGGTGGGTGCATCCTGCAGAAAAAAAGACAGTTGTGATTCTGCCCAGTGACTAAACTGCAAACAAGTATTTAATAATCAGTCCATTTATCTGAAAATTGCATATTTTGGCACACTGAAAAAGTATTACAGATGTGGGATAATTGTACTGATTTATACTTCAAAAGTGTGGCTTAAAAGCACAGATAATGTATCCTTAATGAAACAAACAAGGACAGGGAAAGGGTTTATCATTGCCCTGCAGAGCCTTGCAGTGTTTAAAAATGATCTTGCGATGCATTAATACCGATTTATCTCGCCTTTTCTGCAGGGCTTGTTTGGACAAAAGGTACGACACTCAAAATGTAATAGATTCTAAAATGAGGAATTAAGTGGAAGAAAGTTCTTATCTCAGAGCTACCAGGGCCACCTAATAAAGACACAGAATTCATCAGAATAATGCCTTTGAAAAAACTGTGTAGCCTTTCTTTTCAGATTCTGTTTACATCTCTATATTTTCAGGGTCTTAAAGGCTTCCGGGGAGCTTCTGGGTCAGCTGGAAAGAGAGGACTTCCTGTAAGTGGCTTTTAACCCTGGCCAACTTCACTTTAGAATTAGTTAAATCAGTGGTCACATTCAGGTGACATTGTGCATAAGCATGATGGTACAAAATACCAAAGCCATAGGCAAACAAATCAAACCTCTTCAATGAAGGGGAGGATGCTGCATGAATTTGAGTGCGTTTTTACCATTTGATCCAGAAAAACAAAATTCTGGATTGAATTGAGTATAATGACGTAGAATGAAGTAGAATGCTTACAAACAGCATTCTTTGGTAAGTAAAAAGAAGCAGTGTACTTACAGCAACTATGTCAAAAATAGGAAATCATTTTCACCAAATCCCAGTGTTATGACCTTATTAGCACATGTATGATGCCCTATGCTAAAAATCAAGGCTGCAGTTCTCTCAGCATTAGGCTTTAAATGCTATCTCTAGGCACTTCAGAGCACCAGACAGAGTCATGTAAACTGTCCTGCAGTTTATGTGCCTGTGTGCAAGTAACTACACAAGGAGAAAATACTGGGTGAGCCCACATTTTCTTCTGAAACATGGCAGAGGACTGCGTTTGTTACAACCTCAAGAACACAGCACTCTCTGAATCACTGTTACAGTGCAAGAGCGTTCAGGTCTGTACAGGTCAGCCTTAATTTCAAACTTCTTCGCAAAGCAGCTCCCCCTAATAGTGAAAAAGATGAGCAATCAGTCTGCCTTCCGGCACATGTTGAACTGCTCCAACGAAGGCACAGTGGTAAATGCATCTAAACCAAACATGTTCAGACAGCACTATATGGTTACAACAGCGAGCCCCATATCGCCACCACCTTCCCGAAATCATCCAAGCAAACTATGCAGACACAAATGAAGCAACCTCCCCCCCCAAACCCACAGATGAGCTCAGAGTTTGTTACAACCCTATTTTCATGTGGGCAAAGTCCTGTCCTATAGGTTAAAACCCAGTAAGGATGTAACATATAATATCTTCTTGTAGTGTACTTTATTACAACTTGTGGAGCTAAATATACATAGAAGCAAAATAAAGCAAAAAAAGGAGTGTGTGTGTGTGTGTGTGTGTATGTGTGTGTGTGTGTGAATGAATTCATGTATTTAATTTTTTTTATTTGTTTGTTTGTTTAAGGGACCACCTGGACAGCCTGGACCTCCAGGGATCTCTGTGAACCTTACTCTGTCCCAAATTAAAGCAAGTTATTTTTTTGTCTATTTCTGTATTTTATATGTTAACACTTCACAACTTGGCACATGATGATACAAGTTGTGTTTCATCAGAACAGTTGTGTTTCGTCAGAAGGTTTAGCATGGCCTTTTATTCACTGCAGAACAGTTGTCCTGCACATTTACCAGACATGCAGCTTGGCTAAATTGCTCCCTCTCTCCTTGTTCTCTGCTACTTCTGAACAGGAACTCATGTACGTTTCAGACAAGGCAAACTATCTGTTGATCCAGAGCCTCCTGGACTCCCTGTACCATGATGTGAGGCTGATGCTGGACCCGCCTGATGGCAGCAAGCAGCACCCAGCCTCCAGCTGCCTGGAACTGTGGCTGTGTCAGCCCAACTACCCCAGTGGTCAGAGCCCCATCCTCCACCTCACCAAGGGGCTGCTCCTGCAGACCTAGCAGGCTTTTTCCCCAGTTTCAGCTCTGGGTCACTTCCAGGCCTGCCTGCTCTAGGCCAGTCCCCACTAAAAGTAGAAAGTGGCTTTATGTGAAATATATTTATTTACACACACACACAATGCCAGACACACCCATTTAATACTTTATAATAATGTGTTTCTACCAATAATAATCGTTATTGCAGGGTTTTATTATATAGACCCAAATCAGGGAAGTCCTGCAGACGCACTATTGGCTTATTGTAACTTCTCAGAGCCAAGAGCAAAAACTTGTCTACACCCAAGAACTGCACAGGTGATTACTCTAGATATGCTCAAGCAAATATGATCTTACAGCAAACCTTGTTATTGATCTTCTGGGGGGGATTGAAGACTTCTACATTATTATCATCTATCCCCCCCCCCCCCCCCCCACCCAGCTACCTATGAGAGCATGGCTGAAAGATTCTGTGACAAATACTGCTTTTTACTGGCTCAGTTCCCTTGAGAGTGGTTTTCAGGTAGGAACTTTGTGTTTGTTTCTTTATAATCAATGCAATACTGATCAATACAAACCTGACTGGATTATGACAGGATATTTTTCATTTAAAAATTTGATTAAACTAATGATTAAATGTAATTAAATGTAAATGTAACTTTCAATGTAAATTACTTTGTAAATTAGGATATAGAATAAACCTTATTATTTCACACAGACTGTCCTCTAATTATTCTCTGTTAAAAGTCTTGCTCCCTCTCTATGGACAGTTTGAATACACTGGACTGTCAGTGGTACAGGTGCGTTTCCTGAGACTCCAAAGCAGCCTGGCAGAGCAGAGAGTCACCTACTCCTGCTACCCTGGACACAGACTGGGGGAGGCCCAGCGACAGGTCAGGTTCCTCACAGACTCAAGGAGGAAAAGCTACATGGGGACCCTCCAAGACTGCGTGGTATGGGACGCTTAATACAGTTAGTCATGAGTACTTTTATTGACCCTAGCAATCCTCTTAAGTGAACAATTGTATTACAAGGTCGTGTGTGTGTGTGTGTGTGTGTGTGTGTGTGTGTGTGCGTGCGTGTGTTGTCTTAGCCTGCCAAAGAAGTAGACCCTGGGCCACGGGAATCTGTACTCCAGTTTGAGGATAAAGACCTGCTCCCTCTCAGAGATGTGGCAGTGTTCACCAATGGCAATATTTCACATGAGTTCGGGTTCAGCATGGGACCAGTTTGTTTTAGTTAGAGTGGTGGTGAAATAATGCTTTGGGGGGTGTAACCTTCCATACAAGTACGCATTCTAGCAGAAACAGAGGCCAGAGGGAAACCAGATAATATGAGGATGGACAAGATACCTGGAAATTGTGCATTTACAATCCTCACCACACCTTATTGACTCTAATAGGTGCTTGTGCTCTTTGCTAGTGCTCCTTAGCAAATGAACAATGATATTTGTTTACAAAGGTATTTGCATTTGGCAATTGTAATTTATGTAGTGTTTTATTTTTGTTGTAGGAATATGGCCTTTTTGATGTTTTTTGTTTATTTCTGATGTCATTTGCTGGTCTTGTATTCAGATGAGGATCGCATCCTTAGCTAATTACAAAGACAGGGGCTTAATGTAGCCACAATGTGGTTGCACAGCCCAGCTGAACTCAACTGTAAAACTAGAGCTGAAAGTTCCACCACTTTTGCTACCACCCACTTTTTAACTTTTATGGCATATCCAGATTATGGTTTGTATGCCTTATTCTGTTTTTTTTTTTCCTGTTTGAACATTTTTATAACGTTTGATAAATATTATCAAAGTGTTCTGACAGGGACATGGCTATGGACAGGTCATCAAATACATTCAAAGTGCCACCTTTAGATTTATATAGAACAAAAAGAGAAAACGTTTTGCCCTTGCTGTGAATGCTCAGCATTGTTAGTTTTGCAGTTTTACAGGCAGTATGCTTTTCAAGCCAATTCACATTATAATTAACATATAATCTGTTTATAAAATGTTTCACATATGTGTGAAGACACATGTGTTTTAGAAATCTGGTAGTGTTAAAAATTAAATAGCCACAGCTTGACAAATATTGTAAGCAATAGGTAGACTGACTGAGGTATCACTGTGATCAACTTAAAGGTTTTACTGGTGCATCTCTACAGTTGACTCTGCGTTTCTGTAAAAAAAAATAAAAATAAAAAAACTTTAGTGAGTTTTCATTTTTGAAGGTTGCAGGTTCAAAATATAAACATAACCCAGAGTAAAGAAACTACTGCCATATTTGGTTCTCTCAAAACAGTTACATGCCACTTTGAACTTTTGCACAGGAATTGTGACTGACCATTTTTGTTTGCAACTTAACATACTGTATGAACACACAGACAGATGAAAGGTCAAGAAATGGTCTTGATTCTTTTGTCATTTGTTGCTTTTCAACAATTAAATATCTTTACTGAAAACTACAATCATTGGGACGTCAGGTATCAAGTTATTACTGTAAGGAAAAAATACTATTTCCATCCTATTCTGACATCTTCCTAATTTTGTAGATGACCCCATTTCCCAAAAGCATTGTAATAATAAGATCATCTAAAATAAGAGAGAGTGTGTTCAGTGTAATACTCACTCTACCATTTAACAATGATCTTTATATTATGATGCTTTTGGGAAACCCAGCTGTGCTTTCATGCCTGATAAAGTTTTCTTTCAACAGCAATGATATGTAGGTCTCAGGGAACACTAAAAAGACATAGCTATCAAAACATATCATTTGGCACAATTGAAATACAACTCACTTTACATATAAAAATAACAATAAAAGATTGGCTTCATGTCACAGAATGTTAGAAAACACATTAGTGCCTCCATGAAAGAAGACCTACAAAAAGATATCACATGATACAAAAAGATATCACATGATACAAAATGATATTGCATGATACAAAAAGATATCACATAATCACAGTACATTCCCATTATAGTCATGTACAAATGATATGTTATAATCAATAATTTTAACTTATATGGCTGAATTAAATAAAGTTGCTTTGGTATGCTTAATAAACAGATAGTTTGATCATTTTTTTGTTATGTATGCTGTTCTTTCCATGTATTATGTAATATGTGACATTTTATATGCTGGTCATCTCTTCAGAATACAGGTTCTAGAAAGAACTTATTGCATATATTATTTGTATTTGGTTATGTTTTGATGTTTTGCAGCATTGGATCACAGATGATTATAAAAATGCTTCTGAAATAACCATGCCTCTGTAAATTATTCTCTCCATTTTGGGGCTTCTATAAATGTGTATTTGTATTGATGGGATTCAAATTTCACAGTATCAGCTAAACATCCGAGACACACCATAGCTTTACTTAGTGGGAGCCTACAACTGCAGAAATCTAGTCTGGATGTCATTGTCCAGCACACATATACGCATTAAGCTCTTGATACATCTCAAACATAAACGATATGGTCAAAATATGCCTACATTTTATTGTGCGACATATCAGACATCCAGTGAGGATTTTGGACACAGGCATAGACTAATTGTGAAACCAAGAATCCTTTAAAAATATTAATTTAAAAAACAGGAGTCCTTGATAAATTGTTAATAAAAAGTAATTATTTTATGTATTTGAGAAACCCTATGTTGTCTTTTTTTTAAGATTTTGTGTTCTCATATGACAGCATTATAGAACTATTCTAAAATGCTGATTGGTACGGGTAAGAAGGGGTTAAACCAAGAGGACGAGCGTGTGTGGTCACATGGTATGGTCAGGGAGCTGGCACGTAAACATTGTGCCCTTTAGCTCGTTTGTTTTTGTTCCTAGATTTCTCTTAATAAGATCACACTGTAGAACTGCTTGAAATGTCTGAAGCGCAAAAAAGACTAACGTAAACCGCCCATTTGGATAGCAAATGGATAAGGGCTGTAACCAAGATGTTTGTTAGCTTTCTATGCTAGCTAGTTTTTCTTTCTTGCACTTAATGGGGTTGGGGTTGCTAGCTAGTTACGCAGCTAACATTACCTAGCTCAGTTGTAGTCCCGTTTTAACAGAATGGACGCGCTTTAACGGTAGCTAGCTAGCTGTCGTGTTCAATCCCTCCTTGGAGACAGCAGGTTTGACGAGTTGTTCAGAGCAAGGTAAGGTTTTAGCACGCTTACTAGCTTCCTAAGTTTGACACACCTTCATTAATTTAACCAATTGACGAAGTGAATTTGGACATAGCTTAGCTTGCAAGGTATTTAACGCTGTCACCGGAAAATGAAATGGTGTGTCTCTGTCTGTGTCCAGTTTACACACACGCTTCTATTCACGTGTGATGGCTTCTCGACTCGTCAAGAAGCTCGCAGTGATCTACCCACTTAGCTCGCTTGCTGTTTGTGTGTGGTACTTGTGTCGTGACGTGGCAGTAAGGATTCACCTGGCGAAGTGAATGCGTGTGGTGCACAATACCTTCGACCTGATGGCTCTATACCCTACCAAGCTTAAATCACAATTAAAAGCAAAAACTTAGTGAGCGTTTCTCACGATATTCATTGACCTGGTCATCGGTTTAGCAAATCCACTCTAAATCCAATAATCTCCAGGTACAAAAAAGGACCAGGACAAATACCAAACAGATGGTCATATAGTGGGAGTCCAAATCCTCATGAATCCTGGACACTAGCATTAGCCTGTGTCCTCTAACAAACCTGTGGCTGTTCTGTCAAAGTGTATGGGGTAATAATAAATTTCTTAAACTGATTTGTTTTTGCTTCACACCACCAGTTTTCAGCAAGGACCTGCAAAGTGTTGCGTTGCTGTAGCAACAACGTGGATCTGCTCGGCTCAGGGTGTTTATTCGGAGCTCAGCAGCTCTGAAAATAAATGTGTGGATGTGTCTCGTTGTTTTATTCTTTTCCATCTCTTTCTTTTTTCTGCCTCAGTACCTGTGCAAGTTGGCTCTTGTGTGAGTGATGTACTCTCCTGTGAGGAAAGACTTTGTCTCTCTGACACTGGGGGCGCAGCACAGCCACGGCTACGCCAGCGGAAAGCAGCAGAGGCGTTCTTGCTGGAGGGTCAGTATGCTCACTGCTTTACAGACACATTATCCTGCACAGAGGCAGCCTGGGAATACCTTGCATGGCTGGATGATGAATGCATGTTGATTGTTGATGTTCCTCTTGCAAACCTTTCCTAACAAAAACCTTCCTGACAGTCAAGGCATTTGTGTCTTTAGCTCCCAGTAAGAATATGTCCAGCAAGCTATTATTTATTTGTTTGGTTAACTGGTTTGTTCATTATTTATGTCTTTGAATACACTTGAGTATGTGTTTGGGGACGTCCAGCAAGCAATGCCTATTTTAAATCTGTGCACCCACTGTCAGATTCAGCATCCCCCATAGGGGTAGGTTTCCCTGTGAGTTTGGTTCCTCTCAACATTTCTTTCTCATTTCTGTCTCAGTTTTTTCTTTGCCACTGTTGCCTCTGGCTTGCTCATTGGGGATTTAGGGGGAGATGGGGACTACGATTCACATCTGCATCTTACAGCTAGAACTGTAATGACAATGTATGTTATCAAAAGCACTATACAGATCAATTGAAATGAAAAATTTTCTACATTTTCTACATTTGTATTCGTTACTAAGGCCATGTAGCACAGCTTATATAAGGTTCAAAATTAGCTTACCTGCTGGTCTATTATTATTTATTACCATATGTTTGATGATTTATCATATTTGAGCAGGCTGTCTGTTCTGATTTCTACTGTAGTCACAGTGAACACTGTCTCACTCTTAAGCTTTTTTGATGGAACTATATTTTTGTTGGACAATATTTTTGTTGAATGCAAATGTACATCAGTTTTTATGTCTAGACACCCTGATTGCCTGATGTGTTGCTGTAATCTCTCTTGAAAACAGTAATAGTTTTGACTTGGTTGGAGCAAACTTAGCCTACACAAAGATGATGGACAATGATGGAAGAAAATGACATAATAGCTTGTAATATATTGTGTGCATTCTCTCTTCCAGAAATGGAAGCAGTTGTCCCGGTTACAGCGCAGTTTGATCCTGTTCTTGCTGGCCATCCTGCTCATCTGTGGCATCTTCTCATACCCCAGCCTCTTGGAGCAGTGGAGAGGTGTTTCTTAGTCCTTCGACTTTCTGCTGCTCTCCCAGATGCTTGATATTCTAAAAATATTTTTGTGATACTTGAAGATGTGGTATGCTCTGTGATGTATTGGCCTTTGATGTTTCTGCTGAAGTTCTTAGATCTTCTGAACTGCCCTAAAATCCAACGCAATGTTGGTTCTTTTCCTAAATCAGTTGCTCTCTCCCTTCCTTTGATCTCCAGCGCTGTCAGACAGATCGTTGAAGGAGGGCTCAGATAATGTGGAATTCCAGGGTCTCAGGCCCATCCCTCCAGGTCTGGTTCCGAAATTCATCCCTGGGGATGTACAAGATGACCCTTCACAACTCCTGAGACCAAATGCCCCAATCCTCCCAAAACCACCTGCTTTGGTTTGTACCATGATGCTGCCTGACATTTTGATTTGTTTTCTGCTAAATCCTGTTGGGTCTCCTAGTGTACTTGCAGAGCTGGTATGTGATGCACATCAGATATGATAGGAAGTTTCAGTGTGATTTGTCTTATCTGCAGAAGAAACCTCCAAGCAAACGCCGTTCTCCAGTCCTGCAGAAGAGAGGCAATGTGTCTGAATGGCAGGCGAAGGACAGGGAGGAGCCTTCTGTCAGGAGAGAGGAAGAGCAGGAGAGGGAAACGAAAACGATCATTAGGTATGGACCCAAACCGTAGTGCAGCAGCTATCACAAGGCCATTAATCATGCCCATTATGGAGAGACTTGGAGTAATGCAGGGACTAAATTCAGGCGCACGTTTATGTATCAACCTCATTTTTGGCTTCTTGGCCGCTCAGAGGCATTCAGGGTATGATGGCGCAGAGTAACGGGTTGTATTTCCATTTTCATGCCATTAGCATTGTGCTCATTTAAAGAGCAGCACGCAAATGCCATTTGCTCACAACTCAGTTTACACTTCTCATGTTGGAAACATTTTTCTCTGAAATAATACAGTGTGTGTGTCTCTCTCACTTCACTAAGGCATAAAACAGCATTAAAACCCATTAAGCAAATGAGTAATGGGATAGCCCAGTAAAGTGGCACTACTAAGTAAAGTTATAAATTGATTTTCAAGGAGTTGGCTTTGATTAGGCAGTTTGTCCATCTGTTGAGAACAGGCCAAGTACCAGGCTTTCCAGAAATGCTCTTCATCAGTGTATCCTTGTCTTCTCGTTTTAGTTATTTATGTTTCACATTGTTTCTGTCTCCGGTTGGCTAATCCTTTGTCTTTGCGTGCTCAGCTGGAGGGGAGCCATGATCGAAGCAGAGCAGGGTACAGAGCCCCACCCTTCAGCCCATAGGAAGGAGACAGCACGGCCTGCGGAGCTGCAGGGCCCTGCCCCCTTACAGCCTGGTAGGAGTTTAAGCACCCTGCTTCCACTTGAATAGCTAAACCCAGTCTGACCGCTTCATGTGTGACACACGCCTGATGAATGACGCGCGTTCTCTTCTGATGCTCTCCTAGTAGCTTTTAAACGTGTTGAGCGTGTCGAGGCTGTGAGGGAAGCTTTCAGGCATGCATGGAAAGGCTACAGAACATTCGCTTGGGGTCATGATGAGCTGAAGCCCGTCTCCAAGACCTACGGGGAGTGGTTCGGTTTGGGCCTTACCCTGATCGATGCGCTCGACACCATGTGGATTTTAGACCTGAAAGAAGGTAGCACGGCTACAGTCTCTTTCCTCTCCATCAGATAACGCACAGCTGGGCTCATCAGTCCATCTTGCTGAATCTTTTTCTCTCTGTCTCTCTTGTCTGTCTTCTTCTTGCCTAGAGTTTGAAGAGGCCAAGAGATGGGTAGAGACAGAGCTGTCGTTTTCTAAGAACGTGGATGTGAATCTGTTTGAGAGCACCATCCGGATTCTCGGAGGCCTCCTGAGCACATACCACTTAACGGGCGACACTCTGTTTCTGGACAAGGCTGTCAGTAACTCTAGCTCTCTGCCAGCTCTTCTAGACTTGATGTTGTCTTTTGCAACACTCTTGCTCCATTTTATTAACCCCATTCTCACAATGGCAAAATGATCATATATTATTATTCTTTAGAGTAATTAAAGTTGAATGTTTTAAGTGTTATTTTAAGTGCTGCCTGAGTGTATCTGTAAGTGCTCACTCCAATTAATCTTTCTGTTGTCTTAGAAAGACATTGGCTCTCGATTAATGCCTGCCTTCAACACACCGTCCAAAATTCCTTTCTCTGATGTGAATATTGGCAAGGGCACTGCTCACCCCCCACGCTGGACTGCTGACAGCACTGTGGCAGAGGTCACCAGCATTCAGCTGGAGTTCCGGGAGCTCAGCAGGCTAACTCAGGACCCGCAGTACCAGGTGTGGGCACCAGGGGCGCCACTTGCCTCTTGCCATACAGCATAGTTCTAAGGGTCAACAGGTGGTTTTGCTTCTGTTTTTATACATTATGCTATGAGCTCATATCTCCAGTTAACAGAGGTTGCTATGTGCACACATTTTTACTATTGGTTGAACATTAGTTATCATGGCTGAAGTTTTCATAGTTTTCCCCTGTGTGTGCGGGTGTGTTTGTGTGCGCGTTTGTGGCCAGAAAGCGGTGGATGAGGTAACGAGGAGAGTCCACAGGCTGGATGGAAAACACGATGGTCTGGTGCCCATGTTCATCAACATAAACAGCGGCAAGTTCACCCACCGCGGCGTGTTCACGCTGGGAGCTCGTGCGGACAGCTACTACGAGTACCTGCTCAAACAGTGGCTGCAAGGCGGCAAGAAGGAAGCAGCGTGAGTCCCGTCCACATCGCTTAGAGATCATCGTGACGGAGGGGCTGCATTGAGAACTACTTACATGGAGATTATATACGGTCTAGGGACTATGCGTATGCAAGGTGTGAGTGTGGAACCTTGCTACTTTCTGTTCCACCACCTTAAAATTAATCTCACTTTGGAAAATCGCCGCCTTCACACAGATAGATGGGATGGTGTGAATGCCGGGTAAGTGCTGAGCATGTGCTACGTGAGCCAGAGCATACAGCTCTGGGCGCATTGGCCCCACCCCTCTGGCCCCGCCCCAAGCGCACCGGAGCCAGCCTCCTTAGCTGTCTGCTTTGCGCGGTATGGAACGGGGGTGCCTGTTCTGCTGTTTATGCCTTTTACATCCTTTCCTGTCTGTCTCACAGCCTCTGACAGCTACGATAGGGACGTTTTTCATGCTTCTCACATCTGGCAGCAATGGGCCTCCTGCCAGTGCTTACATTACACACACACGCTGCTCACAGTCCTGCACTGCTCTTTCAGGAGTCACCTTGACATGGTCTGGTGGAGAACGCACAGCCAAGGCCTGATCCGAGCTGCCAATTTAGATTTTACAACTGAAAATTGATATTATTCTACATGCTCTGTTTTTGGGGTTTTTTTTTTTTTTTTTTTTTTGCTTTTTTAATTATTGGTTTTGAGGCCGTGATCTGAGGATTGATGTTTGCAGCAGTATCCATGCTGACCTGACACTAGTGCTTGATCCGACACTACAGTGTTCCTGCTGGCTGCTCTAGGCAATGTTAACGCCAGTACTCCACTCTGGGCAGGATGTCAAGAGTTACTGATAATGCACAAGCATCTGCACTGTAGTCTGATTTGATTGTCATGATGCAGTTACCTAATTTTGACTCCGGGAGGCAGATTTGAGTCAGTTTGATGGCACGTGCAAAAAGAAGGTAATTAGTATTATCTAAGTGTGTGGGTGTGTGTGTGGGTGTGTGTTCAGGTTGTTGGAGGACTATCTGCAGGCTGTGGAAGGAGTGAAGAGAAATCTTCTTGGACAGACTTCCCCCAGCAAGCTCATTTTTGTAGGGGAGCTGTCCCATGGACGCCTCAACCCTAAAATGGTGAAAGTCTCATAATGCACCATATGTCCATACTGGGTTAATCTATAGGATAGATGTGTTTAGTGGACTAGACGTTTGTTTAGTCCACATTCTCAAATTCAGGTTATCGAAACCAGTGAATTTGGCTTTCATGCTCATGAAAATAGACTTTACTGATGTAGTAGATTAGATAGCTAATCTATAACCACTTTATTTCTTTTTTGTTTGAATTGTTTCCCTGTTTTATTTATGTTGTTTCTCATTTTCTCCTAAACATGCTTTCAAATTTTTTTTACACCCCCCCCCAAGGATCACTTGGTGTGTTTCCTGCCGGGGACACTGGCTCTGGGAGCCCATAACGGCCTGCCGGCAGACCACATGGAGCTGGCCGTGCAGCTGATGGAGACGTGCCATCAGATGTACGCGCAGATGGAAACAGGCTTGAGCCCTGAGATCGTCCTCTTCAACCTGAAGGATCCTGCTGGCCGTGACATAGACGTCAAGGCAATCGCCTGAGATTTTTTTAAAATGCTGAACAGCTCGAATCCGATTTTCAGTCTGGTCGTTTTCCTCCCATAGACCCTTGTGCAGTCCAGTTTATGTTTTTATTAAGAGCACTAGTAACAATATTTTCTCTATAACAATTGAAAAATGTTATAAAACATTTTTTTTTTTAAATAAGGAAAAAGGTTATGCAGTGTTTTAGCATTGTTTTGCATTAGTATTTAAGACGTTACTGTAAGTAATTATGTAATATATTTACGTGTGTGTGTGTGTCTGTTTGTTTCTATAGCCTGCAGATAGACACAACCTGTTGAGGCCAGAGACTGTAGAGAGTTTGTTCTATATGTACAGATTCACCCAAGATCACAAATACCAAGACTGGGGTTGGGAAATCATGCAGAGCTTCAACAAGTATACCAGGGTAAATCTGAACCCACATCTACTGCTAATCCAGACTAAATCTAAATCTACTAGTCCTACACTAACAGAGAGGACTTCAGTTAATGCACTTTCTTGAGACCACTTCAGGCATTGTAATTTTCCCTCATTAGGTAGACTGACTGATATGCAGTGGGTTCTTTTTAAGTTTGATTAGGTAAACTGGTTACAATGTCTGTACAAAACATCCAAGGTTCCTTGTGATCTACACACTCTCTTTAGGTGCCTAGTGGTGGCTACACCTCCATAGGAAATGTACGTGACCCAGTGAATCCAGGCCCCAAAGACAAGATGGAGAGCTTCTTCCTCGGGGAGACTCTAAAGTACCTGTTCCTGCTGTTCTCTGATGACCCGGAGCTGGTCAGCCTGGATAAGTTTGTGTTCAACACGGAGGCCCATCCTCTTCCTATCTGGCCGTCCACCTCGTGACCAGATCTGGAGCTGCAGGATTGGGAAGGGGCTCCAGATCTGGGAGGGTCCTCCACAGGTCTACAACAGACATATTCTGTATCTGTATCAGATAAGATGGCTGTGCAGCATGGTTCTTTACTTCTTCACAGTTGATGAACAGTCATGTACTGGCCTTTATCTGTGCATACACTAATGTCCTTTGCTTGGTTGCTATCTCAGACGGTGTGAGAGATCTGGCCAGACTGTACTTGTACAATGTCCTGATGATGGAATGTATGGACCCAACTAGATGAGGGCATAAATCTAAATTGATCCGAGTTAAAGTTGTGATGGGTACAAAAGTGTTTAATCTGTCTAATTTTGACTCAAAGCATGTTCTTATTAAAAAGAATGCTTATGTGACATAAGCAAGTAACTAAGGGCAAGACTGTTCATATCGCACACTGTGAAATTTGCTGAGCAAAAGGATGGGTTTTATTTCTTTGCCATCTTTTATATACTTGTGCGTATTGATCCCCTTGATGTTTGCATTTTGTCATGGTGACTCTACAAGCACTTTCACAGAGGGCCTGCAAATGAACTTATGAATATTATCTTTATGAGATACATGACACAGTTGGGACCTTACTGAACAGTGAGCTGTTTGTTTTTAAAGGTGTGCTTCATTTGATGGTGTTGTGGCCTGTGAGATTTTATGTGTTTCTGCTGACATTTTTAGCACTTCAGAGAAAGGCAATGACTTGATTGAGTAGAGTTCCCCAAGTAGCCTCTTAAATTGCAATGTCATGGTTGTTTTGTGATTATCAAGTTTGCCAGCTGGTAGACAGACTGCAAAATTAAGCCTAGATTTCTTTCAAGGTGTGACAAAATGCCACATTTGGACTTTCTTATTATTGAAACTCCATTACCCAACCTAGCTATTGGGTAATTTTGCTTTAAAGGAACATTGAGTTTAGTGATTTTCCTCAATAAGGAGCCCTTTCTACTGTAACAGCTATTGCAGGCATCTACCCCCAGACATTGGTTTATACTAGCAAATCTTACAGCCACAGTTCGTAGAGCAACTGATGGCAATATACATCACATTCCTGTTTGTCATAAGATTTTTTTTTTTGTTAATCTGTAAACCTTTAAGGTCAAGTGTTATATGATTATAGATCAGATCCAGCCTGAATAGTTCAAGTAGTAATGCCTTCTTGTGCAATCACTTTAGGTTCAGTCAAATTGATCTTTATTCTGGCTCATGTTTTTGTTGGTCATTTCGTACGCTTATCTGGCTATGACTATATCTGCTGTCATGAAGTCATGTGCTCTAAACCCACTGGACCTGTCAAGCTATGATGAGATAAGCCTTTGCTAAAGTTGCAAGCTTCCCTGCATTGATTGCCGCATTGATCAGCATCTGTGTCCCCTCACTGGGGCGTATTCCTCCTCCAGCTCTGTCCATGCTCAGAGCAGCATGCCAGGAAATTTGTTTCTTGTGCCTTTTGGTGTGCAGAATCTTGAAAACAAAAAGAATAAAGGGAGCCATGTCCGCTTCATTTCCGAGTCGGTCTGTGGAGGTGGCCCCTAAGTGAAGCAGCTGGGAGCGGAGACTCAGGGGCACAAGTGGATGCTTTTTTAATAATCAGGATGTTCTTGCAGAATATGTGCAGCACCTTGCCTACTGGACAGCTCTGGAGATTATCTTAATAATGTTTAAATCCTGAAAATATCTATTAAAAAATTATTATTTATTATGAGCAGGTCTCTTTGTGTCAGTCATTAGAAAGCTTGTTATTGAAAGGGTGTATATTTAGCATAATATATTATAAAATTGTTATTATAAAAAATGAAGGTCAGCCTTTTTAGTAGGCTAATCAGATATGGGTTCAAATTGCAGAGAGAATGCTACTTAATCTACCACAGATTAGGTTCATTTGTTAAGACTCCTATCCACATTTTACCATGGATATCACAATAGGGCTTTTTTTATATTTAGAATTAAGGTTGTAGCCTTGAGCTGGGTCAGTCATGTATCATGCTCTCTTCAGGAAATGGCAGAAAGAGCGAATGTCATTCCTCAAGATACCGATGCCCTCCATCTTGCTGCTGGTTAGAGTTTGCCTTGTTTCTTTTGGCTGCTTCTTCTGCTTAGCTTTGCACCATGTCACCCATTTTTTTTACACCACTTGTACAAAGTTCTGTGAAAGTAAGTTATGTTTCTTTAAATCATGTGAATTTACCAATAAAAAAAAAAGATTCGATCTAAGTGAATGTTTTCCATTTCAGTGTTCATAAGAAGAAGTACTTCTTTGTGGCAAACATTATAGGACATGTAGCACATTGCTGGCAAGGATTTGATGGTGCTTTCTCCCATCACTGCTATCTCCAATTGGACATCTCTTCCAGGAAGAGAATAGAAAATCTGTAACGGAGCAACTAATCTTTTTGTGAACATGCGGCCAACTGCACTCCTGGGCCTGTCTTTTCTAATTTAGACATGAAAATTGTCAGAGCTGTGGGGGGGATAATGAGTGATAAGAGAATTTGACATTTTTTAGACACATTGTAGGATATCCTAAGTGCTTTAGTGTGCAGTTAATGCCCTCCTCACATATGGGTTTATATTTGCTAACTGGTCAGCTTGCTAACAAGCTGACCGCCTGCATGCAGAGCAAAGTGAGGAGTCCGACTGCACAGGGGTCTGTGTTTGTTCTGTAAATGGCTTTGAGTTCTCAGACATGGCTGCTTCCTGAAAGCTGAAAGAGTGCATAATTACCTGCCTCTTCTCATGGCTGTTTACAGCCCACTCTGGATGCTATGTGGTAGTCAAAACAACCTGATGAAGTGAAGTTATATTTCATCATTTCTAGCTTCAAGGGATTTTTTTTTCAGGTGGGGTGGGGTTGGGCGGTGGTGAACTGAAGAGCTTATTGGTCATAGATATTATTTTTAAAGCATGTTTTTGACTTTGTAGCTGGCTTCACAGAAACAGATTGCTGTGTGTTTCTTTGGGCATTTGCCATCTAATTAACTCTTAAACACTTCATATTGCACAAATTATTCATGCACTTGCATTAATTATTGATGTGTTGATGCTACAAACAAAAATAAGGATAATTTCTACTTTTAGCAGATGGCAGGGGCCTAATTAATTGGTACCGCACTGATCCAATAGCCAAAGAGTAATGACTACATCTCTCCATTGGAGTATCAAGCTTTTAATCTCTCCTACAGTCTCTGGGTTAAATGTCAGGGTGAGCTGAGTGCATTGGGCAGCATACCACTGCACATGGACTGCAACCACTGTAGGCTCTCACTGTCGGGGCCTTTAGGTGTGTCACGGAGTAGCAGCTGGCCCGGGCTGCTAGGAGATCCCACTCACGCATGGAGCCAAACACAACAACTATTACAGCATGTTCCCAAGCTGTCTGTGAGCCTTAGGCAAAGGACTTCAACTTTGGGAATGTTCCTTTAAAAATCAATGGGTAGAGAGACAATCTAGTGTTAAAAGAATAAGATTTCCTGCACATCTGAGTTTCCTTCACACAGACCCCTGCAACCCCTATTCTGACAGTGATATTCAGCGTATGCACTTATGTATTGTAGTCAGAGTGTTGACTGGTTGAGCAACTGAAGATGTCTTGGGGAGGGCTGCTTTGCAGTGCCTCAATGTGGGGATCCATAACTGCTTATTTTTTCAGCAGCCACTGGTGATGGGTTTGCAGCGATGGCTCTGATAGGCACCCTTCACATGGCTGTCATGAGCAGAAGGTGGAAGAGGATGGATGTCAGCTGCTTCCTGAGAATGATTCATGATTGTGTGAGAATAGGCCTCTGCTATCATGGTGCGTTTATCCGGGCAGAGGAAGACAGGGCAGGGAATGAGATGAGCACAATGCCACACATGGTTTGGTGAAGTAGTTTCAGCCCTCATACGTGGGCAAAAATCCACACAGGCAAAAACAAAGAGAGGATAAAGAATATGAGAGAGTGGGATAGGAGAGAGGGGTAGGGCAGGAGATTAATAGAGCAAGGAAGAAAAGAAATCCTTGAATATTGAGTCAGTAGACCAGTGGTGTATTCTCCAGCTTAGAGACGTGAGACCAGCTGAGCCGGAAGTCTGAAGGAGGCCTGTGCTGTGTGGGCAGCGTGCACAACTCTCGTCCCCGTCGGTCTGACAGCCTCTCCACAGGGACCGCCCGTCTGACGGCCTATTCTAAGCTAACGGTAACTACAGCAGCTCTCCGTCTGGCCTTCTCCAAACTGAGAGGTGCATCATACGCCCACGTAGATTTCATTTCTGCTCTCACCGTCTTTGGCCTATGGCAAACACAAGAGAAAGGCAGCTGATAAGTGAAGTGTCACTCAGAAACCATTTTTTTAGCCATAAATCAACATTAAATTGCATTCTCTGTCCAACTCAGATCGCAGTAGTGCATGACAGCCATATGAAGCAATTTTATATACTTTGGTTAATTAATATTTCATGTAAAACTAGTTTTACATACCTCATTAAACTTCTATTTCAAATATATGCTAAAGTTCTGTATGGTCATATCCGCACAGCCAAAAGGTGTAGGTGTGGATTTGTTAGCATATGCAGGACAATGTCAGGTTATGAACATAGAAAAGACTTAAGCATAAAATACACCTTTACAGGCTCCTGTGCTGACCTGCTCTGATGAGGCGTTTTCTGACATGATTAATTTCATGCTACAAAGCAGGTGGCAAATTAAGCCGAGCTCCTATTTGCTAGTTTAATGGCCCTTGAAAAAATAAAAAAGCAAAGCAAGTCTAAAGAGAAGGCAAGATGGACACTCAAATAGCCAAAAGGTATTTATCACGCCACTTTTGACATAGAAGATTTGAACATTGAACCCTAAACCTGTGAATACAGAACAACAGCGAAAGCCTAAATAGGGCTGTTTTAAGAGCACTTGGCTGACAGTGCATGTGTCTGAGCAAACAGCCCACGCTTGTGGCAGTCTACTGAAAGCGGAAAGGGCCTGTTCCTTAGTGACACTTCTGAGTGTAGATGCTGGCTAGAAAAGACAGACGTGTGAGGATGTTGCCAGCGTTCACAGTGCTCTCCCTATTCCACTACTTGCCATGAGAGAACCAAATAGGGAAAAAAATGGAAAAGAAAAAAACATGGCAAAGCAAAGCTGGTGAGAAGCCCACACACCTGAACCACATTCATCACACACCAGGCAATAGGATGTAATTTGGTTTTGTATAAAATTCTTTTTTTCCTGCACTGTTCATATACGGTGGTGCTTAGCAATCTGTACCAAGCAAGTGAGATCCTATTTTAGGAGAAAGCCTGGTGTTTGTAAAGAGGGCAGAGAGGCTTAAAGTCTCTGAGCATAGAGTTGTAATGCACACTGGCAGTCTGACCACTGAGTATAATTGGAAGAGACAACATTCAAACTAGCAAAATGAATCAACAGGGAGAGACTAGCAAAGGTCAAAGTGTGCTGGGGTGGAGGAGAAGACTGTCGGGGCTCTAAGGAAATGCAAAAGGTCATTCATGCACCTTCTCTTGTTTTGCACTAAATGAGTTGTGTGGATAATAAGGGAGTCCTCACATATCCTTTTGTAAAGTGTGTTGGATTGGAATTTTGCCATTTGGGGGCAATAATGTTTATTTGCCATCTGACTATTGTTAGAAGTCATTAGCATGATTATTACAGTAGTGAACAATACCAAGGAAATGGCTGAAGCAGTCAGTTCCTACTGGAGAACATTTCCACTGTAAAATCACCCATGTTCTGGCTCAGAGATGACATAAAGGTGAATGAGCTGAAAGCTTTTATTACTTTGAGGAATGAATCAGCAGTCATATATGACTGCAAATAACCTTTAAAACATACACTTGTGCTGTGCATACATTTGACCCTGTACATCAAATGTGTATCAGAGCTGCTTATTCTAAATGTCCTAAAACAGGAAGTGACGGAGGATGAAAACGAGAGGTGAAGCGTTAGATCAGTACTAAAACCATCCGTCTTTCTGCGAGGCACAGCATGTTGTTTTATAATAAAGGAATGTTAACTAGGCAGACGTTTATGCATTTTATTTATGCATATATTTTAAATTATGCATTTTCATGATACATTTATTCATAATAATGAGAAATAATAAGATAATAATAAGAAAACCAACCCGTGATTGTTCATCATGCAGATAATCAAACCTGGCCATTCTAGGGTATCTCAGAGGGAAGTGTGGATGGGTGGAATACATTCCGCTCTTTCCAAAATGATGACACAAGGTATGACTGAGTCATCCAGTCTGAATCTATTATGCAAATGTATTCCTGGTGATTAATATAATCAGTCATTGGTCAAAATAACTAGTTTATACTATCATGTGTGGTTGCTTGCGTGACAACACACTTTGAATGTCACTCGCAAATACACTCGCAAACACGCACATCCACTAACGCATGTACACATGCAACAGGTCTGTCATTCACGTGTATTATTATGAACTGAGCATTACTCAAGCAAAACTCCACATCTCCCCAATTGCACACAATTGCATTATTGTGCTTGATTGCCATTAATATTTGTCTGTTATGGTATGCACTATAAAGCACTGCAATTTGTGGAATAAATTGAAAATCAGAGAAATCACTAAAGTCATTAACACTGCTGTTGCTGGCAGGAAGAGGGGAGAGGGAGTTAATGACCTTTCGCCTCTGTGCTTATTGTGCTAGAATTAAACTCACCATAACTCCATCTCTGTCTGTTTTGGTCTGATCGGCTCTACAATATTGTTTACTCTGCCTTCCTGTAGTCATTGGTCCCTATCTCCATTAATTACATGCATCAATCATTCATTCTCTTTCTTCTCTCTCTTTCTCTCTCGCTCCCTCCCCACCTTGGTCCATGTGGGTCTCAGAGCTGAGTAAAAACTAACTGGCCACCTCATTATTTAATGCCAGGGAGACTTATGAAGGATAGACTGCTGCCCCTGCTTGCCACTATAGGTCTTTAATGCCTTATCTCAGACTCAGTTGTCTGCGACTTAGTAAACTGCAGCAAACCGGAGTGATAACAGAGCTTTAGGCGTGGATGGCTTATGCAGAGGACTCCCAACCCAGGCCTGGGGAGCTACAGCAGCACAACGCGCATCACTTGCCTTGGCATTTAACATCAGTTTCAATTTATTAGCAAGTTACAGGCTGAAAGTAAGCCTGATTTAGACTTGGAAATTATTATTTTTGCAGGCTGAAACAAGTGTGTGTGTGGTGGTTGTTGTGTGTGTGTGTGTGTGTGGGGGGGGGGGGGGTTGTTGTTGCCCTTTCACAGTGTTTGTGATGGCACCGTTGAGTCCCATCTGTAGTGTACAGTGCGGGTTTTGAGCAACGCTGCAGTTATGATCTTTGATGTATCAGAGAGTCCATTGATCGATGGCTTTCAATAAATCTAAAAATAACCAATATATTATTGGTAAGGTCCTACGCGAGCACGCCCTGCTTGTGTGTTATTGGTTACTAAGCAACTTATTCGCTCCCCGTAACTGCGTCATTTCCTGCTAAAGGGTGCTTCGGAGCGAGCGTCTACGGTCGAGCTTGTCCTCCTGCTGCCGGCGAGGCACAGGCTATCAGGCTTCGTCCCGGTTATTTTTTACTTCATGTATTAATGGATCGAAAAGTTTAAAAGCTACGGAATTCTCTGACTCTTAAACACTTTTGTTCACTTTGTACGGAAAGAGGTCTTCTTTTCGCGGCAGGACGCATTTCCACTGATGAATAACTTTGGACGGGCTGCTGAGGACTGGCTTATCATAAAATAAGACTTGGCCGGAACTTAAAACTGTTGTTTCGCGTACGAATTTCCTAACTTGAAAACCGGGTGGGTTTTCTTTGGAATTTAGCTTTAAACAAGTAAACTGGTGCTCTTGCTCTAAAGCGAGGATTGCACGGCTGACGACGTTACGCCAGGGGATACTGGAGAAGGCGTTCGGGCCACTTGACCTTTTTCCAAAACTAAAAAAAAAAAGACGTACTGAAGAAGAGCGTTACAGCAACAACAAAAATTTTTAAACATTTTTAAAAAAATTAAAAAAAAAAATACTCTGTCTGCTAAAACTTCTGGGTAGGCTACTAAAAAGCTATGTATTTTTCTATAAGCATGCATATGCATTCTGTCATATTTAATACACTAATACACTAATGCTAAACCAATACGCTATTGCGCGACTTGGTGTAACGATTTTCATCTCGAAACTTTTCTCCATTCGTTCCGCCATCGAGTATCCATCCTATGTATGTATTTTGTAGTGTTGAAGGCAACTAAGTCATCAGCGTGTTGGCTGTTTCGACTGGGTAGTCAGTATGAAAACGGACGTCCATGAATCGCGATGCCATGTGCCGCTTCGGAGTCTCCGGTAGTCGTGGCGTCGGACCCCCGGCGTTCGCTCTGGTTCTTTGCTTCAGTGTGATTCGGGCCGAGGGCGAGGATGACCACGGATCTGGAGCGCATGTCTCTGAACTCCTCGTCGGCCAATTCGGTGGCGTCCAGTACGCGCTCACTTTCCGCCAACGTTAGAAAGCTGCACAACGCTCTCAATCTGCTGCTCAGTGACTTCGAACGAGAGCAGTTCATTCACTGCCTTAATGTCTACCACTCCAAACGCAACGTCTACGACCTGGTCCAGACACTCAAAGTCATCCTCAATGCGCCGAGCAAACGCCAGCTTCTGCCCATGCTGCGCTTGGTCATACCGCGCTCCGACCAGCTTCTGTTTGACCAGTACACTTCTGAGGGTCTATATTTAAAATCTGATTTATTGGCAAGTAGTAATGGTGACCCTGAGACTGTTCACGAAGCCTCGAGTTCCAGATCCACTCCGCTTGGACATTTCCCTCAGTCTCAAACAGCGGCGCGCGGCTCCCCTGATAATCTAAGCACCAGCAGTGATGGGACAGCGACCCTTATTCCTTTGTTAGGCAGAAATTTCTTGCCGGAGCCTCCGGGAGAGATCCGACAAGTCACTCTGAAGCGCCACAAGAGCAACGAAGGACTGGGCTTCAGCATCCGTGGCGGCTCCGAGCATGGAGTCGGGATCTATGTGTCTCTTGTCGAGCCAGGTTCACTGGCCGAGAAAGAAGGACTGAGAGTCGGGGACCAGATTATGAAAGTAAACGATAAAGTTTTCGACAGGGTCACACATGCGGATGCGGTCAAGGTAAATTCGCCTTTATCACTGGTATTTCACTTTTATAACGGCTGGCGTTTTCCTGGCGCTCCTTGTGAGTGTGTGTGTGTGTGTGTGTGTGTGTGTGTGTGTGTGTGTGTGTGTGTGTGTAAGTTGCTTTTTTTAAACTTAAGATGTGGCGTAAACAGGAGCAGTTGACAAAAACAGGCAGATGAAAAAACGTCGAATTCCCTGAATTTTACGTGGTCATTTTACCCAGAGCTATAGAAAGAGCCTATAAAAGGCTCGTGTTTGACCCTAGATCGTACGTTCCTGACTTCGACCTTCATTTAGCTAAGACAATGAGCGTGTCGTTCCATGGAGAAATCAAGATGATTAATGTGCGCGTTCATGGATAAGCAAGAGAAGTCCATACAGCTGCCGATTTCATCGATTGCCTGGCTGGCTGGCTAGGTGTCTTGTTCGGCTAAATGACTGCACATTGTCTGCTGATGTTTGATCAATAACCATTGTTGATGTCATATAGTTTCTTACACGCTTGATTTTGCACTGTAGAAAATCGCTTCTGTGAGAACGTGGATTTTTTTTCTCTCTCAAATCTGTAATAAGGCAAATTGTTTGCGCTTCAAACTGAGTTTTTACATTGATTACGATGCAAAAAAGGAGGGCAGTATTAATTAATTCATTAGGTAATGTGTGAGGTTTTTTTGTTTGTTTGTTTGTTAAAAAAAAAACTTTCCCTATAGCGTCGCCAACATTCGAGGAGCTCTCCATGGTACTGAAATGCATTGCATGATACTGAAAATCTTAGCGCGTAAACCTATGACAGAGCATGCGATGTTTTATATCAGAATAACCTGCTGCGCTCGAAGTCTAAGAAGCATGAACTCAATCCCCAAAGAAAACGTTTCATTAAAAATATAAAAAGAAAATGCTATATATACATATAATATTTTCTTTGCAGATCCCCTGCCGCACTGCTGGACCTCTCTTCTCTCAGCGGCTTTCGAGTACTGCATTTGAAATAGCTCTATGGCTTTATCCCCAATTCAGTAACACCACAGCCTTTTTCCAGACCCACTGGGGAGCTGTGGCATTACGCACAGTGATAAGGTTACTGTGAATCTTCCTCATCGTGGACCCAAAACTATGCAAACCTGGCAGGAGGGGTGGAGCAGTGTCTCCAAATTATTCATAAAGATCTGCCTGGATACAGGTTTGGAGTCCAGACTAAGCATAACCTTCCTCACAGCTTGGGTGTGCTTAGATGTGCTGTGGTGCATAAGCCAACGAAGGTGCACCCAGACGGGCAGGTGGCGGTTTTAAAGCGCTGGACCCAATGGCTAGCGGCCGGGGCGACTGCCTGGGGATTATCCCAGAAGAGACATGTTGAGTGGGCGCAAGCCAGCAAAAATGGCTTTCTATTATTGTGTCTTCCTAACCTTTTTCTTTTGCTTGCTGCTTTTCTTTCTAGTCTTGGTGGTCTTGTTGGTTGTTGGGAGCAGATAAATCAAAAAGGCCCATGGAACTAGAGGAGGGTGGTTTTAGAAGCAGCATCTCCATATGTTATCCAAACGCACAAGCCGGCAGAGTTATTTTCAGTCTTTAGATGCAGAAGGAGGGCCATCTGTTTCAGGGACAATATGAATAATGTGCTCTGGGTCTCTGCTTGTGTTTCCAGGATACTGTGATGTATTTCAGCTTATTCAAAGAAGTTAGTCCAATAAACATGTGAATGAACAGGTCCCACCCCTCTCTCATTCTCTCTTTCTCTTTTTTTCTCTCCCTCCCTCTCTCTCTCTCTCTCTCCCTCTCTCTCTCTCTCTCTCTCTACCTCTCTCTCTCTACCTCTCTCTCTCTCTCTCTCTCTCTCTCTCTCTCCCTCTCTCTCTCTCTCTCTCTCTCTCTCCCTCTCTCTCTCTCTCCCTCTCTCTCTCTCTCTCTCTCTCTCTCTCTCTCTCTACCTCTCTCTCTCTCTCTCTCTCTCTCTCTCTCTCTCTCTCTCTCTCCCTCTCTCTCTCTCTCCCTCCCCCTCTCTCTCCTCTCTCTTGGTGAACTATGTCTCCATGGGTCTATGCTCTGATGAGGACAGACTGAACATTCCTCTGTAGCAAGCTCCGATAAATGACTTTGCCCTATAGCATCTCCTCTCCTCGACCCTAACGAAAAGCCGAATCTCATGGGCTCTGTTCCTGTCCTCTTCCACGCACTAGGACTTGAGGATGTAGTAAACTGTTCATGTTAACACAGTGAAAATTCAAAATAAGCAACTTGTTTGTCGACAGAGAGCCTGTTGATGTCTTTTCCGATCATGTGTCACCATAACTTTGGCAGAGTCTAGAACAAACTTATAGAAGTACGTCTCCTTATTGAAGTGCGAGAAGTGGCTGTAGCTCCTGATTCCAAAAACTTTTAAAGATTTTGATCTAAATAATTTACAAAGTACTTTTTGTTGAACTAAATCCCAGAAGAGACTAATTCCCTAGGCTTTTGTTATTCTAGCACTGAAATCTAAGTCTTAAAATGAATTTGAGTGAAGTTCCAAAAAAAAAAAGCAAGGAATGTTTACTTTTACTTTTATTCTAATATACATCTGTTTTTCTATCTATCTGTCCGCCTGCTGATCTGTTGCCACAATGTTGTGCATTTCTTTATCCATTTGAGTCCACAGCCTTTAAAGGTATAGGTTACCATGTACTGAGGGCTACCTGTTATACTCTGTTCAGTCTTCTACTTCACTGTGGACAACATGAAATCTTGTTTTATGATGAAAAAGTTTCTAATTCAGTGGCTAGGCTTCAAGCAAGTGGCAGTCATTTATTGCTAGTGTTCTTGGATAAGCATATTGCCTTGTAAAAAAATCTAAGGGGGCATCGGACTGTTATTCAGAGTCTGCCCTCACCTGTGAGAGCCAGTGCTGATTTATGCTCTGCCCTTGACCTGTGTCTTCTAGCACTGGGCTCAAACCCTTAGCATCTGTCAACAATAATGCTTCCTCCCTGTGCCACTGAACATGACTGACATTCTTGAGAATCACTCACTTGCTAGAGAAGCTACACATATCACGCCTAGTCAGTACTACACCAAAGCAGGGTGAGGAAAGCCATTACGCCCTCTATCCCTCATCTTCAAGCTATGGCGGGAGACGCGTGGTTGCCTGTGGAAAGCAGAACAGAGAAGTCGGGGCTTCTTCTGGCTGCGCTGGCTCAGTCGCCTCGAGAGACAGCACCTTTCAAATTGAGGCAGGGTGAAAACAAACACTCGCATGCAAACTAACCCCTGCTGTGCGGGGAGATGGAAAGCCTCCCTCACGCCCCCAGATAATCCATGCCTGCTCAGTCAGCAGAGAAGAAAGACGCGCAGATGATGAGAGATGAAACGGAGAGACGTGATAGCAGAATAAGAGAAGAAAGGCAGGCAGCTCTCAGCCAGCCTCTCTGGAGTGTCAGTGGGAAATATACAGCATAAAAAAACTTGCATCTTAGAAAAAAGCAAGCAAGCAACGTGCGAGCCACCACCTCAGTACAGGCTTTGAGGATGGTTATGTAAGCTCTGCTAAAGACAGCCCATTTGAATATTAGGTTGCTCCATACAGCCAACGGCCTGGTGTAAACGGTCACCTACGTTGCTGTGGAACGGACCGACGTACAGATGAGGCCAGCCGGGTGAGAATGGCTGCCCCAAAGTATGAATCCTGAAGCACTTTATTCTCCAAGCATAGTGACGTGGACAAAGTATTTTTGTTGTTGTTATTGTTGTTGTTGGTGCTGCACATCAAACACAGCAAGCAGCAGCAGCTAGAGTCAGAATGAATACAAGAGCTGAAAAAAATAAGCAGTTTAATGAATAAGATGTCCAGAGTTCACTCTAAAGGGCTGCTAGAAAGCCTTGCACGCTGCTTTGAGCTGTTACGGCTGAGCCACTCCAGCTAATGATTTCTTGTGAAGGTGATATTGTGTTATCAAAATGCAAGTCACTTAACCAGCACATTTAGTTGGTCCATTTTGATTAAAATAAACTCTTTTCTTTTTCTTGTTCTTGATTCATCAAGCAGGAAGAAGCAAGTCCTGTAATTTAATACAGCTTATCCTCGTCCCTCCCTCACTGTCTCACGCACCCATCATTGTCCAGACCATCTGTTGGTCCCACTAACGGCTGGCACCCGTAGACGCTGGGGGCACAGGGAGGCGTTGTGTGTATGTCCCTGAAGAGCCGGCGCAGTATTGATGAGTCTTTGCCCTTTTTCACTAGCCAATGGCATTGCTCTGTCTGTTCGAGGCACTTGATTGGCTGCGGCCTGGATCAGGGACTCCTGCTCCTGGTGAATAATTAAAAAGCAAGCCACTTCACCTCTGCCCTGCTCTCATACAGCTCAGCACAGGGACGGGGAAGAAGAAAGGAAGAAACGGTAGCGTGTCTTTCTGTACAACTCCTTCTCTTTTGCACCCTTCACATTTCTCTAGCCTTTTCACACCGGCATGCTGTTTCCATTCTATTAATAATAAGTACCTTTATCCCATACTTTTCTATTTCTGTCTTTCTCTGTGGCCTGCTGACTCTCTCTCTCCCTCTCTCTTGGTCTCTCTCTCTCTCTTTCTCTCTCTCTCTCTCTCTATCTCTGATTTCCTTGCTTGATTAGAGTGCATGTTACCTGCAGTCATGCTCTGAATGTAAAATCTGGTGGCCCGTATTACACGAGGACATGAGTGTGGATTTTGCTGCCCGAGGACTGAATCGCACACTGGAGTGTGCGCAGAGTGCCGTGCGTCTACGTGATGTACTCATGTCACGTACAGAGCACTGCTTAAAGAGGGTTGTGTCGATGTGGTCGACAGACGTCTACAGAGTCCCAGCACTGACACAGTCACATGTATGGGGCTCAGCGCCCTGGGCTGGATTACATATAGGAAGCAGATTGTCTGCACGTATGTGTGTTCGACTTTACACTTTTCACAAACTTCAGTAGAAGACATTTCTGGATCGCATTGACGCTTTTTGTTACATAATTATATTTTCACATCCAATAATATCTCATATGCAGTATAAATGTGGACTGGCTGTTAGGACCACAGAAGCAGAGTCTGTGTAGCCATGGATCTAAAACTGTTATCCATTCTCTGTAGAGGTTGGAGGGAACAGATTTAGTCTGCAGAGACACAGTGTGTGCAATGCACGGTCAGAGTCAGCCTTACCCTCATTGCTGGGCCCAGGCATTATTTACCACTTTGTACCACACTGTGTCAATAATTGAACTGCAAAGAGTATTTCAGCCATATTTCTTTTTTATTGCAAATATTTAGGAGAATATGTTGTGTTCTCAGTCTATCAGCCATGCTGTTTGTAAACATGAAGGTCTGGATTTCCAGGCATAGATTTTGGGTTACATTACACATCCAGTTGCAATCCAAAGTTAACAGTTCTTTTTGGATTAATCAGTCAGTCATTTCGTCTGCCTGAAGCTGAGCAGCACTTTACTTCATACTGATTGAGATTCCGATGGTATTATCTGTTGGCTTGTTTCGCAAGCTGCCCCTGGAACCTGGCCATTTCCGCACTGAAGTGTGTCCCTGCTATGCAGTGAGAGTGAAGAGCACACGGCCATACCAGCCAAGCATCCTCCAGTGCCACAGGGGTCACTGCTAGGCCCAGCCAGCAAACACGAAGCTCGCAAATGAAAGGACAATAAGCACATTCCGCTCTGAAAGTGCATCTTTGCTGTGGGTGGAAGTAGTGCTCCTGTGGGTAGCATTGGACCAAAGTGCTTCAGCCATTGTCAGGGGCAGAAAGGCTGACAACAGCACTAAATGCACATTGAAGAACTCTCTCAGGAGGTTAACCACTGGTGTATGTGTTCATGTGAACATTTCTTACTCTCTTGATTCTCAGTGTAAATATTATATTTGCAAGTGCACGCCACGCCTCCAACAAGGATTGGAGAGGACACGACTGTGTGACTGTAGGAGGGGGGAGAGCTCGAGTGAACTTTGAACTGGAGTTCTGAGTGGCTTCAGAACTCCTCAGCCCTGAAAGATAGAGAGATAGAGACAGCAGAGCGAGAAGAACCGGAAAGGGGCAGTTGTGAAGTATAGGAGAGTATAGGAGAGGAGTTTGTGTGGTCTCTCTCCCAAACTTCAGTTATTCTTTAACTCCATTTAATGTGTGTGTGTGTGTGTGTGTGTGTGTGAGAGAGAGAGAGAGAGAGAGAGAGAGAGAGAGAGAGAGAGAGAGAGAGAGAGAGAGAGAGAGAGAGAGAGAGAGGTGAGCCCTGGGAGGTGAGCCCCTGAGTTGAAGAGATTCAAATATATGTTGTACAATATACCTTTTGGTGCTGTGTAGGTACCATACTTGGTTCTAGAATAAAGAGAAAATCATGTCTCTAATTTCATTTCATGTCTCTA
>NC_137504.1:5340000-5372500 GCF_041902795.1 Electrophorus electricus
CACAATGATTTACTTCCTTTCTTAGACATAGAGACAAATGACACTTTTATGAAGGCATGACATTTTCCTGGTCCCAATGAGGTAAATGTTGTTGTATTACTGAGCACAACTTTCTCTTTTCGCAGAAAACTACAAAAGCCAATTGTTTTGCCGTTGGTAGCTAAGGTGGTTAGGAGCAGCCAGACCTAGTATTTAATTACAGTAAAGCAGAGTTAAAAGAAAGCCCTCTTTATAAGGATGGTAATACAAGACTAAGGCTGTGTGTGTGTGTGTGTGTGTGTGTGTGTGTGTGTGTGTGTGTGTGTGTGTGTGTGTGTGTGTGTGTGTGTGTGTGTGTGTGTGTGTGTGAAGTGTTGCATGCTGGGAGACTGTTGCAGAGGGGTGAAGACCCACTTTAGCTCCCTGTAACCAAAAAAGTGCTGAGCCACAACAGACAAAGCTGCATAGAGAAGTGGCCCAAGGAGAGAGAAAGGTAGAGCCACAGAGAGGGGAGAGAAAACAGGGGTGTGTGGGGAGAAAGAGTTGGACCTTTTAAAATTACATCCCACACAATCTGTCATCTCATCTTTTTCACTCCCGGTCTGCTCTGATGAAATGCTGGAGGATTTTTAGTTAATTAAACAGGATTAGGTTCAGTCCAAGGATCAGGGTGTTCATTTCTCTTTCTCTCTCCGCCTCTCCCTCTCTGCCTCCCTCCCCCTCTCTCCCTCTCTCTCTCTCTCTCTCTCTCTCTCTCTATCCCTCTCTCCTTCTCTTTCAGAGTCAATATCTCTGTAGCTGTTTATTTGTTCTTTAAGGCTGGAGGTGCTGCAGCAGAGCAGTGCTGTGCAGTCACATGACCTAGCAGAACGCACAATAATGTCCCATCTGCTAAGCAGCTTAACCCCTTACAGCCGGGCACACAGTGTGCATCCCCAGTCCAGAGCACTGTTGTAGCCCTACCGAATAAACCACCCATCACTGTGGGTCTTTACAGACCTGCAGTCTGAAGTCTGATTATCCAGGAGTCTCAGCATATGCCACCACTGATCAAACTACTTAGGTGCAGGAGCACTGAATGTACCGACCATTTCATTACCATTATGAGATTTATTATGAGTAATAAAATTGGATTTGCTTTTTAAAAAATTAGCACCGACATGTGTAAACACAGACCATGGACACAGATCAAATTGAAAGCAGAAAGCAACATGAGCCTCAGAACGTGGACATGGGTTTCTGATGATTGAGGATATCCTACTGGGATCTGGGTGATCTCCTTCGTCCTCTTGCTCCTGTGTGGAGAGTACCGGTCAGCACACTCCACTGACTCTGCTGGGTTCAGAGAGCCCAGTGACCCTACAGTACATTCGCTTGCTCTCCTCTCATCCGTCTATCTATCCATCCATCTGACCATAAGTAACACTTTCCTATTCTTAGCGATTACAGGCCAGCGGCCTCTTGATACAGGTCAAAGTGGGTGAGCACACGGCTGCACGGATGAATATTTTTGTGGGGTTGTACATTTGTGTCTCTGTGCTCATGCTGGATGCAGAAATATCTCCAGCATTTATGGAACGTATTTTAATTAATGCCTGAAAGCAGCACCTGTTGGCTTTCATTAGTATTCATAATGTTGTTAATATTCTTCCTAGAAGAAATGGTGGTGGACAAATTGCTGATAAATTGCACTTCAGATGAAGTGCTTCAGTGAGAAGCTTCTTCATGGAAAAGGTAAGCCATGCTGCGGAAGCACTGCGGAAGCACTGCAGAAGCTGTGTGAATCTGCTTGAGCACGAGTAAAGTCGTTATTAAAATACAGAGAGCGAGGGCGTGAGTATGCAACCCAAGGTCTCATTAACTCGACGAAGACTGCACACGAGTGAAAGTGAACCTTTCAGGGGATCTGCTGGTGACCGCTTTGATTTGGTCAGCATGCAGGGTCACTTTCAGCACAGTCCTGTGTGCCGGCTGTGGCAGCCAGGGGTTCAGAGGTGGACTGGACCTGGGACAAACCAGGCTTCAAATCCTAGAAAAGGCAGGTTCATACAGAGACCGATTTCTTGTAAGCTGTCGATTCTTGCGACTCCTCACCAGTGCTGTCAGTATTAACTATGTTGCATATGGATGCCATTTCATCAGCAAGGTGAGGATGCTCATTGTAAATAATTGCTTGGGAAAGTGGGAGGTCATTTCTGGTCACGAGTAGTGAATGTGGCCAGGTGTAGTGCATGAGGGGCCATGGCCTGACATGCTATTACAAAACAACAGTGGCTTTGGTAATGGATTAGGCTTGAAAAATAAAGGCTATAAAATCATCATCCAGCCCAGTGCTGATGTCTTCCCTGTAAATTACACTGTCATGCCCCTTTTCTATTGTACAAGCCTTATTTATTAACCTCTCTTACACTGGACGCCAATTCTCTCCCTCCTATTACGCTCTTTTGGTAACTAATTCACCTCAGCTACTGTGCACCTTAATTAAGACCAATTTTCTATACAGATAGGAAGGAGGATCACTTGGCTGGCTGAGCTATCTGTCACTCAATAAGTCCGTCTCCTCATTGGTTGGCAGTAGCCCAATTATTCCTTTAAGTACAGTGAGCGTTCTGTCCTCTGGTCGAGTCAGCACTGGGCAAGACTGCTTGTGGAGTTTTACCCTGACCCCATTCATTTCCTGTTATTTCTCTGGAGTGAGGGGGCCAGGGGAAAAGGAGTCTGGAAGGAACAAAGTGGCCTTCAAACTGTGAATGGTGACATCAGCAAAACGACGGAGAAATGCCTTTGAAACAGGTATTGATTCACTAGGCCTGATGGGGCTAGGGCACGATGTTCCATGCTTTGTAGTTATAGCAACTTGCTGCCGGTCTCTTTGTCGAATTTCCATTCAAGTGGCCTCCCATTTTAGAGTTGCTGAAGTGGGCTTCTAGTGTGGTCGTATCATGTGACCAGCTCCAGGCACTGAGCTGTCCAGACAACTGGGCCACTGCCATTTCTTAATGAGCCTCAAGCACAAGTGTTTGTCTGCATGTTCTTTCTTTGTCTTTTAATACGCAAATCCTGTGGTGAATGTAGGAGTGGAAAAACTAAGATTTAAAGAGTTCTCCATCAGAACACCTGAAACAGGGCCTGAAAACACTTTTCTGTGTCTGATGAGAGTATCTGAAGAGGAACTGATAAAAGCAATAGAAAATGAGATAAGCTTATTTTCCACACGATAAGCAATAATTGGCTCTCTATTCTCTCTAGTCCTGAATCTTCTGTTTTGAAAATAGTCAGTAGAGCGCAGACTTATCGAAACACTTTAAGTAGCACAGGTGTGTATGCAGGTGTGTGTATGTGCACACATTCAGGTGCACAGTGGGTACTTTCAGAAGAACCAGCACGTCAAAGGCAGCACGTGAGGGTGGAAGGAGATGTCAAGGGACACGCAACTCTCAGCAGGAGGACCTGCCGCAGCTTTGCGGCTCTTAGCGGAGCGGAGGGGAATCTGTCATCACGCTGTCACGCTTGAGCAGCTGATGTTCACCTACTGCTCGTGACAGTTCTGGGTTAGGGCACGCACAGTTGAAGCAGAACAGCGGTGTCCGGGGCGCGGCGTGCCATGGCTTGTTCTGAGCATGCCTTGGTCAAACTCTTAAGCGTGGACAGCATATCTTGGTCAAATCTCCCTCTACAGGCATGGCACTCTTCGGAATGCAGTGGGCAGCTGTCGATGTATTTTTTTACAATGAATCTAGGATAAGCCTTAAAATCCTCTGGCTGTTCACAAAGAGCGCTGCGATAGGCTCTCATCAGGTTGTTATTCGCTGCATTATATAAGATTGGTGAGCTTATGTGGTTTAGTGGGCAGCGAAGTCCTCCAATATGGTGAGGTCAGGATGTGCTGAACAGATAGGGGCAATGATCCAGTAAATATCGCCATATCTGTTATAAAGGAGATCTCAAGCTTAAATCTGGGAGGATAAGAATGAGTTGGAGTGATCCAGCACCGTCCGAGTGTGTTTGTGAGTGAGTGTATGATGGCTAAACTGATAAGAAGGTCCCATCTTATCACTGTGCATGTGCGACAGGCTAAGAGAGAGGTCTATGTGTTCACTCGATTGATTATATAATTAAAACCACAGCTGCCAACGAGCACAGGTAATTGCAGGTCTAAGGCGGTGAGCCAGGACTGCATCTCTCTCTTTCTCTCTCTCTTTCTCGGTGTGTCAGTTTTGTCAAGGTTTGAGAGAAGAGGCAAATTGATGTAATGACTCACCTAGTTCAGCCATGTGCCTTCAGCCGTCTGCCTTCATGTGTTTGAGTGAGTCTAGTCTGTACAGAGGATGCCCTACGGCGACAGATTACACATTATATGGGTGTGTAGAGGTTCATCTGCAGCAGATAACCTTTAATGCAAATTAATTACTGATACATGACCTATATAATGCAAAAGTAGATGATGGGTGTAATAGGGACTTGATCAGACACGTGCATGTTTGTATGTGCGTGAACATGTATCTGTCAGATTATTTGTCTTGTAATTGAATTTGGCTGCGGTTTGCTGTGCGTGTGATTTGATTCTTGATGTTAGTGAATCTGAGGAGCTATGTTCCTATATGACGTTCAAGCCTGACTCCTGAATCTCCTACCTGCCTCTTGGGACTCTCGCTGAGCCCATGTGGGTGAGCCATAATTGTGCTCCAGTTAAAAAGGCCACAAGTGACACCGACAAGCCTATAATGAAGTGATCTGGACAGTAGACAAGTCTGTGCTGGTTCAATCCAACTGGCTGATATATCACTGCTTGAAAATAACAAAAGACAAAGACACAGACATGGGCACTCCAATCTAACTGTATAAAATATCACAATGTAGTTATGCTGTACATCAGTCATATAATTTCAGTTTCCACTCACTTTATTAGAAACACCTGCATTGTACCTCAAGTCCATGGCTATTACATGCACTTGGCTTGTATTGTTACAGGTTGTAAACTGGTCATTTTCTGAACACAGAGATTATATGAGTGGCAGACTATACTAAAAACAGTATCAACACAGGCATGGTAGTGCCATGAGTGCAAGTGAGTTTATCAGACACAGCTGTGCTGCTCGGGTTTGCAGCCGACAGCAATGATTTAATAACCATTGGTGAAAGGTTAGAGGATAGTGAACACAAACTGTATTCACAGATTAAAGGCTAAACTGTTCACAGGCGTATTTAACCATGCGATTGGTGAGTGTATATCATATAAATACATATATGTCATCCATTTATGACAGATGCATGCACAAAGATTGCCCATGGTATGGTTTTTGAGATGAGAGATACTAAATAGATCATATCAAACCTCACTATCATACCTTAAGGGTAATATAATTATTAGCCTTTCAGTGAAGATGAAAGCTTTTAACTTGAAAAACAGATCAGATTGCATTGTTCAGGCAGTAATAGGCTGGTATTGTACAGCATTTCATTTCATCTTGATATATTTTATGACAAATAGGTTATGTTGAGAGAAAGCCTTTTCATTTATATTTTAGGCTATACCATTTTCCTGCACATTAGTAATTTGGTGTATACACTTGAGAGAAAGTCTAATGCTGCACTCAGTACTCAGTGCACACCTTTTAGGAGAAGAATATGGAGTGGAGGCTTAGCATATGTGTCTACAACCTTGCAGTTTGGCAGTAGTCTGGTAGGACAGCAATCTTCAGAGATTTCAGGGTTATGCTGTGATAATGAGGTAATGATCTCTCTCTCTCTCTGTGTGTGTGTGTGTGTGTGTGTGTGTGTGTGTGTGTGTGTGTGTGTGTGTGTGTGTGTGTGTGTGTGTGTGTGTGTGTGTGTGTGTGTGTGTGTGTGTGTGTGTGTGTGTGTGTGTGTGTGATGAGATTGGGATCCCCACAGGCTCCACTTTGTCCTAGTCTCAGTGCTCACCTGTGCATAAAATTAACTTCACCACCTGGACTACTTCCAACAGAACTAACAAAAAACTGCCCACCACACACACATACATCAATGTCAGTCCTGTGCAGAAAGAGGAGAGGTGTGATTAGGGTGTTGGCTGAGATCAGGACATGTCACCCAATTATATGAGTTAAGCAGTAAATCCTAAGAAAGTTAGCTTGGAGGTCTAATGAAGAAAAATAACTTTCTGTGGGACCAGCTAATAAGACACAGAGCGGGATATCTGATACAAAATGTACCATCTGCATATTTTGCTGTAATAATATACATGTAGCCTCAATCTGCTTTAGTTTTTCAGTAGGATTGGCTGTATACACTGCAAGTTTTTCAGCAGTACATCCTGCCTCATTGTGTTTCTGCGGTATTTTGCTTTGCTAGATAGCATGCTTGCTGTTTGACAATGTCATTTAATAATTTTTTTTTATCCAGTCATTGTTTGCAGCTCTGAATGTAAATTTACAGATGGTTTTAACATCTGCTGAAAGGAATAGAAAGTGTACAGTGGATATAAGTACATTAAGCAGGGGCTATACACTGCCTGGCCAAAAAAAAGGTCACCACTTGGATTTAACTAAGCAAATAGGTAAGAGCCTCCCATTGGATAATTACTGCATGGGTGATTATGTTTCAGCTGGCAACGAGTTATTTACCCCTAACTGATGCAGTGAGTAGCTTCTCATTTGTTAAACAACCATGTCGAAAGACACATCCTGTGGTCGTGGAAAAGATGTTAATCTGTTTCGTAAGAGTCAAAGTATTGGCATGCATAAAGCAGAGAAAACATCTAAGGAGATTGCTGAAACTACTAAAATGGGGTTAAGAACTGTCCAACGCATTATTAAAAAGTGGAAGGACGGTGGGCAAACATCTTCAAGGAAGGAATGTGGTTGGAAAAGAATCTTGAATGAGCGTGATCAGCGATCACTTAAACGTGTGGTGAAATCAAATCGTAGAAAAACAACAGCAGAACTCAGGGATATGTTTAATAGTGAAAGTAAGAGCATTTCCACACACACAATGTGAAGGGAACTCAAGGGATTGGGACTAAACAGCTGTGTAGCCTTAAGAAAACCACTTGTTAGTGAGGCTAACCAGCAAAAATGGCTTCAATTTGCTAGGGAGCATATTTAAGATTGGACTCTGGAGCAATGGAAGAAGGTCATGTGGTCTAATGAGCCCAGATTTACCCTGTTCCAGAGTGATGGGTGTATCAGGGTAAGAAGAGAGGCAGCTGAAGTGATGCACCCATCATGCCTAGTGCCTACTGTACAAGCTTGTGGGGGCAGTGTTATGATCTGGGGATACTGCAGTTGGTCAGGTCTACGTTCAGCAATGTTATGTGCCCAAAGAATGAAGTCAGCTGACAACCTGAATATGCTGAGTGACCAGGTTATTCCATCAATGGATTTCTTCTTCCCTGATGGCATGGGCATATTCCAAGATGACAATGCCAGGATTCATCAGGCTCAAATTGTGAAAGAGTGGTTCAGGGGGCATGAGACATCATTTTCACACATGGATTGGCCACCACAGAGTCCAGACCTGAACCCCATTGAGAATCTTTAGGATGTGCTGGAGAAGACTTTGCGCAGTGGTCCAAATCTCCCATCATCAATACAAGATCTTGGGGAAAAATTAATGCAGCTCTGGACAGAAATAAATGTAGTGACATTGCAGAAGCTTGTGGAAACGATGCCACAGCGAATGCGTGCTGTAATCAAAGCTAAAGGCGGTCCAACGAAATATTAGAGTGTGTGAACTTTTTTTTGGCCAGGCAGTGTAGTAAAAAATGGGTAAAAGACAAAGTAGGGGACATTAGTAAGGGAAAGATGAGAAGTCAGGGTGCTGCTCTGTTGAAGGTAGGACAATTTCCTTATGAACAGTTATTTATTCCACTGGTGACTGCAGAAATCTAACTCCGAAAAGACGCCTCGTGAGCCAGTTCCAGTGCATCAGTATACGTAATCCGTTCCCCGATACAATTGTGCAGGTTGTGCTAGAGCAGAGGGATTGAGTGGGATATGCCTGGAAATGTGTGAAATAAATATGTAAACCAAGAGATTTGGCCTCCTTAGATACCTTCAGCACTTAGATACCTTCAGCACATTCACCGGTGATCTCTTATGTGCCAGTGCAGGGTAGAAGAGCAGAGATCATCATACTAAATATTTTTTCACTTGAAAGAATTTTCTATTTTGCACCTAAATATAAAGCAGCTTCATAGTAGTCCAGAATACTACAAACTGAAATTGTATGAGGGATGTGTATTCAAATGAATGTTTATCCTGTATACGGTTGGCCCGCGCGCCAGGTACTGCAAAAAGGGAGATGAATGATTTGGAACGGGCGAGGCAAATTCTGGCCAACCATGCGTATACTTGCTTACCGTGAACCGATCAGTCTTGCCCACCCAGGTAGAATACGACTAATGAACTTCTGGAGGCTTGCTTACTGGGCTCGATAGAAGGCGCGCTATACGAACGGTGCTGTCCGCGTACGGAGTCGGGGCAGGACACGGATACGTTGAGGCCGCTCCAGTGATTAAGGGGAATTTCTCAGTGAAGTTGCAGCATCGCTGTGGATTCGAGGCTCACTGGTAATACTGGTTTTCCTGCTTTTTATACAACAAACTAGGCTGCACACCCTTCATTATTCCACGAATGAGGAACAAACACAAGTGTTACTGTTTCTTGACTACTAGAATTTGTCCGCAATAGCCTACTTGTAGAACTCAGCGAAGCTATCCTGCTTGGGCAGATTAGCGTAGAGCTGGGTTCTGCAGGTGTAGGCTGCACGGGTGACTACCGTGGAGGTTTCTAACCTTTTGCGCCTACAAAGAAATGTTTAATGACCTGTTTCACATGCTTGCGCTATCACTCTAGAGTATGCAAATAATATGCAAATAAAGGTTTCCTGTGCCATTTTGTCTGAGTGCTTTATAAAAATACTGAGTATTCTTGTTACCACCTGAAGAAGCAACTAGAAACCGATTTAATCATTTCTCTGTGTTGCTAAAACTCTCTATATGTTATATAGTATATATGTGTGTGTGTGTATATTTAAGCCCTTAAAATATCAATTATGCTTTACTGTTCCTGTAGGCAAAATTGCTGCACACTTGATAAAATATCACAAAGTACAAACATCCATTTTCCAGACTTCAAATGCATATAACATATATTGTATCATGGATGCAACCCCTAAAACATACACACACACACACACACCATCTGGCTTTCCACACACCTCCTCTGTCCTTTTTATTCCTTTGTCATCCTGTCGCTGTGGCGACTGTGAATCACTCATAAGTAAATGTGAGTGATGGGTGAGGGAACGCACTGCCGAGTGCCGTGACAGATGGAAGGAAGGAAGGAAGGAAAGCAGAGAGAAACGTGCGGCGTGTGTTCACCTGACGCTTCGTCCCACCGTTCTCCAGTAACAGTGTCCAACTGCTGCCGTGAGCTTGAAGATCGCCAGGGCCGCGCCTACCATCGGTGCTCTCATCAGTGCAGCGCGGAAGGCGCTCCGCATGTTTCTGCCGCCGTCACGTCCGCGAGTGATCGTTACTTGAGGCCTCCATTAACTGTGATTGATTAGCGTCTTAACGGGAGGACACTGGAGAGATCAGTGCGCACCATGTTATTTCGCCTCTCTGCTTCTTGCTGTAGAACGGAAGCACTATTGCGAAGCGCTGTTATGAGGCGAAGGATGTTTTTGATGTTGACAATCAGACTGTGAAGGGCACTGAAGGGCACACAAATGAGATAGACACAGATAGTCTGAATGAAAACAAAGAGTGAGACGGATCGAGAGCAGAGCATCTCTGAAGGGGCTGTTTGAATAATAATACATATTTGTATTCCTTGGAGGTGTTTTACTTGCGTTTTGTTTTTTCCTATAATGTTTCTTTTACACACGTCACCCTAAAGATTAAAACCATAGCAACACTGACATGCATGTGCATGCAAGGCTCTGTGGCAGGAGTAGTGCTCAGCTTCTGATGGCTCTGCATTGGGCTCTTGGATTTTCAGGTCTCCTCCTTCAGGCCTCCAAACTGCATATCTATTCAAATGCATGCAAATGCATCCTGCTTTCTGCCCACTTGTTGGCTGCGTAATTGCATAATCACATTCTGAGCACACACTACCACAAACCATAAACGATTGTTTATTATCATCCTCTAATTTACCCTTTTTTGTTACGTCTATCCAGCTGAGTGGACTCAGGTTGGATGTTTACGTTTGCATGTTCTTGGGTCCTGTGAGCCTCTGTGTTTATATTGGACTGTCAGGGCTCCATGTGCACCTGCCCACTCACATACACACACACACACACACACACACACACACACACACACACACACTCAGACACACACATACTGCATTCTGCCCCTAGAGCTCTGCTTCTAATTCAGGTCTCGAGTGTTTTATTGGCCCCTCTGGACACATCAGTAAATAAACAGTGAGAGACCAGACACGTGTATGTGTGTGTGTGTGTGTGAGTGTGAGTGTGTGTCTGTGTGTATGTGAGAGAGAGAGATCGCACGTTGCATGCATTTGCAAATGCATCCCACTAAAACCATCTCACCATGCTCTGCAAATGACCAGGAACTGTTTGTTTTTAGTTGGTCTGGTCCGGGGGGCTTGGGGTCCCTGTGCTCTGCAGCAGCCCACCTCCAGAGAAGGCTCCTTTCAGGCCCCCTCATTTTGTCCTCACGGCTGCTGTTTTGAATGCACTTCTCAACAGGCTCTCCCACTCTTCCCTGGTAACGATGATACCGTTGGGCACGTTGTCCCCCACCCCACTGTTCCTATATTCCATATTCTGCTCCTTTAATGGCACACTCGATCAGGCAACACTCCAATCAGCACACTGAGATCTCTGCTGCCATGCGTGGTTTTATTTATCACTATTCACTGCAGGGGCACTCCTTCCATGTCTCTCCCTGCTTCTGCCTCTCACCGTCGTGCCCTCACACAAAGCCTCACACACTCCTTTGTCTTTTGTTCGTTCCGGTTTTTCTTCCATATCATTTTCTTCAGCTTGACATTCTCTGGCTCTGTAATAACATGAGAGCGATGTGCGAAGCTGCAGATTGCCTCGACAGCGGTAGTCGCCAGTGTGAGGGAAAAGGCAGCCCAGATGTACCTCGACCAATTTCTTCCAGGACAAGTGTTTTACAGTTAACTTATGGCGCACATATTAGAGGAGTAGATTTCTATACAGGGTTTTGATATGTGTTAAATGGTTTTCTTATGTTGTACTTTATACAATAGTGAAACCTTTACATGTTTATTTAAATCAGATTTATCCATTTTAAATTAGATTCTAGACAATTTTCTAGACAATGTGCTGGGTTATTTTCTGTTTGCAACATTTAATCTGGGTGGAGCACACTGACGGGACGGGAATTAGGCTGTGATGTCTGAGATGAAACGATCTGAGTATGCAGATTTATTATTAAGCTTGAAGCAAATGACACTTTTGCTAAGCTCTGTGGGCAGCAAATGGCAAATCAGTGTGAAAAAGCATTAGAATAAAATTTCTGATCAGCTTGTTTTCAGACCCAGACATTATGGACTAATTTTAAACAGAAATATTTATTTTTGGTTAAGAAAGTAGATATTAAGATGAAAAACAATATATAAATAAACATGCCGGTTACTGTCGACTACAGACATGGAGTGCCGTGTGCCCAGCCTTCTTACAAATAGCCTGTGTAACAGGCATGTGTGTGTTTGTGTGTGTGTGTGTGTGTGTGTGCGCGCGCGTGCGCGTGCGTGCGCGCGTGCATGCATGTGCGTGCGTCTGCATTTAAGCTCAGAGTGCAGAATCATTTCACACTCTGCTGGAGCAGTAGCATCACACAGGGCGAGTGGGGACTACATTTGATCTGCAAAGCACTAGAAGCCATTGCAGGCTATCAGAGGCTAATGATCCACAGCCTGGGGAGCTTTCAGTTCATCACTGTGACCCTCAATCAGCCTGCTCGCAGCAGAGATGAGCTGTGTGTGTGTGTGTCTGTGGAAGCTTGTGTCTGTATGCGAGAGACTGAAAACACCGAAACGTGTCAAAGGTTGGTGGCAGGAGAAAGGGACTCTAAATTTGTTTATTTTTAAATGAATTTCACCTGCCTGGCACCGCCCCTCCGTGCTGACCACACCTCATGCCTCCTCTACCCCCTTAGGTCCTGAAGGGCAGTAAGAAACTGTGCATGTCCGTGCGCTCCGTTGGACGCATTCCAGGTGGCTACGTTACCAATCACGTGTACACATGGGTGGACCCGCAGGGCCGCAGTGTCTCACCTCCTCCCGACCTATCCGAGCACCGCAGCGCCACCCTGAGGCGAAGCAGCAGTGGCGCTCAGCACCACAGCAACATGCAGCTGCTGCAGGAGGGAGACGAGAAGAAGGTGTGTGTGTGTGTGTGTGTGTGTGTGTGTGTGTGTGTGTGTGTGTGTGTGTGTGTGTGAGTATTACAGATTAGTAAAATATATCAAATCAAAATATGTTCTTAAAGAAGCGTCATTTATGTAACTATGTTTTCTTTTACTTTTTAGCTTTCAGTTTAGTTACTATTAGATATTTTATTTGGATGTTGAATATAAGAATTATGAGGTTTTTTATATCTCTGTAGAACAACTGCTGTTTGAAGAAGAACTTTCATGCCTAACAGGCCAATATCCTCTGAGGAGATATTTTGCATTACAAAGCCAAAGAAAGGGTGATCAAATAAACTCAACCATATATAGTGGTTGGATTCATGGGAGGCCATTACACAAGTGCCATTACACTGTAGAAACAACTGAACATAAAACAACTTTGGGCTTCCATCTAAAGCCCTCATCCTGGGTTCCTGCAGTAGAAGTGTAGCTAAAAGTTGAGCTTCAGCAATAAAGCACAGACATAACACCCTAATCAGAAATCACAGCTGTTGGCAGGCCAGCTTTGAGCAATGCTGCAATACATGGTTTTGATTCACAACAGTCCTGCCTTGTTTTCTTTTATGGAAACTGCAAATCTGCACTGAGAGGTAAAGAGGCTTTGACTAAAGTTAACGGTCAGGTTTGGGACTAAGGAGGTGCTGGGGGGTTAATGGTGGGATGAGAAACTGCCCTGTTTCAGCCCAGTACAAAAACACTACAGCCTTGCAGCTACACTGCAAAAATGTAGATCATATAAACATATTTCTGCTGATCACATCAAAATCCTTTAAATGAGCTAAATGAAAATATGTTTGTTTGTTTGTTTTTTACCTAATTTAACTTTCACATCTTTTCTGTTTGGGCACATTCATTTGGTATGTTGAAGTATGGCATTGGAGGTTAAGAGATATAGTTATTGTTATTTATAAACGTAATATTTATGTTAATATTTCAATCAGAACAATGTAAAATATTGTTTTAATCCAGGATTGTTCAAAAGCTTCGGCAGGCATAAATATGACCCAAGTAATTATGTAGATAGGTTCAAAATTAGACCGTTAACTCTAACAAGGGGGAGGAGCCTGTCCCTTATTTCCAGTAGTCACTGCTGGTCTGTCTCCATGGTGAGGCTCAGCAGTGCTATCTCTGTCCAGAGCAGCCAGCGCGGAGACGGAAGGTGTTCGTGTTACCGTGACAGAAATGCTGCGAGGTTTTCAGCGCCCGTTATGTAACACTATTTCTGCGGGCAAAGCTTCCAGTGCGTCTAGAGGAAGATTACCTGGGTGGGATTACTGTGTCCAGACAATTATTAAACTCACATAGTTGCTCCACAGTGACTCTGCCTCCAGCTGGCAGGTACCAAGCCTTCTTAATTACTAGTTCTTCTATTGCTTTGAGCTTTTTTTTTAAAGAGACCAGGTTTGTGCCCTTACAGGAAGCCCAGTGCTAGACTAACAGAGGAGAATCCACACCGGCAAGTCTCAGGAACTTGAATTTGCACGAACTACAGTAGGAGTCTTTACTTTCCACAAATTGACTGCCATTCTATATGAATGAGCAACAAGTGCAGGTAACTTGAACAGCTTTTCTTGATGTCACTTTTGTTTTGAAATTTTATTTTATTTTTTTGGTATGCTTCTCTTCTACTTTAGGAAAGTGGCATTGAACTGCCAGTAAACAAACATCTTCAAAGAAAGCATGACTTTTCATTTTTCTCTCAGCGGGTGCATCGGTGCTAATGTATTAAAGTTTGAAATCTGCCCTACACCAATTCCATTTGGTGCCGTTAACCCCTTGAGAATTTATTTCCATCCTCCCCCGATCCGATTCTTTTCCATTTCCTTTTCTCGTAACCTCAGCTCCTTTAACCTCTCACTGTTTATTCATCTGTCTCCTAAATCTGATTTTCTGCTGTTTATCATCGAGGCTGTTTTGCCTCTGTCTCCATTCGAGTGCCAGAATTTGTTAAATATGATTATAGGGGGAGTTTTATGACTCGCTGGTCCAGGTGTAAATCTGCCCGGGGCTGGAGAGGCCCCGTGCGGCTCTGCAGACGCGGATGCATTAGCGCGGGGGATTAGAGCCCAGCCTCGCGCTCTGTCTTCAGCGAGACAGCACCAGCACAGCCCTCCCACACTGATTCAGCATTTTGTTCACTCTCCTATATGTCACAGTGGAGCGATTTGTAAGATCATTTTGACAAATTCACAGGTGCGGCGGCACGATTTCTGGTAACAGCCATGAGCCTGGTTAAAGGCCACGTTGCCCAAAAATCTCCAGCCATAAATCATAGCAGGGAATTTAATAAATGTACGGCATTCTGAACAGTGACACATCGCATAATGCGGTTTGGCTTCCGCCACGCTGACCTTTCAGAGAGGGCTGGGGCTACCCTTTAGCGAGTGTTAGTACAGCTTGCTTCTGCTCCATGGCATGCGCGGAGGGCTGCAGGCAGCGCACTGGACTGTATAGATGCCTGAACGCATCCTCTGTTCTAGCGACCTCATAATTGAGAGGGCAAATTCCTGCGCCACGACTGGAGTGGACGCATCAATGACCAAGAAAAAGCATGACCACTGTCATTTTTTCCACAAATGGAATGGAGGCAGTCATCATTAGTCAGAGAAGCACGTCAGCTCATACATTTTAATATGCGAAGACATTTTTTTCAGTATTTTGCTTGGTTTATGTGACGCAGGCAAATTGAGGTTGGTTCCTGCTTGATTTAATGTTCAGAGTGCATTTAACAAGCAAGTTCTGACTAGGTGTGGGGCTATTTTTGTTGACTGAATGTTGAAACGGCTTGCTGATGCAGAGAGGGAGAATGCATCAGTAATCACTGAATGTCTGGGGTCAGGCCTGTGAACTGAGAGTGCGTTTCAGTGGCGTAAGCAATGAGAGAGCAGGGGAGGGATTCAGACTTTGTCCTGCAGTGCACTTAATGCTATGCATCTGTATTTCCGACTGCTCTCTTTAAAGTAACATTGCTCACCAGCCAGCTTAAATGTATGTTCGTCTAACCACCCTAATGTTTGTTTATGCGTCAGCCATGGTAGACAACTGACAAATGATTTTTAAACAGATTTGTCAAACACAATATAGTCAAACTCAAACTAAAATATGTGTAACTCCAAAACCCTAAAACATGAAAGTAATTTAAAAGATATCAAAATATGTATTTTATCCAAATATATAAGTCTTGGGAAATCTTACTTGGCCAGAAGCGCATCAGATAAATAACGATTCATTTTTGTTGTTATCCAAGTAGGTAGAAAAGCATAAACATTCCAGGTTTTTTTTATACATAAAATACATTTTTACCCTTTTCACATAATCCGTGGGGAAGTGTTGGATGCTATGAGGGTGCTCGGTAAGTTCAAGCACAAAAGCGGAGCTCAAAAACAAAAATGCCGGATAAATTAAACAAACTTGAAGTGTGAAGTAGATTTTAGCACATAGCACTTCATCAGAGAGAGTACCCCATGTTTAACTATGTGTTGTAAACACACAGAATGGAGCGGCATGCCTTTATATATATTCACCAGAGTGCCTGCCAAGGCCAAGACAATTTATATGTCATTTATATGACAATTTATATGAAACTGGTCTTGGGTAATACAACTCTGGAATTATTCTAATTAATGTTCAGTACTTGTTGGTGAATGTTTTGCTATATTTTATTTATATTGTTTATAGTGTTTACATAGTGTTTAAGGTTAATAGTGGATAGTTTTTATTGCATGCTGGATGGAAGTGCAAAATAGGAATTTCACTGTATAGTGCAACTGTGCGTTTCCTTTGCACTAAGACACTACAGTCTTAATCTTGAACTTATTCCTAACCCATCTCCACAGTTTTACTTCTCATGCAGTGGTCAGAAAAAAAAATGGTTTCGTCTCAGAGAAAGAGGAAGTGTATGTGCGCATGCTTGCTTGAGAAAGAGAGCGGGACACACAGACAGACAGACAGACAGACAGACACATAATATACCTATGTATATATCCTACAACCGTGTCCTGTTCTATCCAAGGTGAACCTGGTACTGGATGATGGCCGCTCCCTGGGCCTCATGATCCGGGGTGGAGCCGAGTATGCTCTGGGCATCTACGTCACTGGAGTGGACCGAGGCTCTGCTGCAGAGAGCGGAGGACTGAAGGTACAACCCCACCCCGACCCTCCTGTTAAAAGCTCCACTCTCTGCTGCCATTACCTCACTGCCTTTACTCCTGTCACAGCACATTGCTTCAGTGCTGCGAGCACCTCCCGTCTCTGGAATCTTTCAGTGCCCGGGTGCCGTCACTGCCTCCGGTCCTCCATCTACCATTCCAGGGCTGGACCTCTGCGCAGCCTTTGCTCCGAAACCGGTCCCCCCCATTTTCCCTCTCTGCCTGGTCCCGTGGTCTGTTGAAGTGCGTCGTGTCTGTCAGGAAGAGGCTGCTTGTGTGTGTGTGTGTGTGTGTGTGTGTGTGTGTGTGTGGAGGGGGGGGGGGGGGGGTTTGCACATGCAGGTTTTGCTGGTATCACACTCATCAGGCTGCTTTGATGTGCGTATTAGCCCCCCACAGAATCAGTAGGAGAACCCAGACGGACCGTGGCCCCTGCGAGTGCCATGCTCAGTGGCACCCAGTGTGGTCCATCCACACTCCCTTGTTAGACTTCACTGTGCTTAGATTTGGCTTCCCACTTCTGGTTTGTTTCCTCCTGTAATATTTTTCCTCCTCTTATTTTGCCGCTCTTTTGATGTATGCACGTGTGGGCGTATTCCGTGAGTAAGTGTCAAAATGTGTCTCACTGCAGCCTCTGCCTCTGCACTGATCTGCTGAGTAATTCAGCCGGACAAGCGTCCTTTATTCCATTTTCTCACCACCTTGCCTCTCCATTTGCTGTGTTTCATTTTAGACGATTACCATCATTACACACGGCTGTGGAAACTTGTCGGCTTGTGGCCAAGGATCCGTTTTCTTTGGCGCGAGGCATTTAAATGTGTACAATCAGAGGATCAAAAGAGGGATGGAGACAGAGAGACAGAGAGGGAGAGAGAGAGAACATGAATGTACAGTGAGAGGGAAAGAGAAAGAGAAAAGCAGGAAGGAAGAAAGATGACTTTTTGTGTCTTCCGTGTCCTGTTTGTGTCTTTTAGCAGCAGGCTTGTGTTGTCAGGAACAAAAGTGAACAACACATCGCTGTTTGCCGGATTTTCTGGTAATCGGTGTTGGGGTTTGGGTCCGCAAGCGTAAACGAACATACATCCACAGTCGCTCACATGTATGCGAGCACATACATTACATGCGTATCTGCATGGGTCCACACACAGCTAATACATGTTCACTTCTTTCACAGACAGGCTTTACAATAAATCCATCACACAAGCCTTAATGCCCACGAGCTGAACGCACAAATTCAGTCTTGCACATGTTGCTTTGTAATAGAGCGGTAACGCTAATAGGTCACGGACGGGGCGCGTTAGCCACTCCTGCCTCTACTGCGGTCACTGCCTGGCTCGACATCTGGCCCACTCCAGGTGAGATTGGTTAGAGAGCAGCAGGCAGGGCTCTGGAGACAAGAGCCTCGTGGTTATGATCTCTGGAGCACAAAGAGAGTGAACCGGGCCCGACACCCTGAGTGATCATGTCATTACAGAAGGAGCGGACGAGTCCCAATCCCGCACTGATTGGCGAGCCGGGCAGAGGGGCGACCCATTTCAGAGCGGTGCCCACAATTCCTCACGTCCGGTATACAGCAGCTGCGTCTGCGTTATCCGGAATGACGGTAGGCTCGTCTATGAAAGGAGGGATATTTGTAAAAATGACATGTCATTTGTGTCTATAGCAAAATTGCTGACACTAGTTGTTTTGTAGCAGTCAAGTTCAGCCATATAGTACAGCAAGATGTGTCAGCAATAACACATTTAAATTGAACAGAACAAAGCTCTGTCTCACTGAAAGCTGATTAATAAAACAAAGACCCAGAAACGGCATCTGTTCTGTCATATCCAGGAGAAATAGGCTCAGGAAATGTGCCAAAAGCTGATTATTTCCCATGCATGGGAATACCTCTATCAGGTACACTGGCACATGATGAAGGTGATGATGATTAAGCTGTTAACGATGAAGCAAATATGTGATTAAAACGGAATCATGTGTCTGCTGTATCCATCTCTTGTGGCTGTAATGGAAGAGTTTATTCCCTCGTCCTCCATACAAACCAGGATCAAGCAGACAACGTGTGCAGCATTGCCACTTGTTGAAAAACCTCCATTCATGCTTTCATCAGGCTTTCCTTGAGGAGAGGCCCAGTGGAGTGTGGCAGTAAAACGCTGGAGCACTCATTGGCCGACGCAAACTGAGTCCTAATCGGACAGAATAATGAGGTCTCGCTCCAGGAGGTCTGTTGGGCCATGGTTATCTCCAGTGGGCTTGCGGCTGTAGAACACTTCAGGTGGTTCTATGTCAGTGAAGATAAAATGCATCTCCAGTGGGCAGGGCAACATCAAAACTGGACCACTGAGGAGTGGGAAAGCGTTTCCTGTGTGGATGAATCCAGGTTCATTTTGCATAACGCAGATGAAAGGAATTTGGTGCAAACGTCATGAGTGTGCGGAGACATCCTGTTTGGTGGCAAACGCCACGTGATTGTGGCAGTAGGATGGTGTTGGGAATGTGAAACGCAATCATTTTGTACGTGGTACAATGTTCCTGCACATCTTGTTTGCTATTGTCAGATGAACTCTTGCTGTGGTAAGGCGTATCATAGATGTACTTAATAAACTGGCAGCTTGATGTAATCAAAGCAGTCAGCATAAGCAGGTACACACGTATGCACTCACACGTACGCATTCATTGCGTTCAACACTTTGCATAATGCTTAGTGAGAATATCCTGACCTTCAGCAGAGGTTCATGGGTTTGCTACACAGTTGGACAGCTCCATTCACTGAGCCATGAGCGTAAGCACAAGCTATGTTAGTGTAAAGAGTGTCGCCTTTCTTGGCAACACCGCATGGTTCCCACACCAAATCAAAAGCGCTTCGCTCAGCGTGGGTGGTACAGGTAGATCTTCCTGATTTGCTTTACTCTGTGGAGTGAAGCGGTTTCTATGTTGCTCTTACCTTACGGCTTCAAAGCCGCTCCTGCTCTCCCGTAGCCTCTCTCATTAGCCTATAGGCTACAGGGCTGCTGGAAGCCCTCTGTGACTGCATCTTCCAACAGTAAAGGTTGCTAAGGCTGGCTGTGTGTGTGTGTGAGTGTGCGAGTGTGTGTGTGTGTGTGTGTGTGTGTGTGTGTGTGTGTGTACGAGAATGTGTGCAAGTTTGTGTGTGTACCTGTGTCTTTATATGTATAGAATATAGGCTCCATAAAATGTGGCTGCCAGTTTAATGTACCTTCACGTTTGGGTGACTGCTGGAATTTCTATAACTTAGCTAAATGGAGAATGGATGATACACGGAGGCACTTTTCACTGCATGAGTATAAAACATTTTAATGGGAGTGGCTTGTAATTTGTAATAGTCAGATTACTGAAGCTATTGTCAAAAAATTTAAAAAAAGCCTTTTTGGGGCTTCATTTATTCTGCGGAGAGAGATTAGATTATAGCAAACCTCAGCTTTTGTGCGATTTCTTTTTTTTAGACGATACCATGATCTACATACATAAATTGGTATTTTATGTGCTGGTTTATTTACAATCCTACAACCGAGCCATGTTTGCAGGCTCACAGTCACTTTGCTACTTGCGGAATATCTGATGTTCAGTGCCGCCCCAATGCCGTCTTGGAGCGGTTGCTCATGAGCTCATGCTGGGAGCAGTTGTTTGTGGGTTTGTATACTCTAAAAGTTGGTCTCCTGTCACATAAGCTGAGCGTCTATTAGAGAGTACGCAGTTTTCATTTGGGCCAAAACCTGCTCTCACCTCACCTCCAGACCCATTGGTCCTGTCCCAGCTTGAGTTAGAGACAGCAGAGGATTGAGCCAATATCTCAGCCACCTCCTCATCCATCACGGAGGAGGGGAAGGACAGAAATGTCAGAGGTGTTGTTGTTCAGAAGGTTGCGAATCCCAGACATGTCCCGTCTCCTTCTTATATCCATCCAGATAGAGAGGACAAGCAATAGAGAGAAAGTTAATGTGAGGATAATGACTACTGACCTCCGTCCTGTCAGAGTCCTGCTGACCGTGTCCCACACCTCTCTCTCTTCTCCTGGTCATTACCCCTTCGCCTGAGATGCCATGGCGGGGCTGTAGGCCAGGTGCATTTTGGGAACCCGGTACAGCTCAGTGGAGATGAGGCTTGGCTTTCTAAGTTCAGAGTTCAAACTAGACTGCACTGTTAAGACTGAAGGACAGCATGAACCTGGAGGACTCCACAGGTTCAAACCTGAGTGTGAATAGCCAGGCTACGTAGCAATTTCCAAAGACTTTCCTTGTATCTCTTCCTCTTTGCAATTATAGTATTTCTTATCACCAGTAGTTCATAATTACTCATGAGACATTTTGCTTGCTCAGCACATAAAAATTAACTGTTTTTGGAAAAGTTGAATTTTCAAAAATAATTAATGTCTAAAAGCATTCTAAAACTGTCGTTTTTGTAACACATTAACCTTTTTTCAGTAGACATACATTAACTCTTTTAATAATAAAGTGACTCACTCTCCCTTGTTAAGTACTAATTGTTCCCTTGGTTCATTGCTGATGCACACATTTGCCATCTAATAAAAATGTTATTGCATTAATCCAAAAATGAATTAGAGCTTTACATCCTCCAGTTCTAAAGAAATCAGGTATATGTTGCTTTTAAGGCTCATTTATTCCATACGGTCTTCTTTTGAGGATGTTGTACTTTCTCTGGTGACCGGATCCATATCTATGAGCTGTCAAGATGTCAAACAAGAGCTCCTTTTTTTTGACAGAACAAAAAAACAAAAACAAAAACAAACAAATCAGAAAAAATCCATGTCCTACACATGCCAGGGGTGGAGAAGCTGTCAGCGCAGCAGCCGCTCCTGCGTCTGTCCCTGTCTCTGGCGTGCAGGTGGAAAGCAAAGCATTGTTCTCTGTGTCCATATTGATACACTTCATGCTTATTAATGTCATCATCAGTGGACAGAAAGCCTAATTGCCCCGGAGCTCGTCTGCTAGGGCTGGGAGCCAGGGCAGGCGTCGATCCACAGAGAGAGAGGGAATGGACAGGGAGTTAATCCCCCAGCTGATGCGCACAAACACAGTGTTGGACAGGTGAAAGAAGAAAGGATTACAGAGGAAGGAGGAAGGGAGAAAGGGAGAGAAACAACGTCTCTCTGTCCTCTCGCCACATATACTAACGGAGAGAAGCTAAGACATTGTGAGAGAAGACGTGATTGAGTGAGAGAACAAGTAAGCGAGAGACCGGGAAGACAAAGGAAACGTGAGGATAATGACTCAGGATGAATGGAAAGAGTAGATAAAATGTAGAGGGAGATAAAGAAGTGAGTGAATGCAGAGCCAGAGAGGAGAGAAAGCAGGTTCACAAGTTGAATGTCAGCAGTGCAGAACATCATGATTTATTCCATTTGTGCCTGTGCGTATGCACGAGTGTGTGCGTGTGTGTGTGTGCGCGTGTGTATTCATTTGTGTGCAGTGACACTCACATCCATGGCCCCTATCAGCCTAGTTTTCCGGGTAAATACTTTTCTGATCACTCTTGATGTGCATGCTTCACTCTAACACGCTCATATATTTCTATATATGCCCTTCACCCACTGATCACTGAACGTGTGGCTCTCCAACCCGGACCCTCTGGTCCCTCCCTCTCCCGCACCCCTGCTCAGGCGGCCCCTGACGGCCCCCCCTACCCTCTCTGTGACCCTCTGTCCTCGCAGGTGGGCGACCAGATCCTGGAGGTGAACGGACGCAGCTTCCTGAGCGTGCCGCACGACGAGGCCGTGCGCGTGCTCAAGGCATCGCGTCACCTCATGATGACCGTGAAGGACGTGGGCCGTCTTCCGCACGCACGCACCGTGGTGGGCGAGACCAAGTGGATCGCCAGCTCCCAGATCACAGACAGCTCCGCCAGCAGCAGCATGGCAGGGTGAGGGTGGAGGGGAAGTGTGTGTGTGTGTGTGTGTGCGTGTGTGCGAGTGTGTGTGTGTGTGTTTATGCTTACTGTCTCATTTCAGTGCGAAAGGAATCCATTTGATAAATGATTACTTTGAGAGCGTTGTGACCTGTTTTCTCGCTCCTAACTGGAATGTCAATTAAGAGTGAGATGATTGATACTGGCACATATTTACTAGCTTTCTTAAAACCAGCATCACCAAACTAAATTCTGGTGAGTGTAGGATGTTGCTTTTTTGAACCCGGTGGTTATTCCGCAGTTATTTCACGAGTCACAAGTGCTGAGTCATTTGCACTCACTGCTGAGACTGATATGATCTGCTTTTTTGGATGGAGTCTGGGAGCAGCACTGCTGTTACCTGCGCTTCTGTCTCAGCCAGTGTAAACAGCCCTTGGTGGTGCAGATTGCGCATTTGGGTGTAATGAATTGGCATTTTTGCGCTCCCACATGCCAGTTTAATTTGAGTGCAGAAGCTGCTTCGAGGCTTAGTTTAATTCCCCGTTTTAAGAGGAGACACCGTGATGGCCGACTCTCCGCATGCTTTCACATTGCTCCCGGCAGCCTGCTCGCAGAAAGATCTGGGAGGACTGCAGCTCACTCCTGTGCTCACAGCTGTTTGCTTTAGTTAAACATGGATCTCAAAAACTCTCCATTTATTCCTGACCCATCTCCAGAGTTTTACTCGGCATGTGGTTGAAAAAAATTTGAAAGATGAGTGTGTGTGCGCGTGTGCGTGTGCGTGTGTGTGTGTGTGTGTGTGTTTTGTTGTGGTCAAATACATATACATCTGCATTTGTGTTTGTGTGTGTGTGTAGACGTGGCTGGCTTAAGGCGGTGATGGCACGTCTTGTGCGAGGGCGTTTAGCATTAGTGTTGGCTGATCTCTACCTGCACTGCTCTGCCAGCGCAGCCCAAAATGCAAGGTGGCATTTTATAAAGGCTGTTTGTTAGCTTATTGCTGGCCTCTGTTGGAACGTGGTGCGCCTTAACAGACGCAGCCATGTCCCGGAGCACTGCTCCGGCATGCGGCATGAGGCTGCAGTGTCCTACGCAGACTGCTAAAAACCCGTAACCTTCTGAGTGGTGCATCGATATGGAGTCTCAGTGTTTACCCATAAAGCCTGTGGAAGAAACTTCTGGACCGCGACAGCGGTGCCCTTCTTCCAGAAGCATTCGTGGTCAATCGGTTTTGTTTCACAACACTGTCAAAGGATGGTATCCGATCAATATAGTAATAGGTATACTTGCACCACTTGTTTAAGGTTATTGTTCGCCAGGAAGGTATATCGACTGTTTTGAATTGTAATAAAGCTCTTGCATGCCACAGTAGATGCATTGATTTCATGTTACGTCCTTCTGTTCTGCAGACTTTCTCCAGATCAGGGAGCCTTGGCCCCAGGAAAGGTGAGTGCTGCACTTTGGAACACGGGGTCTTCTTGTGCTTTGCTTGTTTACAAACTGATTCTCACAGCAGCACGGCCCAATAGACGCAGTTTGCTACTTATAATGTCACCGTTATCCTTGCAACTGGCCTTTTAATGTGAGCCATTTGTGCTTTCGAAACTTTTGATCTCAATATGCATATTATTGTGAATGACCAAATGAAGCAAGCACTGGCATTGTGTGTTGCAGAGAAGCCCCAAGTCGTTGACCCATGCTTCGTTTCCTAACATAATTATCTGTTTTTCTTCATCTGTGGTTCAGCATACTGGGATTGCCCTATTAAAAATAAAGCAGAGGTGAAGAATATTCAGTGTTCAGGCGGCATAATGGATTAGATTCAGTCCGCTCGCACTGCTTCGATGAATGACACAATGCCTGCATGATAACATTCTTGCCAAACTAATTACACTCGGAATGAGGCCACAATCACAGGTCATTGTGTGACTTATTAGAGACAGAACGTTCTCTGTATTGATGGGGTGAATATCTGTAAAAATGTGCAAATATTCTAGCAGAAATTAAATTTTGGCTTTGGCGGAGGGACGTATGTTCTGAATTGCTGTTGTGTCTGGTTTTGTGACTCTAAGCTAAAGGAAGAGAGAGAAAGCAGAGAGGAGAACTGGTCAAGAAAGGGATGTTCAACTCCAGTAAAGGAGGAGAGAGATGAACTGAGAACTGATTGAGACCCAGGAGGAGATTCAGCCCTGGTCTCGCGGGGATGACCTTGCGTTAGGCAGGGCCAGAAGCAGTGATGTCAGTCTGTGGAACAGACTGTGTCGGGCTGTCAGTGGCGCTGCGTTGTGCTCCCACAGCACCACTCCCACTGCTGATAAACCCCGACACGCCGACCTTTCAGAGCAGCCGCACACGCTCCCATACACCCATTAGGACAGGAGAGATAGTAGGAGAGATGGAGAGCGATGTGGAGAAGAGAAAAGTGAGTGGAAAGTGACAGGAAGTAAAGAGTAAAAAGGAGAACGGATACCCGGTAAGGTGACCCGCCCAATGAATGACATTTTTCTGCGGTTCCGTGGTATTGGTATGAGGCTCATACAGGAAACGGCGCTTGCTAATCAAAGACGTAGTGCGTGTACGGACTGTGTTGTGGGGGCAGGCTGCTCAGAAAATGATGTGCAGGGAACAGGCAGGCACATGCTGAATTGGAGTGTGGCCACAGACGCATCGCATTCTGAACAGCCACAGGAGCTTACCACACTGAGGGGGAACTACTAACAGACATGACTTTGACTGTAAACTGAGATCGGTTCTTGATATAAATTTCTCATTTATTTCCTATTTAGTAACAGGGGCTCATAAATCCCAGGTGAACTCTTGGTAACTTCTTCATGTTACACAATCTGTTTAGCTTGTTATGTATCATGCTCCTCCAGAGTGGAAAAGATTTCAACAGAAATGAGCGATGAGCCCGATATTGCTGTACTGTTCACATTTAGGATAAATCATGTGAAAATGTTTCCATTGAGTGATGGAAATTTGAAGTTTGAAATTTGAAATTTCCTGTTTTTGAATATAGTGTTAGGTATCTTTAGACTGAGAAGCATGTAAACCGCTCATTCATTTTCCATAGGTACATGTTATAGCCCTGTAGCAAACACTTTAAGAAATAACTGACTAAGTAATTGCAGATATGCTTGCCATCACATTTTTGATTAATTGCAGATCAGTGCATGGTAATTTGAGCCACCGCAGGGGAAATGCACACGGATAATTGACGTGATCTTTAAAGTGAGGACATTAGTCCTATGCAGATGCCTCTCTAACTATTGCTCTCATAATACCCGTGTCAGGCACTCTCAGACTTTTATTCATCAGAAACCCTTTTTTTTTCCATGTCCAGCTTTAAGGGAGGCTTCACGGCCGCGGTCAGGAAGCCGTTCGACACTATCTTGCCGTGTTGCGCGGCTCCTGCAGGAGAAACAGCCAGGGGATTCAGCAGGGTGCTGTCATGTCGAACTTTCCAAGGGTCCTTTCGAGTACAGAGCACGTTGTCCACAGCCTCTTCACTTGTCCTCCCGGGGGGTAAAAAAGCCCCCTTATATATGCCACTCTGCTTTCTTAACATCAGAATTCCTTGCCACTACATGATCAGAATTCCTTAAGTGTGTCCAAATCCGAATCCCAGCCCCTCCTACCAAAGTCATTTGGCTTCATGCACGCTGGATTTCCCCACTGGATGACCTTGCAGAATCTTTGTTGAACAGAGCACTTATTGCAGTAGTCTGTGTTGTGAAGTTCAGAAGCCGAGTGTGTTGAAGGCAGTTCTCTGAATGTTGATGTTTGGCCAATTAACTGCAGCATGGGTCGCCAGCAGTTTTCTGCAGTAGCTTAAAGTCGGCTTTTTCACAATAAAAGTAAACAGCTCAAGCAACCTTAACTGCACCTCAGAGGAAACAGGGAATGGGATGCACATGCAAATGCAACTGGAAGCAAAGCCTCTTCAAATCCTTAACGCCACACTTCCACCGGGCTGCTGCACTTTGCTCCACCAGCAGAGACCCTGAAGTTCCCTTCTTGGGGAGTGGGCTCCAGAGGGCTGGTCTTGCCGCTCCACTCGGAACACTGGCCTCCTCTGTGCTCGTGGCGTGGAAGTTTATTTGCAGAGGGAAGAGAATGTCACTGTCTCCCCGCTTTACTAAAGTGAACCACAAGTCCAATTTCGGTGCGCTTCATGCTTCACGGGCTGGCCAGAATAGCAGTAATACACTGTGTAATGGTCTGACTCGTCCAATAAAACCGGGGCCTGCACACTTGAAATGTGTATGCCCATGTATCCAGTCAGCATATTAAAAATTCATTTTCGCCCGCAGTAATGTTGACGATGATGATGCTGTAATAGTTGGGACATCTCCTGAACCCAAACCCACAAATATATCATTTCATAACCTCTTATGATGTAACAATATTAGCGCGAAGCTAAATCAGCTTTTAGCTGGTGGTGTGTGCTCATTTCATTATTAGTCTCACACAGCAGGACAAGGGCAGAAGACTGATAAGATTTTTACAGTATGTATTGATTGGACAGATTGAGTTTAAAGTGCGGTACTCTTAGTCTGTCTGCATGACGAAAGACAATGATTGTGTATGCATTGGGTATTCCAACAGGAGCAGACTCAGTAACATTGAAAAAAAGGGTAGGATATGGGGGGGGGGGGGAAATGTGATCATTAACTGGAAGAAAAGCAGATTATTGACTGCAGAAGTCATCAAAACAGAGCAAGTAGAAATGTGATGAACTGTGCCTGGCCCATTGATCAGAGTATCACACACGATCATCACCAGCCAAAGCCCCCCGAGTCATCCTCCTCCCTGGAACGAAGTTCGGCTGTAACTCTCTCCTTAAATTATCCCCTACATCAATATACCCTGCCAATGGTGCTTTTCCACATAGTGTCGGGATGCAAATATGTATTTAGCTACAGCTGCAGTGTGTATCTCTCTCTGGAGCCAATCCCCTTTATCTGCCCCCTCCGCGCTCCATAGACGTGAGTTATTCCGCTACTCAGAGCATTGAAGCTGAGTCAATGGCTTAATTACATAAATCTGACTCTATTGTTGCCATCTCCAGCATTACTGGAGACACTATTTTTACTTTGCTGCGATTATAATGCTGACCAGCAATTACAAATGCTCATGATTAAAGAACATGTCATCAAAGAGGAGCCTTTAGATCAGAAACATAGAAAATGCTGTTATGTTACAGCTAAGAGCTGATGTGATCATAGCTGCTGCCATTTCTGTGCTTTGGTCACGTTAACTGAGCTTTAGCTGTAAGATATTCATATGTGATTTTAAAGGCTGTGTGCACTTCTTGGCACACCGTAGTCGCTGTGTAATTCCGCCGTAGTCGGCTGAGAATTGCAAACGAACTTCGCTGCGCTCACACTCAGGGCCTCGGCCATGTGGGCTGGACTGATCTGAATATTTGAATATACCCAGGTGTCCATTTTCTCCAGGAATGACCCAATATCTAGTGAAAGCTCAGCACGGCCTGCGAGGCTGGTGCTCAGCTGTTCCTGCTCTTTTACCCAGTAGACTTCGCATCTGAGGCGTGCTAGATGAGGTCACGGCCTCTCTGCCTTCAGTGAGGAGGGAATCGATTGTCCCTCCACAGCTTCTGCCTACTCTCTTGTGAGGAGCGTCTGCTGCTCTCTCCTCCCGTCTCTCTCTGTCTCTCTGCTCTTTCTCATATGTTTCTCATGTTTCTCTTTTTTTTTCCTGAATATGCACACATTCTCTCTCTCACACACACACACTCCCACACACACACATACACAAATGAAACGCACAGATATGCACATGTCTGATTTAGGTAAAATATCAAAATTAAATAGGTAAATTACAGAAATATGTTACGTAGACGTAATATCCTGTCATTTATACAATCATCTGCAGGGATTAGATTAACTACATTATTGAGCCTCTACAAGTAAAGCCCTGCTGGAAATAAGTGTCAGTGCCCAGCTTGTTCGACCATTACAGTCAAATGCAGCAAGCGCGCTCCTGCTGCCGTCTGGGTCTGCATCGATCCAGCTCATATCAGGGCCCTGTGTCACTCTGATAAAGCAGGTGATCTTTCTGCCTGACTGTGCCTGCAACAAAAAACACAGCCAGGGAACATGGAATTTGACCAAAATAGGGGCCAATTGGTTATTCGGTTAGAGTATTGTTACTGTTGAAAGAGGGAAGTGCGAGAGAGAGACAGTAAGACAGACAGACAGACATACAGGCAGGCAGACAGACAGTCAGAGCTGGGGATATTACTATGTGCTAAGCTATACTGACCCCAACTTGAGAGGTGTTGATGTGTTGATGTACTAGAGAAGGGAAATCAGTGGTACTGTTCCCTGTCTCTCGCCTTGGCATTACAGTCAGCAAGTCCAATGTGCTGGATGGCAATTCTTTTACTTTTTCTAATGATGATATAAGATAAAGATCTTTACTTGGAGTCAAATCTATTACTTTTAATAACCCACTGCTGTCATTTGGTCTTGCTGATCAGTATCGAGTTTCATTTGAGTTTTGATGGTATCTGTAGTTATTGATCTCTTGTCCTCTTTCACTTTTTTCATTCATTTTCCCTGTCTCTCTCTCCCTCTATCTCGCTGTCATTCACTCCCCCACTTCTGCAGGCGGGCTTTTATAAAGGAGTGGCGGGCTCTCAGGTGACCCTTTCCAGTCTGGTGAACCAGAGTCGGGCCATGCTGGAGGAGCAGGCCAGGCATCTGCTGACCGAGCCGGAACGACAGACCATGAGCTACTACATCCAGGAGTACCGCGATGGTCACGTCGGAGTCGAGCAGCTTGTCATGGCCCTGTTCGAGCTGCTCAACACGCATGCCAAGGTGTGTGTGTATCTGTGTGTGTTATTGGTTCCATCACTAATGGAACCCCTGCTTCCTGTCTTGTATTCAGTGGGTTTCTTGGCTACATCCTGTTTGAATCTGGCGTGTCTTCCACCTTCTGAGCTGCCCTTCCTCATCAAGTTCACTGCCAGGTCAAGGGAGATTTATTATAAACCTTTCTTGGTTTCATTTTCATCATCACATACTCAAATAGACTGGGTTGATACAGATTCAGGTTCACCTCATATCATGACACACGATGATATCTGATGTTAAAATCCTGCTTTGCGGTGCAAATACTTCACTCACCGCCTGCTATGGGTGTGCGCGTCTGTGTTTATTTGTGTGTGCGGGCGTGCATGTGTGTGTTGGCTGCAGTTCTCGCTGCTGTCCGAGGTGAGAGGCCTGGTGAGCGCGCTTGATCTGGAGCGCTTCGACGCTCTGGTGCTCAGGAGGGAGATCGAGGCCATGAAGGCCCGACAGGGTGCAGCAGGTGCAACGGCGCTCCACCCGGACTCCTTCTCCATGGTGTCCTACCCAGACACACTAACCTCCTCCTCAGCCAGCTACGTGACCAACACCACACTCAGCTCTGCACGGGTAAGTAAGTGTGTGTGTGTGTGTGTGTGTGTGTGTGTGGTGAGAAAAGTCAGACATGATGGCTGTTCTGCTTCAGTCTACGCTCTTTCATTCAGCTAACGGGGAAATGAGAGCTATTCAGAACACAGCATTTTATTTTTGGGGGCACACCGCGTGCCATGGATGGAAAAGTGCTTTGAGTTTTATAGAGTGCAGACTCCAATCATAAAGTGTCAAACACTGTTTAACACCCAGTGACCTCTCTTTATCCAATCAGGAGAGGCTACTATGGTTGATTGATATGATGGAGGTAGGACACGCCCACATACTTACACTCACACAAAGTATACACCCTGTGTTTGCAGGGGTCCATGGCTGACCCCGTCTTTCGGAGTGGTTTTGCTGTGTCCTTTACATACACTCACCACTCACTTTATTAGGAACACCACTGTAATACCGGATATGACACCCATTTATTCCGCAGAACAACCTCGGTTCTTTGTAGCACTGTTAATGTTGACATGTGTCATGATTAGTCCCTCCCGGTTTCTGTGTTCTGTGTTTTCCCTGTCTTGTGTTTTTTAGTTCCGTTCCGTAGTTTCACTTTCTCCGACCCTCGTTTAATCTTCCACACCTGTCCCTTGTTTCTAGTCTTGTTAAGTACATGTATTTAAACCCTGTCTTGATCCCAGTGTTTTGCTGTTTGTTCATGGTTGAATGTGTTTATGAGGCTGTGCTTGTTTCTTGACTCTGTGTATGTATATTTGAATCGTCGTGTTTAAGTTTGTTCTCCTAGTCTTAGCCCCGGGTTTTTCTTAGTCTTTTGTTGTAGCCTGATTCCCCTGTTTGCTTTCGTGTACTCGTTAGTCATGTTTCCACGTACTCTCCATGTCATGTTGACCATGGACTGCCTTAACGACTCGGATTCTAGATTTGCCCCTATTAAATCTCGCTCTTCTCCGCACATGCGTCCTCCTGCTTACCGCTCACCGTTACAACATGATTGCATAGTGTAATTGCTGCAGATCTGTCAGAAGATGTGCTCTGTTGGATTCAGATCTGGTGACTTGGGAGGCCACTGAACTCCACTGCCACGGAGTCACGCCTACCTCATGGTCATGTGACCGGTTTAAGAGGTGCTCAGTGACATGGTGCGTTACCATGCTGGAGGATATTACCATGCTGGGGTCATTTTCAACTGGGTCATTTGTGGTCATGAAAGGAAGCACCCAGTCAGCAACAATACTCACATAGCTTGTGGCATTCCAACAATGGCTGGTTGGGATTTGAAGGAGCCCTGTGAGCACCAAGAAAACTACCCACAACAGTGTAGCGAATTTAATACTTTTAATGAATTGTCAGTTACAGTAAATTTAATTTGGGCACCACCCTGATTAACAGGGAAAATGTTAATTTTAATTCATTTATTAATGGCTAATAATTCAGTCTCAACTCATGAAAGTTGCCAATTCAATAAGTAATTATTTCTCGTCTACCAAACATTATAGTATCACTCTAGGCTCACAGACATAATAACTAAGGTATGTTTATTGAATAAGCAGAGTGCATGATCGGAAAATCATGCACAACAGCCACTGACTAAGATTCTGTTAATGACCAGGAGTGTCTAGTTCACTAGAATTATTACAGTCACAAGCCTAACAATGTAAACAAGCTACAGTTAACACAAACAAGCCGTGGGGCATACAGATAGATATCTGGGCTAATCAATAAAAGAGTAGAGAAACAAAATGTAAATACAGGTTATTTTAAGCAACTTATGGAAGTTACCAAGTGGGTAATGTACTTAATAATCAACAAGACCAGTTTAGCTAGAGGTTATTGGCGTGGTTCAAAAATTGAACCACGAATCAACTAGAAAGAAAATAAAGAAATGAAGAATAAAGAAAATCATACATTAATACCCATTTTTACCTCCTGGTCTTAGAGTCAATTTTGTAAACAAACCCTGGGAGGTTTGTTAAATTGATTATAGGATAATCAATTTAATTATTTTCCTAATTTCTAGAAGTTACAAACAACTAACTTTAAGATATTGTCTAATTGGTTCATATAGGATTTCTGGTGAACACAATTAGGAGTGAGTGACAACTTGTTTAAAACATGGATGAGTTAAGCAACATACAAATGAAGTAATTTGGGTAAATAATGCAAATTAATAAGGAACGTTAATTATAAATGAATTAGGTTGATTATCATTTGACATCATTGTAGATTAAATGGTTGTTATTTTGTGAATCTGAGGGGTAAGAAAATTTGCTTGTCCTGGTAGGTATTTGAGTCTGATGGAATTTATGGTCACAGTTTCTTGAATTATAACCAGGCTGGTAAGTTTTTTTCCTTCTCGTCCATGGGTTTATGACATCAAAAGAGAGGTGATTGAGGGTTAGAATGCCAGGCCAATATTGATAGCTAGGCTGTTTATGGCTTTGTTGCTCAACCTCAAAGCACCAGCGGGTCCTGGGTCGAGTTCGTGGCCGAGGGGTGGGAAACCACCCCCTCCCCCTTTGACCAGGTTAAAGTTTTATTAGGGGGATAATTTGTAGTCTTATCTTCACTACAACATTATGACTTCACCAGCTGCCTGAACTGTTGGCACAAAGCCAGTTGCATCTGTGGATTCATACTGTTTTAGCCAAATTCTGACT
>NC_137504.1:5380000-5557500 GCF_041902795.1 Electrophorus electricus
TTTAGTTCTGCACAGAAACAGGCTGCTTCAGCTCTCGTCTGCGCATGAACATGACTAAGGTGGTATAAATCCGTCAGGAGATACTTAACAGCATTAGGGCCATTTCAGGCATCATCTGTAGTCTCTGTTATATCATAATGCCACGGCGACTCAGTACAGGATTGACTTAATTTGTAAAGCATCTAGCAGGTGTCTTGCTAAGTCTAAACGACTGAATGAGGGCCGTGTGTGTGTGTGTGTGAGGCGACTGAAAGCGTAGCCACTGAACGAAGCTGCCGGGAGGACTCCAGGAAGGCCCGTCACTGAGAGCTGATTGCGTGTATTATGAGCGCCAAAGAAAGCTGCAGCTCTTACAGGCTAATGTGCAATAAAAGACGTGCTGATTACTGTTGGCTCGGCCTCAAATGAACACACTCCGAATAAAAGAGTCGAAGAAAGAAACGGAAGGCTGGGAAGAGATATTTTAATGAGGCAAGATGGGGTGGAGGGGAAAACAAGTGAGTGGGCTAGCGAGAGAGAGAGGCGCTTTAGGTGGTGTCTGTGGCACGTAACAAATGGCCAGGCATGAGTGGGTTTTAATTCCCTGGCTACGGGTGGATCATCAGCACTGTAATGGAAACCTAACAGCAGCAGCAGCTGTGGAAGAGACAGGGCTGAAGGCTTTCTCCATCTTTATTTATCCCTTAGGAACGCAAGGCACAGCATCTGAGCAGCCAAGACGTCTATAGTGATTTCCATTTGAATACTTTAGCACCCCTGCTGGAAGTGCTCTGCTCCCATCTTCCTTTCGGATCTGCATATTTCCACGTGTTATACAGTCATGGCAGGAAGCCACTCCCAGGGACAGAGGTTACCACTTTACTGCACTGCTGCTCACTTGTGAATCAGCGCTGTATCTGTCCGTGTCGAAAATTCATTGGGTTCCAATGCCAACCTGTCGCCTATGCAGATGATGTGTATCTGCACCGCTGAGCTAAAAGCGGTTCTCTGTTTGTCTGTCCCTTAGAGAGGAGGCTCAGCCCATAACTGCGGGCAGCTCAAGGTGGGCCAGGTGATCCTGGAGGTGAACGGGATCTCTCTGAGGGCACGGGAACATCAGGAGGCAGCTCGCCTCATCGCCGAGGCCTTCAAGACCAAAGAGAAGGACTACATCGACTTCCTCCTCACGGAATTCAACGTGGCATTATAGGACCTCTCAGGAGTTATGGGGTAGAAGTGGGGGGGGGGGGTTGTGGGGCCCAAAAAGAAGGCCTGACATGATGGCTTCACCGGTCCCCAGCCAACTATTCGTCCCTTAGCAAGTAATGTCCGAAAGGAGAGCAGCTCAGTGTAAATACCACATAAAACCACTCCGTGCTTCATCCCTCACGCTCATTCTGTGAACAGCCCCAGATATGCCCCTGGAACATCAGCATCAGCACAAGCAAGGCCACACCATCTCCAGGAAGATACCTGACACGGTACTGTTAGAAAGTGTTCAGCCAACACTCTGTGATGACGCCTTGCCACCTCATTGCAGTATGCTTAGAAGCTCTACCACGGTCACTAAAGAGTTAAAAAGTAATGTATTTTGATATGATGTCTGTGTCACACTGTTCGGTCTGTCCTCATGTGGGAGGCTGTGTGTCTGTCAGATTCCATTTGTTTCCGTTTTCTATTTATTTTTTTAAGAGAATAATTGCAAATGAACAACTACACACACAAATGTAAAGCTAAAGATCCCGGTAACACATGCTGTGGACAAAAAGAGGCCAAACAGCTGCTTGGTTCCTCATCACAGATTCCTCTAAGAAAAAGTACAGAATGTCATGGTCTTTTTCATTGCTAGCTCACTGAATTAATTTCTTTGTTTGTGTTAGTCTTCAGTCAACCGCCTCATCTGGTAATTACTCTTACGCTGCCGCAATTATGCACCGGGGCACAACGTACCGGGAGGGAAGGAGAGAGACAAAAAGATAAAAGGAGAGTGTCTGAGGCAGGGCTGTGAAACAGAAAATCCGTTCTCCAGATTAAGGTGGCGGAGCTGGAAATCCAGAGGAAATGAAGAGGCACTTTATCCAATTATGACAGGAGAATCAGGAACAAGACATGGTAATCAGAGAGGAGAGAGGGGGCGATGTATAGCCACTGGAACTAATGAAGAGTTGCGGAGTGCTGAAGTCCCACTGGGAGAGACGTGAGGGGGAAAATGAAGGAATGTTTCAGTTTGGAGGGGCAGAGGTGATAACTGGTGATATGTCGCTCAAGTTACATACGAATGAAAAACAAACAAAAAAAGACAGAATGAGAGAATTCTTTTCTGATTGATTCTGTATGTGTGTGAGTGAGAGACAGACAGAGGAAGTGAGAGAGAGAGATGGCGTGGAAAAGGAATAAGAGGATTAGTTTGCCTGCGTGTGTGTGTAAGAGTGAGAGCGATAGGCACAGTGGGAGGTAAACATGCCCTCTGGCTGTGTGCGTGCGAGAGCACCTGAGGAAGAACACAGAACACTGTGCTCCTCTGTCCTGCAGCACAATGCTAATGACTGAACTTACTGCACACCTAGCTGCACACTGTCTTCAGCTCATACATTTGACGTAACAGCTGGCTGGACAGTTGCCTGACCACATCTTCCCCCACCGACAGGCACCATATGTAGAATACCATATGATCTCTGTTTAAAATAGACTGGACAGATCTAAAATTCTAGAACAAAAGTTGAATATACAAATATGTGCTATAATATCTGTATGTTCTGAGTAAGCATTTAGGCATAATGACACCCTAAAATCTTTCAGTCAGCTCATGTTGTCCTAGAAAGTTGGTGGAAAGAGACTTCCGATGTAGTTGGAGTAAAGCGATGTTTGCTGTTAAAGCTGTGTTCTCCTATCTTTTCACTTGAGTTTTCTTATCGGGCCCTATTTCTTTTACCATGCTAACTCATCGTTCATCTTTCACACACGCATTTTTCATAAATGGGCAAAAATCAGCAGTGCTCTTACCTGGTGTTATTCCCCCCATGCCCCCTGTATTCCCAGCCCTGCATTCTTCTCCTCGAGAGCATTAGGAATGACACATTCTCTTTACAGTCAGCACAGCCCTTCTGTGGTCGTCCCACTAGTGTTTAAGATTCAGTGCGTGTGTCCCGGTGCACAGTGCTACTGAGTTTTGAAACACAGGTGTAGAGAGAAGTCTTTTTTTTCTTTTTGCCCTGAGGCTCTGAGAGCCCCAGTCCATGCATCTGCATGACACAAGCCTTCAAACAGAGGCCAGCTGTGTGCACCAAATGTCTGTAAGCACTGATGGATGTGTTGGTACAAATCTGGGATCAAAGAACAAAGAGTGTCTGACCTTACTGAAACAAACACACACACACACACACACACACACACACACACAGATCTCTACAGATTCACAGTCTGATGCAATTTCCTGATGCTTTTTGCCTGTGTCAGAAGCAGTCTGTGCTCTCACACACATGTTCGTCTGCTCTGTCCATACAAAGGCAGCACTATCACATTGTCCTGCTAGCAGGCTACTGTAGCGCCTGCACACTTCAAACATGTCATTCCACACCTCAGTTAGTGATCAAGCCCTCTTTGAATTTAATCAGGTACAACAGAGCATGGAATGCATTAAACTCCATACTCCTGGGGCCCTGCAGTGTAATGCCCATCCATTAGAGGTATAAATATTGGTTCTGAGAAGTGATGTAACTGGCCTAGATGAGCGCGCGCTCTCAGCCTGACTTCAGTTTGACGTCATACGGTGTTGCTAACAGAAATGGTGAAACATAAAGATCCACTGGTTTTCTCTTAAAGCTTGTAGAAGCAACCTGAAATCGAGCGTGCTGCATTTAGAGTACATGGTGGTGAAGGCTCAGATGTTGTTTTCCACTGTTATTTTTGTACCCTACCGTTTAACAACCTGCCTTCATTGACCTACCTGTCAGTTTGCCTGCCTCTTGTACAGTTTAATGAAACGCGTTGTACACAGCCATGCTATTTATACAGAAAGTGTGTTTAATTTTCCAATAAAGATAAACTGCACAAGCGAAATGCTGTGGCAGCCTCATATGTTTTACCTCCCGCTCTTTAGATGCCGAGGTTGTGTAATGCATTCCCACGTCTCGCTCAGATAGCATCACATTTAATGGACCTCTCTAAAGTGCATATACGTGATACGTACACATTCACACGCTCACGATCACGCCGACTCGTAGACATCCAGCAGTATCTCACGTCCCTGCTGTCAAAAACAAACAAAAACAAACCACCCTGAACAGGTTAAATAAGTAAATAAACAAATAGAATTATGTAAACATGTGATTACACCTGAAATAGTAACTATTCTCTATAATTCCTAGTATTTGCGCATCAGTGAAACTGAAATACTGTCTATGCATGTATACGATGTTCATGCCTTCTAGAGGGTGAGAGAGTTGAGGCATAATGCTTCGTTACAGTGTTTGGAGTGAAAGTATTGTTATCACCAGAGAGTAAAACACAGATACATAAGAATATCTCACCTCTTAAAATATAAGGTAGTGTTAAAGTATAAAAGAATTCTGGAAACCTTATATAGTTCACTGCAATATGAACTACATGGATCTTCTACAGTACTCTATGGTTACTATGTGTATAGATAGATAGATAGATAGATAGATAGATAGATAGATAGATAGATAGATAGATAGATAGATAGATAGATAGATAGATAGATAGATAGATAGATAGATAGATAGATAGATAGATAGATAGATAGATAGATAGATAGATAGATAGATAGATCCATAGTGTGTGTGTATATGAGTCACCAGGAACCTCATTTCAAGGGAGCTCTTTACAATAAATAGCGACACAGCACTGACCAATGTTTGTGTTCAATAATTTTTCAAAAGCACCCAGTAATGGGGCAGTGTAGGAGTAAGTGCCTTTGAATGAAAAGGTCCTTTAAATTGTGATATTAAGTTTAAGTGGTTACATGAATGGAGGGCAGTTAAAGAAACTTAATATTTCCATGCTAACTGTTGGATTCACTATTCACAGCCATGAATAAGGTGTTTTACACACCTTCTAACCTTACCAGAAATTAACTTATGATAAATATAAGATGCTTAACTTTCTTTGGTTCATCTAAAAGCTTTTTAGATAATTTAGTATTTTTTATTCCTGCCATACCCCTAGATATCAACTGAATACATATTCATTGACTTCTGAGACTTTCAGTCTGGCTCTATGCAAGTCATTAAAATGTACATCTGAACAATGTGTCATGAGACCTCGAGAATCTCATACTCTTTGAATAATTATTCAAAACTAGAAATGAGTATTAAATTATAACAAATGCTTTCTTTAGGATTCAATGTGTTTTTTTCACAGAGGGAGCACTTGAATTTTAAAAAAAGTATCACGAAGGTTTTACTGCATTTTACTGGTATGATTACACCTAAGACCGAGTTCTGTCCACAGCCATGCTCTAAGAGGTTATGGAGTGCTGGACAACCTTTTCATCAATAATGAGTGATCCACAGTGTCAAAAGCTTTAGAAAGGTCAGTTTAAAGGGGAACGCTGCCATGTCTGTTATCTAAGGAACTTCTTATATCATTCATAATAAGTGAGGCTGCAGTATTAATGCTTTGTCTGACTTTAAAGCCGGAGTGATAATACTTTAAAAACCCTTTAAAAAATAGAAAAGAGCAAAATTGTAAATTTATTAACAACCACAACTCTGGCCAAACATAAAATCTTTCAAACTTGTCATTAATTATTTAAATCTGTAGTGCCCTGTTATTTTAAGTGTATGACAAGCCTTCCATATTTTCGATAATATTCCAGTCTATTGTCATATTTAAAATATATCTTAAAGGTTTAACCACAAACTGTGAAACAAGCCTGTCATGTTTATCAGCACCTAGAGATTTCTTGGTGCCAGTTTGGGGCAGAATAAAGCATGTCCCTGTGCAACTATTGGCAGAGTGTTGTCAGAGTCCATTTGCCTGCCTCACATTAGCTGCATCTGTATGACTAAGGCTATTTGGGCATTTGCTTTATTTATTAAAAGACAACCTACTAGAACAAAATGGTCAAGAGTACTGCAAAATTCCCATTATCATATCTATGCCATGTGTCTCGTGTTTGGTGCTGGAACATTACAGGGTGTAGACACGCTTTAAAGATTTAACCATTTTCCAAAACTTAGTAGGAGCAATGCTTCCATCCTTAGCAGCATCTAAATCACAGACACATTTGGCCTTTTCACTGATTTGAAAGCACTGACTGCTAAACTGGCTCAAGAGTGCAATGAGTTACAGAACTTCAAGTCTTGGCTGTTCATCAGGCTACATTTCTTTCCTGCATCAATAGCAGGCCTAATTAAGGAAATTGTATTTCTAGTACACCCTAGGAGCACATACATCCTGAAGAAAAACTTGACCACTTGTGCGGTTCGCATTCTATTTGCAAGTGTATCAGTTAAGATTAAACTGTGTGTTCTTAACTGGCCCAAGACTGAAAATTAATATGGAAGCATTAATGAAAATAACCTACCAGCACCTTTTCCATACTCATTTGCTCAAAGATTTTGAAACTATGTAATACTTGCATTTTTATCCAAGACCCTGTGGGAACAAAGTTATCAAGGCTCCTATCTAGACAAGCCATAACTTCACAAAGTCCAACTGAGGAAGATTAGACTCCTCACATTAATATGACGAAAGCCAAGGCCATGTCTAGCATTGCAGTCCTAAGGTCTAATGTCACGCTCAACATGAGCAGCTGCGCTGCACTAAATTATTTAGGTTCACACAGCTGGAATTAACTCCTCAAAGGAAATCTCTCAGAGATGCCTCATCTTCAGCCATCTTTAAATCCAGATTAAAATGAAATTTTGTTCTCGTACCTTGGATTACCTTCCCAGGTTTAGCACTGCACTCCAGTTACCTTTCTTTTTAATTCACTTAATTTCATTTGAATATTGGATAGGTTCTTAGAAGAATTATCAGATCTACCAACAGTAACATGCCAGCCATACCTGCTACCAGACTCAGAAGAGATAGGCCTTTCATTTACATATGCAACTTAATGTCTAATATTTTATCTTTAATTATTTTATCTTTACTTAATTTCTATTGTCCTTTGCTTAATAGTTACTTTTGTTTTCATTTACTCATTTATCATTTTATTCCTACTGTATCCTTTAGTACGACACTTAGCAAGCCTTATTCAATACGTGCTATATAAACAACAAAGGTTAATAATTCTTAAGGTTCTTTAGCCTTCCTTTAATCATTGTGATGTATGCTCTCTTTTCATTATCTTTAATACTTACTTGCTGATGCTTAGTTCCTTGTGTATGTGAAAATGCAATGATAAAAAGCCCTACAAATTACCTTGCCTTACATTCACACTAAAAAGATGTGAATTTCATCAATAGAAATGAGTCACGCTTTGCCTCCCTTCCGCCATAACAATTGGAGACGCAGTAACATCCAGACAGGAGTTGACGTTTGCAAAAACCAGCACTCACAGAAACTGTCTGCCTCAGGTACATACAATGAAAAGCTGGCTACATTAACCAGGAAGCTCACCAGTAGAGTATAGCCTAATAAAGCCAATTTGTTGGTAGAACCACAGATCCTACCACATTTAAGAAGAAAGTCTGATTGGTGTAACTACTTTCATAGGGGCTCCGTGCTAACCAACACCGTCGGTCTGAAAGATTCAGACAGCACAGCAGTCTCTAAAATTAAAATTACGCCTCCAGTAAAGCATGTTAAAAGTGTCCAAGAAACAGGGTCCATTCGAGAAGCGCCGATCTTTAGGTCATATGTTAAAATCTGCGCCACTGATATATGGGGGGGCAAGATCTTCCAGTAATTTCTAATCCGTTTTTTCATTTTCAGTGTATACTTTTAAGCGCAATATCATGTGCCCACAAGCACAAAAGTGAAACGCATCACTTTCTTTTTCCGATAAATCTTTGGCTAAAGTGCAAGTCTATTACTCTGTATCCATCTCGATATAGGGGTTTCTCACTCCCAGGCATAGCCTCGCGCTTATCGCGCGCGTCTCACTGGCTCGTTCCTGAACTCGAGCGCCCACCCTGATTACTGAGCAACACGGCGGCTTCAGTCTCTCTCCAGCGGCTCCGGGTTGGGGCAGTAAAACGCATAATCGATGTCGAATATTATTGCATAGCAATGCCTAGGAGGTTTACCTTTTCGGTTTCCTCTGTTCGTGTACCGAACAGAGAACAGTCCTAGATTCTTCGTGCGAGAAGGAGGTTTTGATCAAAAAGTCTGTGTTCAGTTGGGGTCAGTTTTGCACCACCATGCAATCACATTATTCAGCCACGGTTAGGTACTCTTTGCGTGGCATGTGAGGCAAATTCTGGTTAATTTCCCCACGCGTTTTGCAGAATGCTAATTGGGGTATATATAAACTTTTGCTAAACTACGTTCAGTTTCTACCAACCTAGAGATTCGACAAGCTATTAGGCTGTTCCAAAAGTCGTTAATATATTTTAAAAGAGCAACATACAGAACTGTCTTTCTAAAATGAAAGAAATATCTTAAAATAAAATAGCCCTACACCATAAACAGTGTACACAAAAACAACAGACAATACAAGCCAAGTAAAAGGAAAAATAAGAGAGAGGCCTCCCTCTCGTGCTTGGAACGGGTAACGCACTCCTTTATGTACTGAATAAGGAGACTGCACAATTACACAAAAATAATAGTTTCATACTTTTTTCACCAGTTAAAAACTAAACACAAAGAATGTTGCATCCCAAAAGTGAATTTTAAGTCGCTGTTTCGTCATTTCTGCAGTTTACGTTAAATTTGCACAAAAGCATTGTCCTTGCTAGAAGCATTGATTATGGAATCGGTACATACTGTCGACGCCCTGGAAGTCAGACTTTGATCCAACCCTTTCCAAGATTCAGCCAATGAAATATATCTCATCGTCGTGTATTCTGAAAAGAATGATCCGCCCTCAAGTTAACTGCGAACTTTTATCCAAGTTTATTGATAGTATTAACTGAGTGTTCTTAACAATTTTCATTGCATCTTTAGCAAATGCCGGAAAATATAAATCGCCGTTTAAGATGCACTTCACAGGTTGTTGGGATTAATATATCCAAAACTACTGACAAGGAGTGAGGGGAAAAGATTTGAGTTGCTGGAAGACAAAGCTGGAGGTATCCATTGTAGCTAATGCTCAATAAAAGAAACGTGCGTACACTTTTAGCTGGCTAACTGTCGGCTGAATCCAACACGGTAAAACCAAAACAAAAGCGACAGTGGCTGGATGCGTTTTGTGCAACATGGTTTGCGACGTTCGAGCAGATGCATGGGATAAGCGCGTGTTGCTGTGGTCGCTTGGTGATGGCGCGTGTTGGTTTGTGCGTTGTCAGGTCGACGGAGCGCCAGGCCTAGCTCACTTACTCGAAGTTCCCTGATTTTTTTTTTCTTTTTCTATTTGGATAACGTTACATCAGTTAAGGTGAGCTTTCTAAAATTCTACGATTCTTAACTGTATTTAGCTAGATAGTGCATTTTATTGCAGACACATCGGTTGTCTGAATTCAACTTTGATTTTCAATCAGTTTAAATGCTTCTGTATGGGTATATTAAAGATGGGTAGCTACTTGGCTAGCTAGATGTTAGTGATGTTTGTCCCTCTCGACAAACGGGCAGCTAATTGGCTCGACCTGTTGTGTTTCAGCAAATATAGGCACATTATATACACATTATATGTCTGAAAGATAGGAACCAGGTTTACCAAAATGTATTGTAATACAAAGATCATCGTTGAAGTATTTAGCTATCACACTGAACACCCTGAATATCTTTAAACTGCAATGCTTTTGTGAAGCAGATCCCTGATAAGTGGCTTGTGAAGCAATTCTTTGGGGGAAAAAAGAGGCTGTTTTTATAAATGTTTATTGCAATTAAGCGTTTCAAAGGCCACTACTTGATTGCAAGTTCAAAAAAAAAACAAAAACCCACAAACATTTAAAGGGCATTGCCAGTACGTGCAAGCTTATATATACGAAATTTAGCCTATGGCTTGATAATTCTAAAGAAGTAAAAATATTGAGTAGATACAGTACTCCATACCATAACCTCTTCTAGATTGGCACGAACTCATTAAAAAATAATTTAGTCTTAAAGCGAAAAGGAGTATCACCTAAAGCTGTCCGTTTACCTCACAAGGGACACAGGCTAAACCTATGATGGGAATCGTGTGGGTTTTCCTTCACATAATCAGCTTTTGGGAATGGAGTCCAATTATTTTTGCTAGCTTGACCACACGGTAATTTTTCAACACTTTAACAAGTTTTACCCATGTTTTGCATGCGTGCTGCTGGTCTTTATGTGACTACCTCCAGAGCAGAAATCTTAAGCCTTATTTGTTTCAGTATGTCTCCGTTTGTGTCCTCATGAGTGACCCTTGAATCTAAGTATCTTATGACTACACGGTCTTCTTTACAGTTCAACTTTCTTGAACTGTCACGACTGTCAGATCCCGCCACTGCTTGTGAGGTAGGTGTGTGATTCTGGAGCTGAAATATCTGCCACTTTTTGCTGAAGCCACAACTGAAAAGGGAAATCTAGACAAGCGTTTAATTAGCGGAACACCGTCGTCATCCGCAAGTTCTTCAGCATACAAGGGATTAGCTCTGTGGATGTGTGTGATGCTAGAAGCTTGTACTGGGCTTACATGCTTTACTAGCAAGCTCATCCTCAAGAACCGTAATAGCATTTTACACAGGCTAATGGTGAATGTTACCACATTGGCATGACGCATTACTCTAGATGCTTGTGGGTAAACTCCCAGAAGCTAGCAGTATATGTAGGCATTTATAGCAGTATATGTAGGGAAGGGTGGCATATGTTCAAATAGTTTACACAGGAAGTGTGTGTGTGTATTGTGCTGAAATGTTTTTGTCAAAAATTGGTGAAAATAAAGATGTTTGAAGATTTCATAGATGAAAGCATTTTGGGTTTTTATTTTATTTTATTTTTTCATGCCCAGGGTATAGACTTGTCCAAGGACTACACTGCTATGTATATAATATTTCGCATGAGAGCAGTGAGGTTAATAAATGGAAATGAAGAGCAGAAGATAAGAAGAGTGTGCACAGAACTAGATGTGCTAAAACAAAGTAACTGTATGGTGCATGAAAGCAGTTTGGTAAGGTTAGCACTTAGAACCCAGAGCCAGTGGTTGCCCACAGGACAATTTTTAGGCTTAATCATCATTCTTAAGAGAACGGTCTACACACGTGACTTAGTTTTACCGCTCCAATGGAACAGTCAAAAAATAAATAAATAAACACTAAAAATAATTACTATTTAAAAATGCGCAACAAAAAAAAAAAAATTTAATGATTTCATAAAAAATGTTGATGTTGCCCACAAAAAGAATGCAGTTCACATGCTGCAGTGTCCTTACAAAACCCCCTGAAACTCTCACTCTCCCCTCTGGTGCTGCTTGCCATGAATGCTGATTGGCTGTGAGAAGAATGTTACACTGATGTCAGTGGCTGTCAGCACAGTGGTTGTTATTTTGATCACCATGGTAACTAGGGATCCTTTGCAGCATGTGGGATGTCTTCCGACACCATTCCATTTTATGTTCATTATATATTTTATCGTCATATTATGAGTCATATTTGCAATTAAGGTATTATCAGGAAACAATGTTCTAGTAAACATAGTTATGTATTGCCTAATTCTGAGGCTTAATCGTGGCCTTTGGGTGCAGCTGTTTACAGTCAAGCAAACAGCTTGTTAATCCATGTAGTATTTCATCAGAGTTCATTAATGCACTGTGCTGCACTGTGAGTTGCAGTATTAATTACAAGGAGTTGTACAATGTGGAGTACCTGTTAGGCTACTATTTTTCTATCTGTTAAATAAACCCCTCTAATTTTGCTTAATGGGAGTTTTATGCATTTTGTTATGCCTGATTTTATGAGCCTATTTTTTTTGTTTTCAAACAAACCATATAAAATTCATATCCAGATGGGGTTTTTTTTTGCCAGTAATTTTGTTGTTTTGTTTTTCAGATTTGGGTTTTAACACTTCATATGGGAGTAGATATTAACCAGCTCTGCCATGGCAGTGAAGAGAGACCCAGAGACCACAGCTGAGTGGACCAGAAAGTTATTAGTGAGCTTGGTCAAGGTGGCGTGAGAAGCAGGGAGGAAACCAAGAGAGTGAATGGAGAGGCTAAGGAGCAGCACCAGAGCAGGGGTGCCTGTCTGGACCCCTGCCCCAGGGTACACCTCACCACCTAGCCCTGTCAGGTCACAGCGCAGCTGGCTCGAGCTTCAGGATGCGGACTTCCACAGCCATATGGATGAGAACGGCATCATTGGCTTCAGAGAAGGGCTGGGAGAGGTAAGCTTGCCACCATGCTGAGTAGCACTCTGGCTGCTTCGTGCTTGTGTTGATGATGCTTAATCATTTATTTGCATAGTGTAAGTAGTGCGTATAATAATGTAAGGAAAATGTTTTTTTGTGGTTCAAAATTACACTAATGTAACTGCAGGAATACATAATGAGTGGCTTGCAATGCCAGAGGGAGTCTGCGAGTGGGGAATGGTTAGCCTGACTTCTCTCAGCTGGCCCTTCCCTGGCTATATAACAGCTTAACAAAGGCCACTCTTTGTGAAGGCTTGGCGTGTGCAACACATCACCTAAGCTTGCCGGTAATTGGCATTGGCATGTACAAGATTCTCTGCTTGTCTTTCTCACCAGTTCTATGAGGAATGGTTTTCCCTGGTGTTTGTCTAAAGTTGTTTCTTCTGGGGAAGCTTCCCCGCTCTTTCTGTCGGTTATTTGTCCTATCTCACCTGTAGAGTGCTGGCTATAGCCTGGCTCCCTAACCAGGGGCTCTGGTTCGATCCCCGTTCCAGGCAGCCTAGTTGGGCATTGCTCTTGTTTGTTTTTAGTTAGAATGTCACGGGGGGTTTGCTCTCCATCTGGTTGGGCGAGCTCCCAGCTCCCCTCCTCCTCGGGTCATCTCCAAGCAGTCCAAACACCTTCCTCAGTTGTTCATTCCTGAGTCCCCCAGTAGTGTAAGGCTGGAGTTGTGTGCTCTTAGTCTTCTACTCCTTCAGTTCAAACCCTGGCTGGCTTCCTTTTCTCCATTCTGTTTTCTTGCTCCACCTCATCTACATTCGGGTCCATCTAGGAGGTCCTGCCTTCCTAGGGTGTCCACCAGGGGCGCAAGCTGTAAGGGTTCTTCACCCCTGCTGCCCCATTACAGACTAGAATGGAACTATGTAACTCACAGATCAAGACCAATTAACTCAAACCAGTTAGAAAGTGAAACGCAGATCGCATTCACCATGCATTCACACACTTAGATGGGTGAAGAAGAGGCCTTTGGAGTAGAGGAAGAAGACCTGTTATGGGATGCAGGGACCCCAGAACCTGAAGACAGCCCACCTCGTGCACTGGACGTAACTAGTTCCGAGCCTCCCTCCCGGTCTACACGAGACGGCAGTTCCACACACAGTACGAGTCTCTCTCAGTTCAGTTGTCACAGTGGTCATAAGATAGGAGGACCTCACAGCTGTGTCAATAGACACTGGAAAAACTTTTTTTTTTTTAAACTTGATGGCCACTTAGTTGCACAGATAAAATCTTAAAATAGCATCTTGTACGATCCATTCCTGTAATGATACCTGTTGGTTCCAAAAACTGTTAAAATCTTTCTGTTCTCGTGTCCAGATGAGGGCGATGGCAGCTTTGCCTTGGGGAACTGGAGTGGTGATGAGGAAGGACAGAACTTTGAGGAGGAGGATATAGAGAGCTTGAAGATCTACAGACCTCAACCAGGTTTCAATCCAGAGAGAGCTGGGCTGCCAGCTATTACAAGTGATGAGGGAAAGGTACACAGAGAGCAGTCCGTCCCTCTCCCAGGACAAATGAACCCCCAGTATGACTGGAAGCAGAGCCAAGATGATGACAGTCGTGGAACAACGGTTAAAAGTCACAAAGCTGACAGGAAAGCCTCGGAAACCGGATCGCCCTCACAAAATGGCTTTGGTGATATGCACGTGTTGAATGAGAAGAGAAGTGTGTCCTCACCTCTTTCCTCTACAGGAACCCCTCATGCATCTGTTGTCTCCCACCTCCCTCAGCTCTCCTCAGAGGTGCAGGCAAGTAACTGTGAAGCTGAACCATTCCCAGAGCAGTTCATTGACTGCACACCCGAGCCTCAAAGATTCAGCCATGCCCTTAGGCCTTACCAGCCTGTCAGACATGCCGAGGAAGAGCCTGAGGTTGATGCGACACCTCTGTCTACAACCAGCAGCCATGGGTCTAAGATTCAGCCTGGAAGATCAAGCAAAGGAAGAGAGGCCTCGGCTGAATTGGAGAGACCCAGTCCTGCGCCTCACCAAAGTCACCAGCAGCCTTCAGTTCCCTGTCCCCAGAGTGTCCGCTCTACGTCTTGGCAGGCTCGTCAACAGAGAGCTACAGGGCGGAGCTCTTCCACAGACTCCTCCCCTCTCAGCACGCCTCATCACATTCAGCAACAGAGCTACAGATCCCCCGAAAGATCACACCTGACGGATGTTAGGTGGGTTCGCATAGTTGGGTTAATTGACGCAGAGCCGGAAGGGCAAGGTGCTAGAAGCACAGAGGTTATGGGTTCACTTCCCAGGATGCACACATCCTGCTAATAAATATGTAAGTCATTCTGGATAAGAGCATCAGATAAGAACACCAAATGCTTTGAGTGTAATTTGATTGTCATAAAAAAGACATACAAAGGCCGTTTGGTGACGATGTAGTGTGGTTTTCCATCACTTGACTTAAATCCACCATTTGTATTCAGCATTTCAGCTGTTTGTATTGTCTGTGTGATCTCAGGAAAGGACAGCTAAGTCACCCACTACCAGACTTTTCCAAAGTGGAGCCCAGGGTTCGTTTCCCCAAGAACGGCTACAAGGCCCCCATGAGCGGGAAGCCACCTCGCAAGAGAGACTCGAAGCCTGAAGCTCCTCTGGTGTTCAAATCCCCTGCGGATATTGTGAGGGAGGTTCTGCTCAGCAGTACTGAAGGACTCTCATCCACCCCGGCCCCTGAGGACTCCCACAGGCACCTTAACTTCACCCTGCCTGAGGAGTTTCGTTGCCCTCTCAAGGCCAGTGCCCTGGTCCAGCAGCTGCAGGTGAGATGGAGAAAGCTTTCCCATGAATCCCTTTCACTGTGGGACTGTGTCTCGTTAACAGATTTTAGACTTAGATACAGACATTGTACTGAAGATCTAAGCCTTGATCTAATGAAGAATAAAGAAACAATGAGGAAATGATGATCTGTTTCTTTCTCTCTTGCTCGCTACCCCCCCTCCATCCCTCAAAGGAGGATTACAATAGGCTTCTAACCAAGTATGCAGAAGCTGAGAACACCATTGACCGGCTACGTTTGGAAGCTAAGGTTCGACTGTGCTTTTGTTTGAGTGTAAGCCCATGTGCATGTAAAAATGTGACGCTGTGTATGAAAACCTGCAGCTGACACCTTTCCATAACAGTGAACGGTAGGTTGTATGTTCTGTTCACAACCCTCTTTTATATTCACAGTGGTAAATGCATACACTGATGGCACCAATCTCCCTCTCTTGTTTGATGTCAGAAGGAGTTATTTATAGAACTCCCTATTCCGCATGCAAATCCTGGCCAGAGAGAGCACAAAGCCGATGCAGACGCCTCTTTACGAACTGTCATTATGACACCTTGTGCTTGAGCTTGACCAGAGAATTTAGTCTGGAGACAAATGTCTCTGCACCAGGGCCTGAGTTGTCAGCCTCAAGCCTCAAGTGTCTGGGTTGGACAACTGACTTGATACTGACATGGAAATGCATTCCCTTCTTAAGTCAAATTCCCAGAATCCAGTATTTCTGCTTTGCTAGGCTTTCATTGTGATGAAGAAGTTCATACTTCTCACTGCATGATCATAACCACTGCTGGCTGTCTGTGTTGCATGGGTTTGCAATAAAGCTGTGGGAGCCAAACACAACGCAAAGATAAATGTGAACTTTGAGCTTACAGCGGTGGCACAGTTCAGTCAGTCTGCCAAAGAGCTAGCCTGGAGTCCTGCTTTGAAGAAAACAGGATATGATGTCATAAGCCCTTTGACAGTGTTCTTTAACATGCCATTGTTTGAGTTCTTAACACACAGCACATACTGAGCACTATAGTTAGTCATTCAATAGTTTGGAACTGTACTGCTGGCTTTCTTCTTGGTCACTGTTCTTCTAGGACTTATTATAATGCTAATTAAAAGCGGCTTAGCCCCCTCATGCCCTGGCCATCTGTCCTTCCTTTTATAGGTGTAGGGGTGTAGGCGGCTGCATGTCATTCGTTCTAATCAGACCCCACAGAGGTTTCATTTCTAGACTTTTCTAAAAATAATGTCAAGCATACATTTGTGAACTGTAGCAGTAGTAACTGAAGATGTGATTCAGACTAGTGCAGCACAGTATAGCATTTTAATATGTATTACAATACTGATGCCACAGAAGGCATCAGTATGCAAATGAGCATATATAATGAGCAAATGAACATCTCTAACTGCTTCTTGCTCCTTGTGTGCCGTGGGCATTTTGGTAAAAAAATGTTTTTTAAAAACAGGCTTATCTTCAATCATTTTGCACCAATAAGAAGGTGTTTTAGGATTTTTCTTCTGTTGCAGAGCATACTGCAATCACAATATGTAATAATATAATCACAATCTAGTATATTTCTGCATATAATTCAGGCCTTGAAACAGGCTGTTGTGGTGCAGTACTGGCTATGTGTAGGGTGTAAGATGGTAAGAGGAGGCCAGGTCATTTTACAGACAGGCACAGGGGTCGCACAAAAGGTGAGTGTCTGTGTGATTTAGTATTTATATAACTGATAAGTCTGTAAGGCTTATCAGAAAGGAGCATCCTTTCAACTTCTCTGTGACTATGGAGACCCACTTGGGTCCTGTGTGTGTGTGTTGGTGATTTGTGTAAGGATATTTGTGTTTGTGTCTACATTATCTCCTCCCCATTCTCTTGTGTGCGCGCCCAATTTGTGGGAAGTGTACAAGTGAGCTGTTATCAGAGGGCCCAGTTATCCCAGTGCAGTGGTGTGGAAGGCTCACGGCGGAGCTGCTATACACATCACTTTGCACCGGCCTCCCCCTCCTTCTGAGACTTGGCCACTAGGTTGCAGTTTATCTCTGAGAAATGAAGGCTGAGACAATAAGGCATCTACAATATAGTCAGGCTGCCTTCTTCCTTTATAGTTCTACACCGATAGTGTTTCCATTGAACCTTTAGTAAAATGCTGTGGATGCATGCGTACACACATACATACATACAGTACAAGTCAAAAGTTTGAACACACCTGACTGAATGTCTTTTTAATAGTAATAAAGGCATTTTAATCTATTATGATACTTGATTGCTTCTAAGACAAAAATAGTGAAAGTTGATAGCCTATATATGAAATGATTTCCAAAACAGCATATACAGTATATTATTTAAAATAATAATAATAATAATAATAATGAAATTTTTAATTAATTTAAATTGCCCCCTTGGCATATTCAGAAATGTAGTCCATCACTCTACAAGTGTGTGTCATATATGCCTTCAAATTATCATAGGTGTTTGCCTCAAGAATCTGGTTAAGGGAAGACCAAGAGTATCCACAAATTCAGTGTGTTAGGATGGCTTTAGACACTGGTCTGCTTCTCTCCAGATCTTCAGAAATGAAGCTGTCCAATACTTGGCTATGTTTTTACAGTTGGTAAATCCTAAATGCATGGAAAGTTGTTTTAGATTGCATGCTTTATTAGACAACTGATGTGTGCCATACGTGTGTTTTCCACAGGTGAGCCTGCATTCTGACCCTCCCAAACACTCTGCTCTGTCAGGTGTTTTCCATAAGGGATCAAAGGTCATGACCCTGAGCTTTCCTCAGGCTCAGAGAGCTTTGCTGAGCACAAGCACTGTTCACCCGAATCAACAGACATTCAGCTCAGGTAAGTGTAGCCAGAACATGCATTGAACAAAACATTATTTTACAGTTAAATAAGACACTAGGAAAAGACCAACTGGTCAAATATATGCAGTAGTTAAAACAATTCAACTGTAGTGCTAAGATGAGTGGATTGGAGTGTTATTGCCTAGTATGCCTCAAACCTTTTGACAATTAAAAGCCGTTGCCACACAGTAATGAAAATCCAATGGTATGTACAATAATGCAAAGAGAAATTCGATAAATGATGTGTACGCGTGTGTGTGCGTGCGTGCGCGTGCGTGTTTGTGCATACATGCACGTATCTTGTAGGATCGATTAGAGGAACAGCCACTCACCCCCCTGTAGACTCTGTCTCTTCCAGACAGTCTGAGTCTCTTAGTGCATCTCAGCTGGCTCAGGCCCTCACCAAACAGACGCAGATGCTACAACTGCAGGTGCTGACACATAAATCTTTATAATAAATGTGTGCTCCTAGAAGAGCAAGGTGCTCATAACACCAAGCTCATGGGCTCGATTCCCCAGAAGCGCACATATTGTCATATTGATAAGGAAGTTCCTCCAGATAAGAAGTCTTAAGAAACCTGCCAAGCACAGTTTGTAAATGTAAAACATATCTTTGTCAGTGTGCCTAGAATTGCCTAGAATGTGCCTAGAATTGGCATTACTATTTGTAGCTTGATTTTTTTGGACCAAGAATTAGGTTCATTTGTTATAGGTTGGTCATTGGTAAATCTCTTTGTTTTGCTCGTCTTGCCTAGATTGATGAGTTTGAAGAGTTTCTAAAGAATGGAAGACTTGAACCGTATGAGCGGATGGAGGTACCATCAACCATGTTTTACTGTGCTCCTGAATTCAGTGCAAATGGAAGCGCATGATCCAGATTCCCTGTGAACGTGTTGGTGGGTCTGGAGAGTGCGGCCTGCTGACATCTCGTTTGTGAGCAGGGCCTGAACACGCTGGCCAGGGGGCTGGACTCGGTGGAGAGGGCTTACCTTGGGTCCCGAGACCATGGGCTGCAGAGGCAGAAGCTGACGGGAGGCAGGTCCAGCCCTTTCGACTCTGACCGGTGAGTGCAGAGCTCTATAGATGCAGGCACTGACGCGTGTAGCACATCACTAACTCTTTCACTTTTGTCCCTCGTGCACATTTCAGGGAACTAGAAGGTCTGATTTTCCACTTAGGGATGCGATTGGAAGAACTGAGGGAGTGCGTGGAGCAGACTGAACAGAACCGGCCAACATCAGAACCTGGCCCAAGCCCACCCCCTCATGCCCACCAGCGCAGCGGGTCTGTGAAAGAGACCGAGCCCCAGCCTGAGGTAGCAGAACTGGTTAGAATCTTAATGAGAGAGGGGTGCAAACACGAAAAATGCAAGCTTTTGTTTGAACACTAGATGGTGGTATAGACATGCAGCTACATACAGGCCAACTGTATGAAAAATAGGTTGACAGCAATTCAAGAATACAAGAGTGTCGTATTAATTTGCTTGAAAACAGCTGGATATACAGACCACTTTTGTGACTCGCATGGAGGATGGGGCAGCTCATTTGTCAGGCTGAATGAGCTGAAATGCTTGTCTTTAGTGTTAGTATTATTTTGCACTAGTGTGTACTCCGCCCTTTCTGCTTCCATCCCTAACCAGGGTCCAGTGTCTGCGGCACATGCAGACGTCATGGCCTGGGTGGAGGTGAGTTCCGTCAGTGGCGAGAGTGATGGTTTAAGAGAGGAGGGCGAGGAGGAAGCACATCCATCTGTTTTTCCTTCCCTGCACCATAAACACCAGTGGGTGGAGAAAGACTTCAGCAACCTCATGGACCGGTAGGTGCCATCTGACCTCTGACCTGTGTGCATGCTCAAGACAGCATAGAGCAGTGCATCTTACCATGAGCTCAGCAGCAATTAGTCAGGCATTTATTGTGACCATAACATAGTTCACCTCAGACAAATTCAGTTTTTTAAGTCTAAATGATTATACTGTCTTAGAAATATCAGTCCGTTGTCCTTTCCTGACACTCAGCTACTGGAAATGCAGGCAGCTTTCTAAGGTGCTCAACAGAGGGATCACTGAGGAGACCCGTGACACTCTGGAGTTCAGAAATTCTCCTCTTCGTACCGCCAGGAATGATGGGATAGAAGATGAGCTACAGTGGAAGACTAATGACCAGCAGGACTCGAGCAAACCAGCCGAGCTGTGAGTCTATAAATCCAGCGTGCTTTGTCTGTTGGTTTTCCTGTGATTTCAGTCTAATCCAGGTTATCAAAGTTTTCCGAGCCTAAAACGTTCCATCAGACAAACACATTTATTCAAAGCAATCTACAGAGCAATCTACAGTACAAGTCGAAAATAAATTGCAAGCGCAATAGTCTGGTATTGATTTCATATTGATGTCAACACTGGTCATGTTCAACTTTATCATCATTTATTCCCCCCCCCCCCGGTTTCTTTCCGCCAGGCTACTGAGCTCAGACTCAACCTCAGGCCTTTCTCATAGCGCACAGGTGGTTAACTCTATGGAAACTCTCCCAGCCTCAGTGTTACCAGGGCAACAGGCCAGTGGGAGCAGATCTGCAGGTAGCAGGAAGTCCTGTAGCACCCTGGGAGGGAGTGCAACCATGGAGAAAAGGACCTGTAAAGGGAGCAGGAGGACCTTGGGAGCACCACCTCAGGTCAGTAACAGAGGTTCAAGAAAGAGGTGTCAGTGGGCAGGAATTCTCAAGCTTTAGCCTTCATTGTATTCATTGTTTTACATTAGAATTGGTCAAAGACGTGTCTTTGCAAAACTATGGCTCAATTCAGATTTTGTTTTGCTTGTGATTCTGAAGGATGGGGTCAGGTCCCCAGAGACAGACAGTGGCTTTGTGGGCTCAGATAGTAGTCGTGTCACTCCTGCAACATACAGTCTTATCCAGAAGAGGGCAGCAGTGAGGTGAGCTGCTCTTCCACTGCAGAATCTCGCTCTTTTTCTGTTTTCAGATGCTGTATATGAAACCATTTTGTTTATTGGGTGTGGGTGGTTGGTTGGTCATGTATTTACTTCTTTTGGGAGATGATATGTTTTGTCTTGGGGGGAAAAAAAACAATGTCACTTTCCCCACGTGGGGAGATTTTAACAGAAATGCAGCTTTTATTGGAAAAATTCAAATAGGTAACCTTTTTTTTTCTAGTTACTGAGGTTAAATGTAGTCTGTGCATTAAGTATGGTAATACACAAATAATTGGCAATATCTCACAAACTGTGTGTGTTTACTCTAAATCCAGCCATTTCCCTGTTTCCTCCAGGGTGACCAAGCCATCTGTCACAAAGAAGCACAGAAGAAAAGCTGAGGCAGTGTCTCTCGGTGGGCAGCCTGATCCCATACACACACGAGCCTCCTCAGGTCGCTCTGCACACCGTGCCAGTCCTGCTGGAGGAGCTCCAGACTCCGCCGAGGTTGGAGGAGAGGCCGGGAGATGGTCTGCGCCCAGCCCCTCACCCTGCCCCGCCCCTCGATGCTGGCCTGGCCACGCCCCACAGCCCTGGCCCAGCAGTGGCATCAGGGAGGTGGAGCAGCAGGGCGGCTCTGGTGAGTACCGCACACAGCAGCCAGAGGAGACCTCACACGGCCTCATAGATCACAGCCCTCGCAGTCTCATACGGCTTGGGAAACACCTCTACTGACTTAAGAGCTCCTGTTTGTTTAAAGGGTCAGGAGGTGGGTGGCATTCTGGAGGTGAATAATTGGCATAATTGACTGGATGCTGAATCAGTGGCACAGTCAGTTTTCTCTCCCAAATCATCAACTTTCCTTTTTGTTCACTGACACCCCTGAACCATCTCTCCTCAGCTCCCTCCTTATCAGGCGAGGAAGCGCAACAGGGCGACCAATACACCGAACCAACCAATCAGGATGCCTGCTATCTCCGAAACTCCTCCCCCACTCTACCCTATCGCTATGGTGACCCACTCACACCCCAAAGTTCTGCCCAGCTGACAAATCAACAGTGAGTCTCTTTTTGGCTGCCCTAGCAATGGGAGCACAAATGAGCTTTATCTACAAGATTTATTTCTGCCGTGGATTGGAGTAACTGAAAGAGTTGCACTGCAATATTGTGTAGGAGAAGTCTCCAGTATGCCGGTTTATATTCTCTCAGTGAATTAGGGCTTTTTCCCCATCCACATGGCTTAATCAGGGACGTGTTCGTAATGCACTTGATCCCTGCTGAATGCCTAAGCATTAATGATGATAAAGTTAAACTTTTAATACATATTGGAGTTTTTTAATTGCCAGAAATCTGATACTCCCTTGCATACACACAGAACCTGCCTGGTTATAGTTTGTATTCGTTCTTTCATTCATTTGGGAGTGAGCTGCGACTTTTTCCAGTGGAAATTAATGCCATTATTGATTTTAAGCTTGGTTTTGGGTTGACTGACCTATAGTGTTAACTGACAAGGAAATGGGCTTGAATGATGGTTTAGCTCTCCTGTTTTGGGTTTTTTTGTTGTTTAAAGTTGATTATCTAGAGGAGCATTACTGGAGAGGTCGTGCTCAACTGCATATAGTACGGGTTGTGTGATATTGCATGGTGTGGTTGACATGGAGGAAAACAATCTATACTGCATGTACTTACTGCATGTGTTGCATCACACTGTGCACGAAACCTTATTGGCGTCTACAGCATATTTTACAGGCTGTCCCCTATTCACACTGCTGTAGTTGAGTTGTTCTCTACGCAGACTCTTGTTAGCATAAGATGTTTTGAAGTCTCACAAAGTGATGCTTAGTTTGTGTCTAAGCAACAACCGTGATTTATTTTATTTTTGTACAAGGGAGGCCCTCCAGTCTTTGCAGGTGGAGGTGGACAGACTCAGGGAGTGCCTAGAGGGAACTCTCAGGATGGCAGTTCCAGCCAAGTTTGTAAAGGTGCCCCCTTCGACTTTGGAGGGCTTTAGAGACCCTGCATCCCGGCACACATCCACACCTCAGCAGCGCTCTTTCAGGTCTCTCACTTCCCACAAACCGTTTCCCAAATGACAAAACTGACAAAGGTTTTTCATTCTGAACTCTACACACTAAAACATGTCTTATAACTGTACTTTGGTGGAAAATGAATGCTTTAACCTGTGGATTTTATGCAGGTCTGTAGAGAGACAACCAAGCAATAGTGGGAGGCGTAGAGAGGCAGAGGTGGACAGAAGCTCTGTGCCAAGGAGGAGATCTGTATCCGTGCCCCGTCTCAGGCCACGGCTGGAGATCAGTTCGTATTCCTGTGAACACCATCTAACACAACACATTGTGCTTACTGAAGGTTTTAGTAAGACACTAGCCTTTAATTTCACTACTGCTACACTCACCATCCACTTTATTAGAAACTTTTATTAGAACTGGATGCGGAGCCGTTATGTTGCCATGCGCAGTTTGTGTTGGTTGTCCTCAGAGTGTTCGTCAGTTATGAGCTTCTGACCACAGGACCACTGTCGGCTTGGCACTCTTCACCTTGCTTTGACGTTTGTGATCCATGACGCACTACCAGTTCACTGTGGAAGGATGACATAGGTGTCCGTCCAGGCTTTCAGCCAGACGAAGGTCAGAGCTGAAAAACAGGACTCTCCGGCCTAAAACCAGACTTCCGGCCTCCCTATACAACACCTACTACAATGGCACTATGTTACTGTGTCTGGTATGCTGAGAAAGGTGTGCCACCCAGATTATCTCCTCAGCAGTTGTACTGTGGTCAGAAACCAGCCGGTGAGGAGGAAGGCAGAGGATGAGGAATCATGCCTGGCAGAAGATGAGCTACTTTTTCTAACTGAAGGCCTGTGAAATAAACCTACCAGATAGATGTAGCTATTAAAGAGGCTAGTGAGTGGAGGTTTAAAGTGGAGGGTGAGTGTACATTCAATTCCGGAGTGAAATATTTCTGTAGCTAGGTGTCCTTGCTAGACTCGGGGCATCTAATAGCAATTACAAGGATTAGTAGGACAGTATTGCTTAGTCGATGGCAAAGTGTTTTTACATTTGCTAAGTTTAAAAAAAATATTTCCACAGATTCTGAACATGCTCGTTCTGAACCAAAGCCCTGGACTTCAAAGTACATCCCAGCATCCCCTGCAGCGGAGCGTGGAACCCGAGCTAACATTGACCCTGGCACAGTGCCCTGCATGAGGAGTAAGAGAATCTCTCACCATCACCCACGGCGCATCTGTGTGCTTGTGCCAGTGCTTTATATATGTCGTAGACCTTCAATCTCCGGGTGAAATTAGAAGCGGTGTGTTTTCTCATCAGGTCAGCACCGTGGTACATCAGCTGACGGATCAGAAGAGAGTGGTGACGTCGATTATGAATATGATGATGATGAAGAGAGCAGAGGGCCAGCTCCTTTATGCCGGCGCTGCATGGCACGACGCACGAGAGCCTCTGCACGTAAGCATCTCATTCGCTCGTGTAATGGGGTACTGTTTCCTTCACTTCTAAAATGTTGTCTTTTCATCAGGCCCAGTGAGTAAGGTTGGCTTGCTTAGTCACGCTCGGTCATGCTCTAATCGCTGTCCGCTGTGTGGAGCACATGAACCGAAAAGAACAAGACTCCCCCTACCTGGTCAGAAACTGCCTTATGCATACTTCATTGCCCTTTTGGCCTTTCATAATTTAATATTCAAATCTAGAGGGGGTTTTTGTTCTTGTTTTATTCTAAAAACGCATCCCTTTTTGCCATTTCAGCAGACGAAAGTTCCAACCAAAGGGAAGCTTGGCCATTGAGCTCCACACGCAAAGAGAAAAGGGGTGTGTTCTTGGCAGCAGCTCCTCCCCCTCCAGTGCTGGGCAGTGTGCCTGTGCTCCACTGTGTGCCAGTATGTCCCTCAGTCCTGTGAGTAGCATAGGATAAAGCATCCTTTACCTAAATTGGCCCACATACCTTTATCAATTGCCAGTTGCAATGAGGTTAGAGTGGGCAATATGTTAGATACAAGAGAGAATTTATTATTAGCATGGTAAACAGTAAATTAGTATGTAATAGTAATCAATTGGTAATTTAAAAGTATTTAATAGTACTTAGTATTTAATAAAGTAAAAAACAAGATCAAGCTGTAGCAAAAAAAAAAAAAGTGCAGAAACGTTTCTTTATTTTCTGCGGTGCTGCTCTCTCCTGCTCTACCTTCCAGCTACCCTGCCATCCCAGTGGCATTGTCTTCCCACCCAAAGCCCCTTTACCTCCCCCAGAGTGAAGATAGAGGGCACAGGTCAAGGGTCAGAGGTCATCACAGACGCTCCCTCTCCACGGGCATGTGGCTGGCTCCCAGCACGCCTCAGAACCGCACCACGGCTGCCTCCGGCAGCACGCGAAAGGTCCCGTGGCACACAACACACTCTCTCACCTCGGGACTGCGGCCCCCGAGCCCACCTGTGAGGTCCTGCGTCGGCTGAGCCCCTTACCGTGCCCCTGTGTCGCTACTGATCTCTGCTGCTCAGAGGAGCTTCCCCACTCTCCCTTACTGGAGGACCCTTAGGGTCTGCTGGATAAGAATCTGGCACTGGACTATGGAAAATGCACCTTCATCTAAACTATGGCAGCTGCACTGTGATAAGCTTCAATAAAAACATACTGCACTTTGAGAGAATGTTTATGGAATATGTAGCCATTCTTTGAGATGCAAAGAAGGCAAGTACTTGTGCGGTATTTGCTTTCACCAGCTGTAGATGTGTGTTATGTAATACTTCTGCGCTGTGATTATTAGTGCAATTATAAGGCATTAAATTAGATTTATATTTAGTCACTTTTTAGTAATGAGAGCAGTTTTCACAATGAAAACTATTAAGGTATATTTGATTTTTTTTAAATAAACTTTAAATGTTTAGATTTGGTATTTGTGCTCGATTTATTTTGTTTGACTTATAAGAGCTAGTCATGAAAAGTTCTCTTTCTTTCCTGAAACAATGTGGAAATAGAGTAGATCTAGCATATGGTGTGACCCCCAAGTAATACACAGTCACAGTGAGAACAGTGCTGAGCGTTGCTTTCGCATCAAGCATGTAAGTATAATTCATAATAAGTATAATTCAAGTATAACACATTTATGTCTTAATGATCCATTATCTATATGATTTAGAATATCATATTGATCTGGGTGGTCAATATGTGAAATATTGAATATGATGTAGCATAATTGTCATTTCCATCATCTGGGCTGTGGTAATAGGACTAACATTATCTGGACACAGCAATCTGTTTTTCTAAGTAAGCCGGGTTGATGGTGTAGATCTGTGGAGTTCTTTATATACGTTTTATTTTATTGGGCATATAATTGATTACGCTAATGAATTTGTGAACCAAGAAAGTTTGTGAATGAGTCTTACATTTTCTACTTTTGTACCATTATTAGAAAATTGTTAATAAAAATGGTACATGTATCTTTAAACGGTATTTTCTCTAACCTCTCCTTTAGAGAGAAATTAACTCTTTCACTTGCTTATATTAATATGACCATGTCATCACTGCAAGTATATTGCTGTTTTTATCTCATGGGAATAAACACTAATGTGCCACCTTCAGAATCATGAGGACTCTGGCAGGTAATTTTCTAGACTAGTGAGTTTATAGTTCACTCCTTTTACTGATATAACAGGATTGACTTTTACTTTAAATGGGTGACATTTACTTTAAATGTATAATGCATTTCCTTGACAACCACTGATGTTTTGCATAAGTGAATGTACATATTCAGTTCTGTAATGGAAGCCAATTTATTAAGACAGCCTTAGTACATTGGTACACATCAAGTATACTTTTGTGCTTCAACGCTCGCAAACATGGAATCTCAGCAAGTTGAACAGTTTAAGGATAGACTAACTTATCATTAATATTTTCTCTGATAAATAAATTTGATATAAATCTAGAAGACACAGTGCTTTACAACAGCAAACTCAAAAAAGAAGAACTGAGCAAAAAACAAGAATTGCATCACAGAAAATGAGCAGTAATGCATAATATACAAACTGTTGCCAGAACAGAGGAATACAATAGGAATATAGAGAAATAAACAGAAAGAAATTGTTATAAACGGGTTTATGGGTTTTGTTTTGTTTTTTGTTTTTTTGCAAAGCCATTCATCAGTGGAAGATTTAACATTGCACCAGAAGATAAACTAACAGACAAACCAAATATATAGTTGCTATTTTTCCGGTTTACTACTACAACTACAGCTAAAACATCACAAACACATTGGCTTCACATTGGCATTTTCAAAGGAAATGTTTTACTACTTCACAGTCAGAAATATCACCAACCAACAGTGAGACGTTAAAACATCAACATATGGCATATACAACACATTACTCAGTGCATGGCCAAGTGAAACATTGTTTACTAACCAATGAGAAGACTTAATCTGACAGGATACAATACTGAAATACAGCTGGCCCTTTTTTTTTTAAATATTCTTCAAACATTTGCAAGCAATGGCCTTTTTGACACTAAAATGTGAGATCTGCAGAGGAATAAAACGAAAGGTTGTGGCAAGTAAATTCAGGCAGATCTGTGGCTGGAGGAGAGATGGTATCCGCATTCGCTTACTATGTACAGTGTCTCTCGCACTTTGCCGGATGATTCCGTGACAAATGACTGCTTTGGTTTCCTTCTCTGTCACAGATGTCCCATTCGCTTCCCAGTAACTGTCAAAACCACATTTACACCAGCTAGGGGCACTCTCTGTCTTAGACCATTGCAGCCACAAAATAGATTCCATAGCATGCACATCTAACAGTATACATCCAGGAGTCTAAAACCAGAGCTCAGAAAGACAGCAGTTCAGCATGTAGCATGAGAAATGATATAGTTAATTTCTTCACTGACTCTCTTATACATACAGTCCCTCCCTCACCCACAGTCACTGGAAATCACACCAAGCAACTAAGGAGTCAAACAAAGTAAGTCTTTACCATTTACACATTCTAGCAGGTTTCATAGCATACAATATTACATTTGGTACTTTCAGTTTTAAATTGCCTTTGATATTTAAACCTTATTTTTGACAGTTTATTCATTTGCATCCATTGTAAAACATGAGAATACTTACAATGATTTTTTTTCAACATACTATATATATTTATATATATAACTTTTTTTGTCAATGTTGCCATTGTTTCATTTTTAGCTTTTTTCTTTCGAGCAAGATGCATACACAGTTATATAGGAGCAGGGGTGTCTGTTGGGTGATGGGGCAGGTCTGGTTTTAGCTTGTCTGATCCTCATCTGGTTTGTTCATGGCCTTGAGTGCATCGAGGAGCACGGTAGGAGTGAAGATATGGGTGGAGCCTGCAGAGAGAGCAGCCATGGGGAGAAACGGAGAAGAACAAGCACAAGAATTAGAACTGAGCAGGTACGCCAGCCAACCTCAAAATGTGTTTTCAGCTCTTATATCCATTTCAGTATAAAATAATAGTTAATGTGAGATGAAACCAAAATATATCATGAATGTTAAAAATGACATGAGAGGAATTCAGCTTTCATTTAAGCAATATTCCTACAAATTCTTCAGAAGGACAGAATGACTACAAACCAAGACATCTCACAGTAGGTCCCATCTGTAGACGTAGGTCAGCCCTAAAGGCATATGAGCTGGACTAAGACATGCTTAATAGTACATAAAGAGACCTATAGTCCATTAAGTGCTGTGAATATAATGTAAGAGTGGAAATGAGTCTGTCTTCTTCAGATACATAGCTGAAGACACATTTCTAACAGGAAATAATAGCTTAACAATAATAGTAGCTTTACAATTATTCGAACATTTGTCCCTCTTAGATATGGAGTCCTCCTTATAATGGTCTGATAGCTTAAACTGCATTGTTCATAGACCATTGTAAACAGCTGGAACAAATGTTTCATTCAGTCCATTTTGGTGTCCTTGTATTATACATGTCAGTTGTTTGTTTCTTTAGCAAAGCTGCACATTGTTGCTACGTCTGTTCCAGGACTACCCAGCAGCTGTGTAGCAGTGTCACACCTGCAACGTGGGCAGTGGCTGCTAAACAGACCAGTTAACGGGCTTAGAAACAACCCAGAGGAAAAAGGCTATGCAACTGAAAGATTTGCACCCTGACAGAGTGGATTCGATATGGATGAAGGTGCAGCGCTGGGTAGGTAAGTTAACTTGGCACAGACAGTTGACTGGTCTTGCTTTGGTTCTGACTGGAAAAAACTCACTCACGTGTTAACCACATAAAGCAATCATGCAGCTTTGCTGTGCTCTGTCTAGAAGCACAATGAACTATGTAGCTCTCATGTGCTTACGAAATGAAATGGACTTTAATAAACAAACAGAAAAGAAACAAACTTTAGTTTGTGGAATATAAAATGGTTGTGCAGTTTGGGATGTGTTTAATGTCAAATAAATGGGTTTAGGGTTGGTATAGTGCACTTGATGACAATTTTCAGTGAGATCATTCAAAAATGATAATCTGGTTTAAAAAGAATTAAAAGGTTATAGCATTAGAAGACTTAGTTTAATATGTCATTATTAGATATGGATGTAAGCATGCCTTTGAAAATCGCAGAAATGCTCAGAGATGCAGTGTGGTAAGATACTCTCTTTGTATACAAATGATTTAAATTAGTGCAGTAGTGTTTTGTTTATTAATTGTTACTTTGCGTCAATCAGCTTTCCTCATATTCAGCTTCATAATAGACATGATTTAGAAAAATAGGAGCACTGAAAAAAAAAGAAGTTAACTATGTATGTACAAGTATGTTTTTTTGTGTAGTCATAACTATGCAAATATATAATAGAGTACCCAAAACCAGAGTACAGTAATTTTAGGCATTATAGAGTTTGCATCTTAAATGAATACAGAAATCTTCAGTCAACCCTACATTACTCAGAAATAATATTTTATATTTCCTGGATGGCTGAAGAACTTTTAGGAGGTCAGTCTTAAAATGAACTGCAAACATGAACACCAATGTTAAGTAACTCAAAATTATTCTAAAGCTATACAGCGATACTGATGACTCTATAGAGTATAAAATCGGTTTGCAGTTGTTGTCTTAAAGTATGAAGAAAACACACTGCTTGATAGCTGACCATTTTAAAAGACCCACTGATGAATCCTGAAGCTCTGGTTAATATTGGGCCATCTAATAGAGTGTGATCATGAATATCCTTGGGTGGGGGAGGTGTAATTGTTGGATCTACGTTGATCCAACATTGTTTAAGAAATATGGTTCAACATGAAATTAAATGCAGTTGTATTTGTTCAATGTCACCAAAGAAAACAATCTCATATATGCTTTATTTTTATGAAGTAAAATTTGGTTTATAGTTGGTTGAAAAACAAATCTCAACCAAACCTAAATGTATCAAACTGATTTCAAATTAATATCTGTACTGAAATGGATTCATAGCCCCACAGGGGATACTGCACATTTGAGGCTACGTTCACTTTACAAAGCCACAATGTTCAATTACAGTTTTTGCTCATATCGGACTTGCCCATCTTGAGGGTTCGCGTTCATAATTTGTAAGTGACCGCATCTGTCTCCGAAGCAGCACGCGTGCGCACTTTTGTACTTTGCCCGCGTCACAGGCAGCAAAAAATTATTTTATTTGTTGGATGAGTCATGGTGTTAAAACCATCAACAGGACGCTCTAGTAGCTCAGGTGTGCACCGCATTTTGTTCTGGAGGACGGAAAACAGCTGTGGATGATCAGATCGACGAATCGGATACGTGTCAGGTCTAGGACCACACTGGTAAACGACTCAAATCGGATTAGAAAAGATCGGATTTGTGTGTCCACACGGCCCTGGAAAAAAATCAGATGTGTCAGATCAGTGTTTCATTTTACGCTGTGAAACGTATGGCAAATCCGCTTTGTAACTGGATTTGGCCGGATTCGGTTTACACTTTTCATTAAAAATGCGTCTCCACTGTAACGATGCAAGATCCGACCAAACGTATGAGTGTAGAAAAGCACACCAAGCCACACGCCATTTCGACGCAGAAGGTTTGGCAGCTGCCGTAATTTACTCCATCGTATACGATGCCAGACATTCAATTTAACGTATGAGAAAGTGTCGCGTCGGCAGCACTTGTGAAAGTGTTATGCGCTTTATGCAGATATCGTTAACTCGTTCAGTTTGCACTTGTATTAAACGTGTACATCCGTATGATCACCCCTGAATGTGGTTTGAATGATCATATCGCGGTGCGGCGAGTGTGTGCCGCCTTGGCTGTTCATGCGGTCAGGTAAAATCCGAGCATGATCCGATCATCTTAAACGAGGTATAAACAGATGTAAAGTCGTATTCGAGTCATTAAGCTTGGAAATATGAACGTAGCCGTTACTGTTCAAAAGATTTCTTTGTGGAAGTAATAGAAATTACTCTTCTCATAATTAGCAGGACCAAATTTAACTGATGTAAAAAAAAAAAAAAAAAATTAGGATTTTGTGGTGACTATTTAGCACTAAAGCATATTGAGAAAACACAGCTACATTTCAAGCTTTGGCATCTGCAGTAGAATCACAAAGCCAAATTGCTCTAATAAGTAATGCAGCAATTTGTCCAGTTTTGCAGAAGCAAAAGGAATGTGTTGTGTAGAATATGCAGACGCCCACTTGCTCATGTAGACTTGTGATATGCGGTGGTTTAAAGGAGCTGGATTATAGAAATAAAGCGTATGGAAACCAGATTGTCCTCTGAAACCCAGCATCGAAGACCCATTCTGAAACAAATTACTGTTGATTTGATGCAAGTGATTTTCTTGTATTTGTTGTTCAAAAACAATTGGAATATGATGGATTTCTAGGGTAGATTAATCTGCGTAAAAAGTGAATCAATTTTTAAAAAGCAGGAAGGGCAACTCTAGGAGCTCATCATGGCCCATAGACAAGTTGCCCCTGGGTTAGAGGGCATGTACTAGGGGCCGTGCAGGTTAATCCACCCAACGGAGAGAATGGGAAGCAGCAGGGATAGTGCCAGCACCCGTTGCATGGCCAATCCTAAGAGGCTCCACCTGCTGCAGATCTATGTGACACGGTAGTCTGACAACAGTGTCTTTTGTTGCAATGTGGTCTGTGGTTGGCTTGTGATCAGCAGCAGGTGGGACTTTCATTAGACTGACAGTTTGTTCATGCAATGAGCCTGATGCTCATCCCTGAAGGGGTGGGGTGGGTTGGGCGGAGGAAAACCGCGCATAGGGTGTGGTAGTAAGGAGGAAAAGAAAGCCCTTGTGCTGTAGCGGCTCAGAAAGGGCTTCTTTGAACGGCTGTTTTTACTTTCGGTGTTCTTTTTTCTCTCTCCCACCCTTCCCCCTTTCTCTCTTTCTGTCTCTCTCATTCGTCTGAGGGATTGGGGTCCTCAAAGGACACCCTAGTGGACTCTCTGAAGTCGGGGTGCCGCAGGTCCGTTAGAAATTTGGTTGGGGTGAGCGTGTGGGTGGAACCTGTGAAGGAACAAAGGTGGCTTCACGCTCAGCTTTCATCCAACACCGCATTCCCGCTTGCTTTCTTTTGCCACTTTTTGTTCATATCAAAGAAAGAGGGGGTAACGCAACTATTTCCACGCATCAATCTCTCATAAATCCAGGAATCCCAACCTCCTCCACCTGGTTTTGCCTTTTTCTCACATGTAGGTTAGGATTCAGAAGTATTTTTGGACTTATGGATTCCTTAGATAGAATGGTCTTGATATACTCATGTTAAGACCATCCTGTCAAAACAGCATGAAAATAAACTATACAAAAAAAGACTATATCACTATCTCACTAAGTTCAAAGGCATTAGGAAGTAAACTATGTTGCCTCAAGTTTAAAGCACTACTCTGCAGTACCATAGCTTCTACAAATGTGAATCTGCTATCCTTAATTTACATTGACTGCACTATATAGAACCGAGATGCAGACTCACCAATGATGGCCTCCCATTTGCCATTTGCTTGTGTGACCTCATAGGCGCAGCGCATCTCGCTGAAGGACACGCCTCCAATGATGAAGACGATGACACGGGGCCCAGTGCGGTACTCTCCAGGGGTCTTATTCTTGTGCCAGTGGCCATACCGGGCACTGCCAGGGAAGGGATACATTAACAGACAAGACCGCTGCTTTAATAGCGAAAGGCTGTCTACAGACCACGTTTCCTTAGGCAGGTGCTCTCCCGATAACTGATGCGCATGCAATGTTAGTGTCAGTTTGAGCAAACTAGATTATTATGCAAGTAGAATATGAATTAGTGACTTCAAGCAAGTGACGGTGAGGAGCAGTAGGTGGACACAGGAGCAACACAAGTTTACTGACGGCACCATACGTGACATTTCAGGGGTGTTCTACAGCCTAAGATTCAAAATCGGACCGTGTGGACACACCCTTCTTCCTCACACCTGTTCTCCAGAGGAGTCAATGGCAGGAATAATGAGCAGGAAACCGGTGCGAGCTTTGCTGAGCTGGAGTCCGATCAATGGGCCCATGTTGCGAGGTGGGTCAGACAGCCCAGTGTACACATACTGCCGTAGCTGGCCTTCTCCTGGCCCGTCGTCAGGGCGGATCGCATGCAGCGCAGTTATTACTGACAAGGGAGGGGAGGTTATATTCCTAGCGCGACTGCCTCTATATGCATGGGGCCTGATTCTTCTCCCCACCCCCGCAGTGCAAGCCACCAATCAGGGTATCGATCTCTGTGCTCCTCGCTCTCCCCCTCCAGCTGCAAATGATTATTGATTCTTTGCTACTTCTGTCTCCTCAGTTTCAGAATACTAGTGTAATGTGTGTGTGCGCGCGCGCATGTGTGCGGGTGTGTTTATGTAAGTGTGTACGCGTATACCTGACTGCTGAAGTGCTGAATGAGGAAGAAGAACGAGTTGAAATGTAAGGGTAGTGCTTAGTGTCCAGCTTGTCATCAATGGCATCCTGCAAAACCCACGCATGTTAGTAAAGAAACGCATATGTATGCACGCGCGCGTGCGAACATAAACGAACACCCACTCCAGAGCCAGTGTCCAGTCTGACCTCCATGATGTCCTTGATCAGCGGAGTCCAGCGGGAGAGCTGGTAGGTCTGCTCACTGACCCGCTCCTTGCGGTCCATCTTCTTCCCTCGGCGCAAGGTGGACTATGCAGACACACACAGGCAGAGCACACAGGTGAGTCAGGAGAGTTGCGGAGCACTCCTTGAGTCGGGGACCTCAGAGGCTCACTCACATCTGTGATGATGGGTACGCCCAGGTGAGCCATGTTTGTGATAATCTCGCTGTCCTCGGGCGGGATCTGTGCATGCTGGATCAGCTTGTTCAGGTTCTCCTCCGTGATTCCTGAGGGGCCACACACAAACACACAGCGTCCCAGATTAGCCTCAATACACGTAATCCACCAAGGCCGGAAATCTAAAGAACAGTGCACATGATCGCCTCTCTCTCCCCCTCACCGTTCTTCAGGAAAATGTAGAGCAGGATGATACGGATCTTGTCATAAGTGCTGACGTTGGCATCCAACAGGATGGGCACGATAGCCCTCATGGGGTCTTTGATCTTCTCTCCCTCGGCATCTGTTCCCATAGCCAGGTCCTGCACAACAAGATGGGTTTAGGGGTTCAGTTTCTATTCATTAATGTAAATATAACACATACTGTGAGTACTAAATGAAATATAAGTTCAGAATCTGCCTAGTTCCCACATAGTAATGGAAGTTAGCATTACACTGGTGTGGATAACAACTGATTTAATCTTTCTTTCCTGCTGCGTGAGCTACAGTAGTGTGCTACAGTAGTGTGGCGATGGTGCGTCTGCTACGGTGGCGTGGCGCTGGTGTGTGAGCTACCTGCTCAACACGGCACAGCTTGTCCACAGTGCCCTGGTAGTGCTTCATGCAGTCCTCAGCCAGCTGCAGGTGAGTGGAGTACTGCAGAGACAGAGGTTTCAAGCTGAAAGCTAACACAAAGGATACTGTGCATCTTCAGGAAGTCATACCTGAACTTCCTTGGTAGGAGCCTGGTCTGTGGTCAGTGAACCTCTCTTACCTTGCTAAGCTCCTTCTGATACTGTGGCATCTTTTTCAACATCTGAGAGAGGTCCCTCATAGTGGTCTGAAACATGACAAGAACCTTCATCAGCTGAGGCACACATGGGCTCCATTCTCTTATTACAGAAAGGAGAAAGTTGTCTATGCCGTTACCTCAACTGCCTAAATATCAACACCTAAAACAGTCAGTCCATTATGCTCCACTGTGCTACAGCTGTAAGGAGCGCTCCTCATTGAGTGTGTGCGCACGTGTGCAGTGTCGGTACGTGTATCAGCACTAATCCCGCTGCGGTCTCATAAAGTGAGTCAGTCATCATAGCTCAGACATGGCTGCCAACAAGCACTGAGGAACCAGGCCATCCTCCTCAGGCTGCCGTTCCTGCCCATGGATGACTTCCCTCATGCCCGCCCCCCTCGTTCTCCCCTCGTTCTCCCTTTCACCTCCCCCTTGCCCCTCCCTTCCTGTACCTTCTCCCCAGTGTTCATTCGTTTGCTGGCAGAGAACTCCTTCAGGGATTTTGTCACCTCCCTGCAAAGGAGAAGGCAGAACTGAAACAAGAACATTCTGCTTTAAACATGGAGAGGAAAGCTGAAAGTAGGTAGATGCAGGTTGGGGAAGAGGGAGCACAAAGAGGAACGCGGAAATAGGAGGAGACAGATGAGGAACAGGAAGGGAGGAAGGAGTCCGTTACTCACTGGGACACCTCGGCGATGTGCTTGTGTCGCAAGGACACCCACAGGTCATCGTCCTCGTGCAGCAGCACCTCCTTCTCCCTGGAATCTCCCATTCCGCTCGTCTCGTACCTGACAGAGACAACGCGCGCTAAGGCAAGTTTTCTCTTTTCTCATCCACTTTTTTCAGGCACCTGTTTTGGAGCTTCCTTCGCCCAACCCCACCCCCCACCCCGCCCAGAGCGCGTCCGTGGGGTCGGGTTGCCCCTGTGCACGCATCGATGCGATCCCGTCAATGCACAACCACGGCAGTCGCGAGAATCTCACTTGTAGACATCGTTCTCGATGGGGAGCAGGTCGTATCCCATGGCCTGGAAGGTGAGCTCATGCAGGACGGGCGAGACTGGGTCGAAAGCCCGGTCCAGGATGATGAGCTGAGAGCGGGCCTTGTCTGGACCCTGCAGACAGGAAAGGGGGAGGAGGGTTACATCCTGTACCACCAGCCGTAACAGCCCAGCCTGGGGGGGTCCTTCTCACTTACCTCTCCCATTGTGGGGTCATCTGCCTTGTAGGCGTCCAGTTTGTCCTGCACTAACTGAGCCAGGGTGGCATTGTCTTTGTACTCCCTGCATTTAAAGACAAAAGCATGCAGGCAGTCAGACTGCATTTCCCATAGGTGGTTACTGTGACCATAGTGACTACCACTGGCTCAGCTCCAGTATAAATATAATTGAGCCCTCCTAGTGTTATTTTCCAAAATGATGATAAACGTCTCTACTTCAGCAGCGCATAAGCACTCCGACTGTACCATGTCCACATGAATCCTTCAAAACAGGAGTTTTATTTTCTTAGAATACAGGGACACTGAATATTAACCACACGGTATGGCAGGAAGGGGGTGTGGTATTTGTGTTGCCCCCTCTCACCCTCGGTATCGCACAGCGGGGTACTCCTTGAGCGTAGCACACAGAGTGGCCAACTGCTCAGCTAATCTCTCCATCACTGGGTTCTTCATCTGTGTCTTATGAGGGCTGTAGAAACTCTGAAAGGCATCAGGATTGTCCAGAGAATACACCTGGACACACACACACACACACACACACACACACACGCAGACTCATTATCAGTACACACGTTATATATGAACATCTTTATTTAAGCAGTTGAGCCACACACTGGACACACATCTCTGAATTGTTCTCCTCTCTCTCTCTCTCTCTCTCTTTCTCTTCCGGCAATGAAGGACCTGATAGCAAACCCACACTGACGGGCTCCAGGCTTTCAGACCCCCAGACCTTCTGTTCTGCCTTTGTGTCTCCTGCTTACCCTTCCCTGCTATCTCTCCCTTAGTCTCCACACCTCTCCTGCGCTCCCGTCTTTCCGCTCTCTCTCTATCTCTCTGTCTCAATCTCTCTCCCTTTCTGTACCAGTCCTCCTTCACTGACCCTTTCCTCTATTTGGACATGCTGACACAACCGCCCTTCTGTTCAGCGGGGGGTTTCCTCTGATACCTCTTCCTGCCCATGGCTGGCTCTCATTGGCTGTCAGTCAATGTGAACGCTGCTTTAGCCAATGATGCGTCTCTGAAGAGACAGGCTTGACAGATTGCAAGCTGCAGCGTCACGCCAAGAGCAAAGCACAGCTCCTGAGTCCACTGAATTAATCATTGCAGACAGCATCAGCAGCAAAGCACTGTGGAACAGACAGCCCCCCCTCCCACCCCTCCACCTTCCGAGCTGTTCTGGATCTCTCCGTATATGCAACCAAAGCCAATCTCACCAGTGCATTAAGTCAATCTCTGTTCCGCCTGGCCATCCTTCCTCCTCTCCTACTCAGCAGAGCTCCGTCATCCTGAAATGGTCTTCCTCTGAAACCCCGACTCTTGCATGCTAATTTCAGTGGCTGATCTATTTCTTACTGCATTGGTGTGCAGCAGAAGTCATGCTTTCTCATGTCTCCTGTTTCTCACATTTCTCTTTCTCTCTCTGCACTTCTGTGTTTCTCACCTGCGACTCATAAGGCAGGAAGGCAATGTTGATCTCGTTCAAGGTCTTGATAAACTTGGAAGCCCGACTCTTCACCACTTCATTGAATAAGGGGTCCGGGCAAGCTGCAGACCACACACAGAGCTTATTGCAGCACCTCCTTAGCAGACACTGCTTCTAAAGGCATCAACGTCCGTCTGACACCGTCTACACATCCCCTAACTTACCGAAAAATTAATTTTTCCAATTTTGGAAAATAAGTGAATAGGTTTATATAATGATAGGGATATATTATTACATAACATTTATTTTTAATTAGCTTGTAATGTTAAACTGTTTTTCTCTCTCTCTCTCACTCTTTCTTTCTCTCTCCCTCTCCCTCTCTCTCTCCCTCTCTCTCTCTCTCTCTCTCTCTCTCTCTCTCACTGTGAGCAAAGCCTGGCTCTGAGCCAGCTTTAATGATAATGTGTTTAGCATCAGGTATTATGGCAATATTGCACACAGGGCAATATTTCCCCTACTCACAGTCAGTGAAGAACACATGAGCCCCCTTGTATTTCGATGAATGTGGATCTTTGAAGTCAGTCATGAGGGTCTGTACAGACTGCAGAGACAGACAAAAAAAAGGGGTTGAGAAGCCGTGCATGTGTACATAAATGCATGCAAGTTGACATTTGTTGTGTACGTGCGTGTGCGCATGTTGCCATGGCATCAACCCATGGTTGTTTGCGTAGGCTGTGTCAATAATGTGTTTGGTGCTGTGCTGCTTCATACAGTGTGCAGCATATGGTCAGCGTGAGCCGTGAGATCCCGCTGAGCGACTGCAGACAGAGGGTGTGAAAAGACGTACAGCTCTGAACTGAACTGTCGTCAGGTCTGGCTGCATGTTCTCTGCATTGTTCGGTCTGACACGTCTGTTTGTTGTTCGTTTAGATCAGAGAGATCTAAGAGCAGAAGAAGCCATAACTGAGGGTGAGGGGTTATACCTTCTCAGTAGGAGTGATCAAGTAAATGGCCTCCAAGGTGGGAAGAGGCTCTCTCCGCTTATTTATGTCTTCAACGACTGGAAAAGGAGAGAGAGAGAGTGAGTGAGTGAGTAAGGGAGTGAGTGAGTGAGTGAGGGAAAGGTGCAGTACGATATTCTGCATTTGTCGTTGCACATTACATTCACATTGCCATTTAGAACTATGGGTTGTAACATAATAAATTACTCTCAACAAAATACCTTCAGCTAACTTCACAGAGCAGCATTCTGAACTATGTAGCCTGGTATATACAGTACTAAGAGCCTGAGGTGAGAGAATGGAGACTGTGTGTGTGTGTGTGTGTGTGTGTGTGTGTGTGTGTGTCATGAATATAAAAGTCCCAAAAGGAGTATGATGACGTACTTGTGATGCCCTCTGTCATGATATCAGTCATTTTACAACAGGAGGAGAGCATGCGCATGCTGAGCTGGTCCACCACCAGGGCCTGTGCAGAGGTCACACACACACACACACACACACACACACACACACACACACACAAAAAAACATTTAGTATGAGATAATGCTGTAATTTAAGATCATAAGATTGACTGAGAAGCAAAGACTAGGTTATGAGTTTCCTGTACAGTTTATACCATAGGCAAATATTGTTTATTATTTGCTTCTAAAGTAAAAGACTTTTTTCCAGGAGTGTATAAGCTGGACTGAATGAAGCAGGAACACCTGTGACTGGGAAGCAGAATTTTAAAATTCAGCAAATGATCATTAAGCACCCCAGCATTACTGTGACTGATCTCCCAGCTAACTTTAACTAAAATTCACTCAACTTGTAGCAGACTCTCCCGTACATTTGCCAATGTTGTATCTGTAGCTAGGTCTAATGAATTGCCTCTATTTTGCTTCAAAAATCAGAATTTTAAAATCATGATTTCTCATGTCTGTGTTAATGTTTAAGAGAATTGTGTTTAAGAAATACCCAGTTAATCCAGTTGTCATTTAATTTAATTCGAAATGTAATTTGTTATAAATAAATAAGAAATTAGTCCTACCTTCCATTCACCCTTCTTTTTCACCTTCTTGATGACATCATTCATGATTTCTGTAAAGAGTTTTAACAGTGTTTATCACTTATCTGCCTGTAAATCACAAACTGCTTAGCCATTTTCAAAGCTGGTACTGTGAAACATTTGATTGTGCCTCTTAGTAAAGAGTTTCAGAATCTTTCCATTTACTTGATAAGCCTCATTGCATGTGTGATGTTTCTATCCATGTTGTTAACAGGTTTAGATGGATTTAATCTCATATGAACACATGGGACTACAGCACAATTGTGTGTTCTCATCCCTTCCTGGTCATTTCTCCAGCACTTCAACGCTCTGCTTCTGGCAGGCGACATTTAAAAGACAAACGAGCATCTCCGTACGATTCCTGCATGCATAAACGCAGTGCACCCACATTCACGTACAATATGGCTCTATCATCAACGTGACGAAAAGAGTTCCAAGACAGGGGTGGGCGATGTCTATGTAACTACCACACCATGATGACATCTATAGGGAAACATCATGACAGACGATGACATCACAGTGGGGGGGAGGGGGTGTGTGTGTGTAGTTTTTCAATTAATTGCCTTAAAATGTAAACAGTATTAGTTAAATTAGTAGGTAAAGCATTATTCTAAATATTATTTTTAAATGCCTACATGAATAATGTAAGTATAAAAAATATTTTAGCATTTTAACGTAAATTGTATAAAAAATAAAGTAAAAAAAAAAAAAACTGATTTACACACACAAAAAAAAAAAGCAAATGGCTGATGTATGGTTTTTTTTTTCCGTTGTATGGACTGGACACTCCTTAAAATATATATTCAGCAGTTTTATGGCTCAACTTAATCTCCAGCAAGTCATAAGTAATAAATATAGTTTTCTAAATTACAGCAAAGGGACGAATTATATCAGGAAGGGTTCTCGCTGCTGTCTTTGATGAGGGTGGAGCTGAGGCTGAGACGATGCTGGCTCAACATCCTGATGTCTCATCCACCAACGATGGACAACAGTATTGATTATTGACCCAACCCTATTCCAAGGCTGTCCATCATCCCTCAGTTCTCCCTTTCATGCACACACACACACACACACCAGTCTGCCCTGTGCGCTGGACCTGCTAGCCATTTTCCAATAATCTGAGCCCTCTCCTATGCCAGTCACACATAAGCCTGACTGCACTCCCAAGTCCTGACCTTAATGTCAATTTCTCTCACGTGCTCTCTCTCCCACTCTCTTTATAAATTACATTTTTACTGCTTGTTTAGGCTTTCCATTTTAGCTGGCTTTCAAATGTGTATCTATCAGGTTGTACTGAATATAGTAAATAAAGTATATTGAATATAATAATAGAATTTACCAAGTCATAAAGGTCACACTGACAGGCGTGCACAAGGCAAATTCAAGTCTACAGCTACATTTTGATACATAATTTACGCAGATAAAGGAGCCTTTCAGTTATTATTTGTAAATTATTTTCACTTCACAATCAGTAAAAAATAAGTAATCTTTGTAAATGCATTAAGATAAAATATAACAATCCACACATGACAATACGACGATGCACTAGAAATTTGATGTAATCATTTTTTTTTTAATGCTAGAGACTGCATCTCATGATTTAATTTAGAAATGAAAGCCAGAGCCATAATGGACTGGCGCTGTCTAAAAAGGCAAATCAACCACACAGGCTGCTAATGCTTAAGGGCAAAACCGTGGTCACGTCTACAGCGCTGCCGCCAGGGAGACAGGAAAGGAGCAGACAACAAACGAGAGCAAAATGAGAGCGTCTCTGAGGGCATTGCAGAAACGCAGTAAAATCTGGACCATCAGCCTTTCACACCCAAATCCAAGATAGAATCACGGGGCTGATCAGTGCCATACGATGTCAAAAGACTAAGGAAATAATCTGTGTGGAATAAAGGTGATTTGCTTGATATTCATAACCTGATCACTCTTTCTCTCTGTCTTTCTCTCTAATAAGTAAACCTATCATCCTGGGATCGTATTAAGGCAGTCATGTTTACACTGTGAGGCCACTATTAGCCTGATTGCTGATTGCATCTTGCTGCAGCGTTACAGTAAATAACCTCAGACAGTGTTTGCAGTTTGACATTTGCGCTGCCGCAGCGAGACCGCTAGCCGCTAGCTTGCTCCAGATGGATCGTAGCTGTTGATATGAACGGTGAATGCTGAAGATTAGCAAACTGCTTAAAAAAACTAACAAGATTCTGCATTTATCCTGGTCATTTATAAGAAGTTATTTTGAGCTAGTGTGTGTGATCAAGCTGCACATCCCAGTGTAAGCAAGACCCTGATCTCCTGGGGAAGAGAAAGACTTTCCAGGGTCTCTATAGACATTTCTATGAAACTGATAATGTGTCAGCAATTGAGGAAAACTCCTATTACTTGCATTACAGCTTGTTTGTGTGTCACAGAGCTGTATGTCCACATGACTGGAGCATTCCAGCATGTGCCATACATGTGCCGTTTATCAGCATGGCCTGTTTCGTTTGTCTCCACTCTGTCTTGCTCTCCTGGCCTATATTTCAGTCTAATCTCAGCCGCTGCTCATTCCAGCCACCGGCACTACGCCTACTCTGGGCCAACCTCAGATATTTCCGACTTTCCATACATGCAGTACCGTGTTCAGCCACATATCCTTTGGCCTTTCATTTCTTTTCTCATCCACACAGACGGAACCGATGCACGAGCTGGCATCATCTATCATGGCTTCACACACCATGGCTCCCGTGCCCTACTGTAGGGGCCTATCGTTTCATGCCATCGGTGGATGCGGATCAACTCGTGCCAGGCTCATCTCTAAATGATGTCACCACCATGCCTTTCATTTGTCTGCTCCATATATTACATTATTCAATATTTTAGCCAAATCGAACAACGGTACCGCCAACATACCTGGCGTCTGCATGAGAACTGTCTTATTTGTCAGTACAGTTTGTGTACTGCTAAGGCATAATGCTTCTCCGTCCCTTAATTCTTTATAGAATGATCAAACCTGAGGTTTATGTTACATTATATGCTGACAGAAACAATTCTCTCTAATCCCAACTCTGTTATGGCTGTTCTGTATGTACAGTCAATGCATGTTCCCTATGCTTACTGAAGTAAACTCCATTTCATTGGTAATGCAGGGAGATGGTTCCAAGAAACAATGTGTCAAAAAGACCAGTGTATGTTTTCCAGGAGAAAAGGGGAAAACATTAGTCTTATTCTGACTGTTTCAGTTTTTTTTAAATCATCTACAATAACCAACAGTTGGATTGCTTATCTGAAGCTTTTGCCTGTAGGCCAACAGGCCCGGTGAAAACACATGTGAACTGTTGGACTCCACTGACCACATTTCCCTTTCTGTTGAATTGCATTACTGAAGTATTCTGCTATAGATAGTTGTTTTTCTAGACATCTAACACACGTGTCAATATATTTTCCTCCATGTGCCATGGGAGGAAACACCAGAGGTTGCTGTGGAGCTGAAGGGCAGAGAGTCAGTGTAGGAAGTGTAGGGGATTTTGGCAGGGTGTCTGCTTTTTCCACACAGATCTTCACCTGCTACAGGAAGAGCTAAAAGGGCTGTTCTTCCACTTTCCAGGAATGCAGCAAAACATTCCTTGGCAGTCAAAACAGAGCCAACATCCACCTCAGTGTTTTAAGATTGGCTCAGCTGGTGGACAGAAAACAGTCAGTGCTAGATGGCTGTTGCTAGCTGTTCTCAGAATGCACTCGTGGAGGCATGGTTTGGACTGCGATCTGTACATATGTCGGACTCAAGGCTACAGTCCCATTATGTAATGCTGTCTGCACATTACAGTCAATAAGTACACCGTGTTGTACAGGTTCTTCAGGCAACACAATTCAGCAGAGGAATTCAAATCACAGTCATCCAGGTCTTACAGATGTTCCACACTCCTTTTACCCATGAGTCAGGTGTGATGACACAGTGGCCAACCAGTTACATTAATAATTTAATTAATCAACTACCAGGGATTGCAAAGGAGCAGATTTGGATTTGAGGTCTCTATGAATCATAGGAGGACTATATAATAACCAAATTTGATATTTTCTGATTTGATTTTCTGATGTTTTGGCCCAGCTGGGTGTTAATTGTGCGAAGAGGAGAGATGCAGATGTTATCACAGGAGTGCACAACTGTATACCTAAAATGCAATGACCAGCTCTCCAACGCACCTGTTAAAGTTCTGGCTCTGATGCATTAACATATATAGTTCTCCCGGAGTCCAGCCTCCATCACTGTATTTGTGTAGGAGTGCACTGATATCTGAATCAGTAACTGGTTACACGAGTGAATTTTGTTGTGCATCAGTTTGCTGTATCAGTATGTATTGAGCTGGGTGAATTGAATGCATTACTCAGTATGACACTCGCCCCTAATCCACCCCCTACCACCAGCACAACTACTACAGTCCCATCATGAAGGACTATAAATTTAACCCTACGCTATCCCAGGCTCCCTTGGGGCTCTAGCTTCTGATTTCATGACCCACTTTCATTCTGCCTTGGAGGGTTTTCTCCCCTCTTAAAGAGACAGAGAGCTATTTATGTTCCTCTAGCTATGCTTTTCATAATTTTCATAATAATGTAAAATGATTTGTTAAAACACGCTGTAACATTTGTTGCAGAGACCACCGTTTGCTGTGTTCATAGGCTCTGATGTGTCGGTACCAACATTTTCTCAATTTACACTTTAATTCATCCAAATGGTTTAAATTCAAATTATGCTGTTTTTACCCTGATAGTTCATCCATATATATATATATAAACTGAGTGGGCCAGTGATCTGTCTCTATGCTGTCCTTGAGGAGTAGTGAGAGCTACGAGAGGAGGCTCAAATGAGCCCCTCCCTTTGATACGGAGTCCAAGGACAGCATGCGTCCGCTAAGTGAGCTGGCCCTTGGGCTGTTCTCCCAGTGCACACCTCCTGCCTGCTGAGTCATTATGCAACACGCTGCTCCCTCGCTCCTCAAGCAGAACAGGGGAGCAGGGACAGCATGGGAGGCCAGACACAGCAACCATCTGCATGGGCGAGTGCGGCTGAATCTCACTCAGACATGGCAGGTGGGTGCTGCCTCCGCAGGTGAGACAGATGCGAAGACGGCAGGTTTGCATGATAGTCAGTCCTGCGGTTCCAAAGAATTAGGAAAATAATTCTCCTGCATGTTCAGAATGAGTAACCTTACAACATGAAAGACAACTGACCTCCCCGGTCATCAGAGGTTTTGTAGATGAGCATATTTAATAGGAAGCCAGCAAATTCGAATAACCAGGAAAAAATAAATGCAATTACTAATGATAATTTATTTCATTTGGATAGAACCTTTTAAAAACGTTTACAAAGTGCTTTACACGACCAAGATCAAATTCAAAATCTAAACTAAAATAAGAGAAAAGAATAGGAGAATATAATTCATAAAAGAACAATAAGAATGGGGTGAGAATGTGATCCCTCATTCTACTGTGAAGGAGAATTCTAGCTGCAGATTAATGACAGAGCTCTTGAGCAGGTAAAATAAGAGAGCAATGCAGTAATCTAGCCTAGACATAACAAAAGGCCAGATTCTGTTGGCGATGGACAAAACAGACTCTAAAGAAATTACAGAGGTGATAATATGCAGATTTCCAGACCTCACCAAGATGGCTCTTATAATCTGATTCGCTGTATTCTGTTATATTACTACAATTGTTTTTTTTTCTCCATCAGCATGAACAACTCAGATCAGAGGCTTGTTATTTGCTTTTGTTCTGCGTGTATCATCTAGAACCATTTATATGAAAGTAATCAAAGTTATGCTTTCTGGAATTTAAGGGCAAATTGGTGAATCTGCAGAACTACTATGGATAGCTGCATGCCATAACATTGGAAACACACTATTCTAAACAAAAGGGCACAACACCGAGCTGCAGCCCATATCGCTCTCTGTGGACAAGGCTCGCAGCAGGGCTGTATTGCTTATCCACAAGTTTGATTTATCTGTCCCCTGCTCAGGCTCATTTTCATAGCAAGCTAATAAACCCTGTGTGCATGGCAGGAACTCTGGGTAATGTATTCTCTGGAGAGAGAGCAGGGAGATTGAACTTACTGCCTTATCTTCCTATCATTACATTAAGGATGCCTTTAACATTTACTCAATCTTAGCTCCAGAATGAAGAGCACATCAAAGCAGATAGATCTATAGTTCACAACCACCAGCAGAACTGTCACCACTTTGAAATGAATACTGAAGGAAAGGACAACAGTTCCATGGGTTGCATCAGCACATTTAGAATTCCTTTCAATAGTAACATACAGAGAGCTACCAAATGCTATTCCAAGTGTGAGGAATTGATTCATTTAGGTACAGTACTAATGATAAGGCACAGAGTTTAATACTAGTGCTGTCAGACCAAGAGAGACACAGTGAACAATCGTACTTCTGTATACATTCCATAATGGCTTTTGGGGATGCTGGAAACTGGGAAACTTCCAGACTCATCAGGTAGGGCTGGGCAGAGGTATTAAAACCCAACACAGCCACTCTCAGCCTTACAGCATACACACATCACAGTAAGACGCCATTACCCCTAGACTGCAATGTAGGTGTTGGACGCAGGTTAGCTCTCTCCTCATGCTCTCATCCATTCTTTCTACGTACATCCCCTCATCATTTACATCCTCTCCAGCTCTCTTCGGGCTACGCTGCACAGCACGGAAGCCTGACAACTGCTTCTTTTTTTTCTTTTTTCTTTTGGCTTATTACTAGTTATATTTATCCCTGCGCGTGTTAAATACGTCTCTCAGATATAGTGTGGAAAAGGCCTGCTAATGTGGCGAGTGGGAGGAGAATCTGAAAGCACCGCCAGAAGCTGTGCGTCCTCAGGAAAGGGACATTTTAGCAAGGCCGATACTCAGTAGCACCATTAATGGTGGAAGCATTTTATGTGACATACCACAATAGCACCCACGCTGCTTACAAAATAAGATGCATCAAATATGGCCCCATGCGATTGAGCGAAATCTCTGAGGACACCAAGGCCTTGGGTATACATTCAATCCCATCCCCAGCATGCCTGCAGCATCTGTATACAGATCAGACACACTGTGTGCATTTTTTGGCATTTTCTGTAAGATGTGAAAAACGTGTGCTTGAGCTCAGATGGTCACATAATGGATATTGTTTCTTATAAACTGATGAAGTTGTGTTCCTAGAGTCCACTCAGTCAGTCTTCAGAAATGTGAATATTCTCATGGGTTAGCTGAGACTGGAGGCTGCTGTTGTGCTTTCAAAATATATATTAAGATATTAATTATATATTAAGATATTAAACCTAAACTGATACATAGCTGCCAAACTAAGAGAAAATCTTCTGTGCATGTGTTGGTGCATATGTGTGTGTCTAAATATGTGCATCTGTCTTTAAGACACAAACTAAAAGTGGTCTATGGTTCTGTGGTGGGCCTGAGTTTATTGGTGACTCTAGCATGGCAGAAATATCATCTTGCTCCATTGCTCTTCTTCCTGAAACAAATTCTATAGCGAACCAGGGTCCTAGAATCTACCAATTCCTTTCATGAAACATGTAGCGAGGAACACAAAAGAACAGAATCATTTAAGAACTGGACTAATGAAAATGCAGGTCTCTTCACAACAACATTCTCAGAGATCCTGTCTTGGCCTAGTTCTGTTTTTACAGTCATTCAGTACCTAGCAGCCTACTACATGCTATATTTCAGTACCAAATACTACATTTTTATCTCCACAGCAAATCTGACCTTTGCTGCAGTAAGGATAAAAATAAGTAAACACATTTTTTTTCTGAACCTTTCAAAACCATTAAACACATTTCCAGAATGAATTAATGCTGGAAGTCATTTCAACATTTTACCAGTGAGCGGATTTCCCGCATGTTCAGGCTATGCAGTTACATGAGCAGTAGCTGAATGGCATCCGTATAATGACTAAGCACCACAATGCATTATTGCAGCTGAGTCTCTAACACATAACAAGCAGTGCACACCGCATTTCATAAACCGTCTCTGTTAGTAAGCTGTTCTCCAATTAGAGGGTCTACACGTTTGCTTACTACAGGGGAAAAAAAAAAAATCTTAGCTATTATGGAATTTATCATAGAGAAGAATGTGACGCATCTGTGCACTTCCCATGCAACGATTCTCTATGTGACCCTGCGCCCGGGCGCACAGGCCCTTACAGCAGTGCGAGGGGGCAACACCTCCCCACCAGAGCGCACTAAACCGCGGTATGGCGCGTGCGGCGGACAAAAGGGGCCCATCTTGAACACTATCATAATAAACGCGCGCAATCCAACAGTAACCTAATCCACAGCACCCCAATAGACGCGTTTACATACACACTAAGAGAAACGCATTGCAACCAGTAGCTACTGAGCTACTGATTGTGTGTTTTTATTCCCATTGTAGCGAATATTATGCAACAAAACAAACTAGAGTCAGAATTTTGCATCTGAAATGTTTGGCTTGTTTTCATCCCCCCAGCATTAGTTGTTTTCATCGAAATCATCGTGATCATGATACATATTCCTGTGGGAAATGTACTTTTACTTAGTAATCATAATTTTAATCGGAATGTCACACTCATTACTCATTACAAGCTGTTCCTTTTAAATACGCTTTTAAAATGAAGTAATCAAGCCCTGAAGAGCCTAATTGTTCATTCTATGTTTTTGATGGATTTCAAAAGCAGCTGTCTTAATCAATGGGGGGGATCTGTCAGGGAAGGTTTCTGCTATAAAATGCATATTCGTAGTACAAGAAGACAGTGGCTAAAATGGAACATTGAAATATCACTGTCAATAATCATTTTATTCGTTTGGTACATACTTATCAAGCAGAGCACTGCGAATTCAAAGTGAAAGACGTTTACGTATAATATTTTGCCTAATGGGTGTTTCCTGTGGTCCTTAAAATGGCTCAAAGAGCTCTCATATCTATACTTCTAAGGTCTCCGTCCATAAGGGGTATTAAAGCCATCCGTTAAATCTGGACAACCCGTGCATTCTCGATACTCTTATACACCATAGCTACTGCATATTCATGATTCTGTACAACACAGAGCAACGCACGCATCTTAGGGGTTAAATACGTAAGGCCACCAGCGTTGTTACCTTATTCTTTCCTAAACTGACCTGCTATGGAAATGAGTCTGTAATACATGGCTAGACAAATATGGGGAGCGGAGATTACACACATCAGAAGGGTGCGCATTTTGTGCTTCCATCTACTGTTATTCGGCTGAAGAAGATGCACCATTCCGCCATTTAACGATACCATCTGGAACTTCCCGGATATATTAGGCTATTCTTATTTAATCTTTTTTTTTTTTAAAGAATGGGAATTTCAGGATGTGATACGTTTAACCATTTGGGAATTCAAGCCACTTATAGCGCTGCTGATCAATGGCCGTGGGAGAGTTTTCTTTAATGTGAATGCTAATCCACCAATGTAATAAGAGAAGAGCAGGAGAGTTTCTTTCCTAAGCAGTGAACCTCTGATTATGGAATGATGATCTTAACGTAAAAAGCCAATTTAAGAAAAACCGGAATTGCAGTACAGAATCAAATCAGCGCCGCATAATTCCCGTGTTTAATGTCCACGCAAAATAAAGGGCGTTTCTGTGTTTGAATATCTTTATGCCAGCGTAGAGCGTTTCGTTTGCTATTCTGATGCAAACGCTTAAAGAAGCAACTTGCGTTTAGTTCATACCTGCCTGAATTACGGCGCGCGTCCGCCGCGCTGGATCCCCGAGAGAAACGTCCGAGCTATTCACCCCATCGTTCAGCGCGGGTGCACAATACCAACGCAACGACCAGTCGCATCCAGGGGGGTACTAAATGCGCAAGGAACGCGGAGGACACATGCACTGGGCCTAAGTCCCAGCATGCCTCTTGCACCGCATCGAATTTTTTTTTTTACCCCATGCTAAGAGCGTATTATAATAAATGCAGGTAATAATACATCGGCATACTTACTCTCGCCGACCACGGCCTTTAATCCAATGGGTGCCATGATGCTCCTCCCGAATGATAGTCCGCTCTCAGTATCTTCTCCTCCCTTTCCTCCTTGCTGTATTCCGCCCCTGTATTAGCCGAGAGAGAGCGAGAGAGAGCGAGAGAGCGAGAGCGCACCTCACATCGCAGCTGACTGCGGAGGTTCGACCGGAGAGGCAACGTCACTGCGTATCCGCCCCTCCCTATAGCCCGTCGGCAGCGGAGTGCTGCCTGCCTCTTTGCTGGAGGATGAGAGCGCACAACGCGGGGGTTTTCTACAGTGTTCCACATTGTGCTTGCCCGAAAAAGAACGTGCTTTGTAAATGTGCTTCCAAATATTTGGAAAATAATTCCAAACACAGCAAACATTCTGAATATTTGGAATATAATTCCAAATATAACAGATGCCTTTTACGTGAATCTAATTCATTTGCATACACGCATACATTTAAAGAATGGATATATATATACATACATATATATATATATATATATATATATATATATATATATATATATATATATATATATATATATATATAAAGAGAGAGAGAGAGAGAGAGAGAGAGAGACAGGGAGAGAGAGAGAGAGAACCTCTGTTTTTTTAAGAATACAGATCAAATACTTGTATCATGGTTATATGCTGCTCTTTTATGAGTTTTTTATAGAACATTTCACAAGGTTTAGTTTTCTTCCGAGATAACAGTGATTGACCGTTAAATCGCAGTTACCAAATGTGTCCACAAGAGGACAGCACAGCATTCCATTTCTAAATTTAGTTTAGCCAACACCTCCTTCCCTTCTAACTTTGATGTATTTAATTCTCATGTCGTTTAAATGTTGCCTGTATTCCAGCTAGCAAATGATGAGAAACAAATGTCTCGGACTTAGGGATTTCGGAATGAATGTCTCTTAAATGTGATCTGATGTTTTATAATATTCGTCTTTTAGTTTGGGTTACTTAGTAAACTACACGAAAAAAAATGGTTTAGTTTAGGATATTGTTTGTTTTGTAATGTAATGTGTCTTTTGCCGGTCCCTGTATGAGGTAGTATACTATTTACACCGGTACCGCACGTCAAGTAATATATATATATATATATATGTTTATTGGTTATGCGCGTAAATCAGTAGCTGTTCGGTCAGCACTGAAGTTTGTTTAGTTCTGGAGTCCCCACCCTCTTGAGTGTCGTGTCGCCCTCATTGAACACGTCTGACTAGTACAGACTCTCACGAGGAGTTCAGACATGAGTGCGCTCTTGCACGGGTTTGAGCGCGCGGCGTCACAATAGGAACGCGTTCCTGCGTTATCCTCCCGTCTCGCGCACGCAGAACCTCGCCAAAAGCCGATGTTAGCGCAGGCTCGTGGGACCTGATTTGGTTGGATCGCTTTGGGGATGTTTCCTCGGAAGGTGTCGAGGAGAAAACGTGCAAATAAATTTTGTGTTTTTTAAGTCCCCCACCCCAGTTGCCGTTCTTTTCTTTTTTTCAAAAGACTATTCTGTTTTTGTTTTTGTTTTTTTTCTTTTTTGGTTACGGTTACTTGTTGCCATGGGGGATGTGATTTCTACCCACTTGGATGAGGAAAGGCGAGGGATAATTACAGGTAAGCTGGTTTAAGGTGTCTGTTAGTTTACTCGCGGATATGGATTGTTGAGAGGCTATTCGTTGCTGTATTATGCGAACATTTTAGAACAAATCTTTATTGGCACTGAATTAGGAGCATGGTGTTATATATCTGCAGTGCATACATTATCTACTCCTGTAGTTTTTTGTGCAGTCAAGGTCTTCCAAACCTGAAAGTTTCAAATCATGCGAGCTAAGAGTTCAGTGTGAATGCTTTGGACGTACTGTAGACAGGTTTCAAATAGCTACTGTGGGCCTGCTTTGAATTTAACCACCAGTGGATAACCCTAGTGGCATTAACTGTATGTCTGATAATTGTTTTATAGCTCCTTCTCTTAATTCCATCTTAACTTGCCATTTAAGATGGTATTAGATGAGAAAAGGCCTCTGTCCCAGTGCAGCTGTGAATAAGGGGCCCATGACTGTCTCCTGCGGGCTGATTCTCCCGCACATCTCGGACAGATCCTCTGCCTGCAGGGACATGTTTTACTTCTCTGTGGAGGTTCTGGGACAGATCCTTCAGGAACATGAAATATGTACTTTTCCTACTGAAAGACTGAAGCTGTTGCTGAACAGTATGCAGTTTTACAGGTGCAGTTTGTTTTGGCCTCATACCACTGTGGAATCCTTGACTACAGAAGAGGGTCATAAGGTTGAAACATAGGAAGTAACTTGACAGCAACCAGTCATTTCTGATCTCTCCATTGCTCATTCTGTTTGTATATGTGGCACTGAGTCTCTTCTCTGAGTTTACTTTCTCAAATCAAATGCATCTTAAAACAAACACCAGTTTCGCCTCATGTCATCTTCAAAGTCCCCAAGAGCCTCTTGGGGGGGGGAAAGTTTCTGCAGTTTTGATATGGTGGTATACACGCAGGATAAATGGCACTAAATTTGCTACTACATTTGTGCTATTCTATAGCCACCGATTGATGGCGTTACCGACATTATAATCAAATTTTGTATAAAAACTGTGTAGAATGTGCTTCTAAGGATAGTTCTTTTATCTTAGAAAGAAAAAACTGGTTAGAGTGCACCAGAACCCTGAGAATGCCCTGGAAAGATGGCTGGAATTTAACATTACTGCAGCCATTCACACGAAGGTCATGAGTGGAGCAGAGTTCAGTAATCTGGGCACTGGGCTTCATAATACGGGTCTCGGTGTAAATGAAAGACAAGGCTAGTTTCTTTCTCACTCTTCCATCTCTGTCTTCTCTCTCTTGCTCATCTTTTTGCCTTTTGTCATCATTTTTCTATTCTTCTGCCCTTTGCCCATTCCTGCATCTTTTCCTCTCCTCTGTCTCATAAGATAGGAAATTGTAACTGAGAGGAATGTCCTGACTTGACTGTTTTTTTTGGTTTGTTTGTTTTTTTTAATATAGTTTGGTTTGCAGTGTATCTAGTGCATTCAAAGCAGTCACAGTGATGACAAATGTTAAGGGCGATGGATTGAGTTCTTACTGGAGAGTTCGATGAAACTACTGTTTTTGTCAAAGCAAGTGCCACTCCTAAATTTCTCATTTGGGCTCTGTGATGTGGGAAAAAATATGATATTGTGACCACTTTATGTATTATAATCGATATGCCTTGTAATATATTAAAACTCATGATTGAGACATCAGTGCGGCATGGTTAAAGATTGGCTTGAATTAGTTTGACCAAAATTATATATGTTGGATTACTTGAATACCTCAATTTATTGTAATATCAGAATGCTCACAACACACTTTAAAACCAGGGTTTATTAGAGGATTTATTTCTGCTACCTGTTCTGATCATCATTGCTAATATTTTGATAAGAATGAACAAAATATATTTGCACAACCATCATCCACAACACAGGGACACAAAGTGTATTTTTCAGACTGTATAGAAACCTGTGGAAGGCTTTAAAGAGAACTCTTGATTTTCTAGTCTTTTTAACCTGCAGTTCCCATAAGGGTGGTTCAGTCTTTTCATCCTGCATAGCTCAGCTGGCTCAGCTGGACAGAAACTAGGTTGTAACTAGGTTGAAAGGGCAGAATTATCACAGGAAATTCCTGCTAAGAGCCGCAGATCTCCTTTTTACACTGAGCAACATCAGAGAAACTTGCCTGTAGACGGAGGGAGAGAAGACGAGTTCTAGCATGCCCTTAAAATGACTATGCTGAAGCGACCACAGTTTTCACCCTACAGTGAGGTCTCCTTTCCTCTTTCTTTCCCTCTCTCTTCTTCCCTCCCTCTCTCTCTCTCTCTCTCTCTCTCTCTCTCTCTCTCTCCCTCTCTCTCTCCCTACCTCCTTTAACCATTGGTGTCTCTTCTCCTCTGCTGGGAAAGTCTGTCCCCACCTTGATTGCTTCTCTGTCTCAGGCACCCTCCTGCTCCACCGTTACGCAGCCCACACATGGTGGAGCAGAGAGAACATGTTCCTAGCTAGAATAGTGCTGACACCAGAAATGGGTATGAGGGACACCTTCGCTGTCGAAGCACATTCCCTCCTGAGTGAATCACAAACTGGGCAGCTGAGTCATCTCACACACACACCACACACAGCCAGGTCCACCGTCAAGTCTGTTCACTTTGTTAGGAACGTTTATTTACTGGAAACCCATTATAAGCACAGCTAGACTAAAGCCTAATCTGTTGCCATGCACATCTTGCAACCTCCATCTCTCCAGTAGTGAGTAAGTGTAGGGGCAAGGTGGAGGTTTCAAATAAAATGGGTGGAGAGTGCATTCGAGCTTGAGAATGATGTCAGATTTTGATATTCAGCCCTGCATACATTCATATGTTCAAACAATGCAAAGGTGAATGTCTCAGGTTTACCAGTCGCTGAGATCTCAGAGTGGCAGGTTGGAGGAGGATTTTGTGGCAACTGTGTAGTGGTATCCACAGACAACAGCATGGACTCCAGAACCTTAGAGGAAATCCCTGTGCTGGCCCCAGCAATCACTTCCTCCGTGCGTCCGTACATACAGCATGCTACTTGCTCTTATCCATGGCTGCACCTAGACAGACACCTCATAGTGGATTTGGGTAAATCCGTCTCCTGTCTGTGGATTTGGGTAAATCCGTCTCCTGTCTGTGGATTTGGGTAAATCCGTCTCCTGTCTGTGGATTTGGGTGACTCTGTCTCCTGTCTGTGGATTTGGGTAAATCCGTCTCCTGTCTGTGGATTTGGGTAAATCCGTCTCCTGTCTGTGGATTTGGGTAAATCCGTCTCCTGTCTGTGGATTTGGGTGACTCTGTCTCCAGTGTCCTTGACTTCAGCTGTTTACTTTCCTAAGAATTTGCAGAGTAATTATGATGAGCTCTACCTGCATACACGCACACTATTCTGCACTGGTTATGCAAACAAACGTCCACATAACCACACACACACACACACACACACACACACACACACACACAGAAGGAAAGGGCATGTGACTGTACTGTAAGTTTGTGTGTGTGTTTCTGTGATGAGGACTCTGTCTTCTGGCTCTGTTCATATTGTTTTATAAGCATTTTATTGTGTTATATTTTAGGCAACAGGGTCTGAAGCAAAAGTTATTTTGTTTCAGACCTTGTTGCCTAAAATATAACACAATAAAATGTTTAGAAAAGTACACTGCAAAGTACCATTGTTTGTCACTGGAGAATGTCACTTTAGCAGTCAGGACACAGAAAAGGATATGGACTTCTCTTCCTCTGTTAACAGTCTATTCCTTTCCATTCTTATATACACACACACACACACACACACAACATAAAAAGTACATCTTACCAGTATTCCAGGAAAAACCTTTACAAATAGTTGTTCCTATCAAGCTGCTCATTATACTGAAGTGGACTAAGTGTTCTGACGTACACCATATCAAAACAGTCATTTTTTATGTTTGTTTGCTATTTGAATAGAAACCGGTTTTAACAGTTATATAAGTAGCACTCTAAGGAAATTATATTCAAATTCTATCAAATTTATAATCTTAGACTCTCATGTGTAGCTCATGCACCTCCAGGCCTTGTTTTGCCTAGATTAATCCCACACCTCATCTTTACTGCTCTCCTGTCTGTGCATGGGCATGTTCTTAGATGTCTAATCATCATTACCTCATGCATGATTTCATGATCATATGCTGCTCACATGAGATGAAGAATGAAATTGCTTCGTAGTTCACAAATGAACCAGTTTCTGCTCCATAGATCCAGTCCCCTCTCATGAAGGCATTTTACACAATCTCTAAAGCATCCTTGCTGGTTGGTGTTAGTATAGTAGGTGCTGGGTAGTTTCATAATGTGAAGAAGAATCATTGGAAAAATTACTTACTGCTCCTTTAAAATCATATATTATTTTAGCCCTAATTATATTGGTTATATTCTATCAAGAATATTACCTTTGCCAGATTGGTTATTGCAGTGTAGCAATAGAAAACATACCAGCTACTCAGACTGCCTGGAGGCTGTGTCACAATGTACCGATACAGGCACACACATACACTTACATGATCACACACATTCACATGTATAATTACAGTACCTCTGTGACTGTTAATAGATCATTTTCTGGCCAGCAAAAGCAAATTACAGCAGTGTGTTTAGTCTGTGCGTCTGTGTTTAGACTGAGTGCTGTTTTCAGTAATTGGTATATTGGGCAGTTCTTAGTTGAGTGGTTAGATCACTTGAGCAAGATGTCCTGTGATATTGTAACTTTTTCACTATTGCATTCCTTTGTGTAAACTGTTTGCTTCTGCATGAATGAACATTGTTGGCAGATATGCACCTGCAGTTTGGGGAAATGGGTCCCACTCAGTCTCATGATGATAAACAGGAACATCTTAAGCCCAATGTACAATTTGCACTCTCTTTTTCTTGACTTACAAATTGTTACACAATATTCTTTTATTTTTCATCTAGTCAGCATGTGTAACTTTTGAACTGTCTGTGTTTGTGGATCTTGGGATCTTGATTATACCTTTGGTCTTATCCAACCCAGTTTAACTGTGTGTGTGTTCCAGCATGTACCAGGCAAGTGATGGAGGAGTTCGGGAGGGTGTACAAGCAGCAGTATGCGGTGGCGCTCTTTAACAGTGTGCGCTTCGAGATCGAGGGGGGAGCGAGTGGCCAGTCCCAGCTCCTCCACCGCAGTGTAAGGCCTTCCACCACACTCCACATCCACCTCACGGCCCTCATCTCTCCACCCGTATGTGCTCCGCTCAGAATCGCTCTGAGTGAACTGCTAGAGAAGACTTGGCCGTTCCCATATTGCTCGTTTGCTGTTGGGATGGTCTAGTGGATTACCTCACTCAATCTGTCTTTCATTCACTATCCTACTCTTTTACCACATATACATCTTTTTGCTGTCAGGTTGTCTAGATTATGCTTATAACTCATGGTATTTGCCTCTTTCCTGTTCTCACATAAAGACCTCACCGAGAAACGGGGACACCTGTTCACTGGCAGAGCCATGAGATTCTACATTCAAACTCCACTGCACTCAGCCCAGTGGAGGCAACACAGTGGCCATTTCATACATTAAATAAACATCTGCCATGCCTGCCTCAGGAATGCAGATGTGCCTATGAACACTGGCACATTCTACAACACGTTGACTGGGTGTATAGGTTTGCAGCTGACAAAGTTCCCAGATTCCAATGCCCTTAGTGCAGCGTGTTGATGGAGAGGTGTTTGCTGGAACTGGGCTCCAGTCTCCACATATGACCCGTCATCACGTTAACTCAAGAGTTAACTCAACCCTCAAATTGGACATTAAAACTTAATCTGGAGATAAAGTGTCTTTCTATTAGGTCTATTAAGTGCACACAGCATTTGAGGAATCTTAGAACTCTGCTTTGTGGTATGCAAGCATGTTAAGTTATAAAGGCATCTTGCAGACAGTGCTGAGGTCCCTAGCAGGGAACATACGAAATACGGGGATGTTGTATTTGGTTGCTGCAGGACTAACAATGAATGTGTTCACAGTTGCTATGAAGGCATAACACGGTGTGGTACAACCAAATTACTCTTACGCTTCAGCTTAAAAGCTGAAGCCAGGCATTGGCTGTTGCTGGTTTCAGCTCTTCAGTTTCAGCACACAGATTCTTTAATGCCTTCATTCCAAAGTGCTGTAAACCAACATGTTGTGAGGCCCAGCTGACTTCAGGAGCCTCTGCGCTGCTCTCTCCTGCACTTCCTTCCTTTCTACAAATGACACCTGGGAAGTTATTTGAGCTCTAGGAAGAAATGAAGCAGCGATGTGGGTGGGGTTTGGTTTGGTAAACACTTCACAAGGATCCTGAGGTCTGAGCACATACCTCTGTCACTGAAGTATGAAATGCACTTGGGCCCAGTACGGTATGATCTCAAAGGGCGTCCGGTTGCTGAAGCTGGCAGGCGACCAGCACAGCCCCACGTCTCATTGACTGAAGCTGTGGACTCCACAAAGCGTAAAGAGAATGAAAAGATATAACAAAAGTGAAAGAAGATGAAGAAAGGTTGTATGCTGTTTGTGTACCAGGCCCTGTGGTCTTGTTGTTATAGACATGGCTAGCAGCTGCGTAACACTGTTTGTCTGTATAACACTCTCATCCTTTCTCCTTTGTTCAGCTTCAGAATCCTTTTCTCATTTATATTAAGATTCAGTGGATGGTTTTGTGATTTAAAAAAAAATTTTTTTTAATTTTTCTTTTTCAGGATCCACTACAGGACAAGTCCATCTTCTCTGGAGACCTGTTTCAGTATCTGGAGGAGAACAAGAAATGGCGGAATCGCTTCATCTACGTGGCTGACTCTTACAACATCAGTTACTATGAAAACAAGTTGGTGAGGACAGTGGCAAGCACAGCTGCTGCTTTGTCACCTGCCACACACATCTCACCTGCGCAATGAGGCACCTTTAGGGCCCGAAAAGAAACCCCCCTCACTGGAACTTTCAAATTCCGCACATCTGAATTTGACTGGTGCCACCTGAATCTTCCAGTATTTGTAGTATGACTGCACTTTACATGTTTTTTAGACTCCTTTCCAGTTTCAGTAGGAAGTGAGCGCAGCAGAATCCGATTGGCTCAAAGCACCGCATACGTTTGGAACCCTAGTGCTTTAGATGTCGTCTGGTGTTTTTGAGTGGTTCTGAAGTGGAGTGCAGATAACGGTGTCCTGGAGGATTAGCCTCTAAGCTTGTGGCTGCGGTGTGAATCTAAACCTCGTCATCGTCTTCCTCAGGCCCATGACAGAGGCCTCCATCCCAAAGGTGTGATCAGCTGTGCTGGGTACAAAGTCCTGAGTTCCATGCAGGAGTATCTGGAGTTGCTCAGCCACTCTCTGCCTGGTAAGGGAACGGTCGTCGCCAGGAGCGAAGAGGGGAGGAGAATTAGAAAACAGATAGAGAAAGAATGATGAATACTGTTAAATTACATGTGATATTGCCTCATTTATCACATGCATCATCGGCGAGAATAACATTGCTGACCACTGTAAAACTGAGACACTGGAGGTTTTTGATCAAAACGTATTAGCATGTAGAATTTTCATTAGACTATTGATACGTTTTTTTTTTGTTGCATATGATGTGTGTTCTCTCTGCCCCCCTGCTCAGTGTGGTGGCGCTTTACTCGAATAGCAAGAAGCAAACAGTAACCTTTTGATTCTTGAAGTGCAGACATTGTTCTAAGGTGTAGGTCTACTCAGATTGGCTGATCACCTTCCAGAGTGGTGTCTTATAGATTTCACTACCTACTTCTATAAGAACAGCAAAGTTTTTTGTAACTGTTAAACTACCGTTAAGTTTCTAAGTTTAAAATGGGTATTGTGTAACCATTAATGATGATGTACCATTTTTTATTTCTACTGTAGCTTTCATATAAAACTTGTGTATTTTGTATGACTTTTTTTTAAACTTGCTGGCTGTTCAAATGCCTCCTCTGTCCAGGAAGTGACAAGATGTTTTTATAGCATTCGAAGACAGCTTGAGGTGTCCATAGTCTATTTCATATGACTGCAGTGGTTGGATAAAGTGATGGCGTCCCAGTCCTTAGGTGTCCAGTAAATGTGTGCTCTGTGCTGGTTGGTAGGTGTGAGGGCGAAGGCAGGCGACTCGCCCTTTCTGAAGTGTGCCTCCCCCTTCCTGCTCGTCCTGTGGCACCCCTACGCACGGCATCACTACTTCTCCGTCAGGACTGAGAAGGAGCAGCAGAAGTGGCTTGCTGTCTTCCAGGACTGCGTCCGGCATGCCAACAGCGGTGAGGCACTGTGCGCGGGCACACTACGCCTGCACACCGTATCACAGCATAATTACACAATCCTCCAAGTGCTTGGAAACAGATATCAAATCATTTGTGATGTTGTACATCTGGCACACTAAGGACACCCCTGCCTCTGCTGTCGAACGGTTCGGCCCCCGCCCTTCTAGCCTCTGAGGAACTGGGCTATAAAGGCTTGTGCTTGCACTCTTGCCCATTTATCTTCCTTTGTTTCTACAGCGAGAGAGAGAAAGACAGAGTTGAGCACTGAGATCCGCCCAATACACCTCTTTTAAGCTATTACTGTCACAGCTACACAGCTACACCCTCTGTAATCACCTCTCTTTTGCACTACTGCCATTGTTCAAAACAAGGCTGGGTGGGTGCGTGGCTGGCTGGGTGGGTGGGTGTGTGTGGGCGAGTGGGTGGGTGTGTGAATGTGTGTCTCTGCGGGAGAACTTGGATGCCATTAAAATGAGTAGTCGGAGAAGGTGAGAAAGCTCAGAGGAATTTGTTTTTTCTTGCCTGGCTTACACATGCTGCAGATCTCTGAAGTCTAACTGGCCTGGCAGTGTGTGTTCAACATTACAGTAGTCCTGGCTTCAGGCCTTACGCACCATACAGGTTAGGCTGTCCCCTTAGCACGCCAGGTAGAAGAGCCTCACGTCAAGGTCTGCTGCATGGCTTTACTTGAGTCTTTCTGCTTTGCTGGCCATATTCCTAACAGTCTGTGGGCATGTCTGTTGCTCGGCTGTCTGATGCAACTGTCTGAGATGCAGTCGTGTCAGTGCGGTTTCAGCTAAAGCACCTCTGCACTGTGGCCTTGTCAGGCCTGCTAATGCCGTATAAGGGAATCTTTCATTTAGTAACATTTGTAACAGAGTCATCTGCGTCACCGAAACGACCAACTACATTTGCAGCATTGCTTGTTTTATTTGGCTTTTTGCAGCTTGTTAGCAATTACTTACATTTTTTCCATGTCTCTCATTCCTCAGTGACGTGGATTTGCTGTGAATTGACACACCTTGTTTTTTTGGTTGTCATCGTTGCTTTTGTGCTTTTGTGATCATGCATGTGGCCTTTTTTTCTGAGGATCGGTTTCTGAAGGGCCCCTTATATCCTGCTTGGATAAGGGAGTACTACAGAAAGGGAAGTTTTATTCACAGAGCAGTTTTAAAATGACAGGAGCAGACATGTATTCACATGTATAAAAGTACAGCTTCATTCCTAAGCACACAGTGTTGATCAGGCGAATACTGATCAAACCGCTCTTCAGGGTTTGCCTATCGTACACTATGACAGATCCCAGGTGATTTACAGTGGTGTTTGCCCCCTTCCTGATATCTTCTTTTTTTTTTTGCATGTTTGTCACATTTAAATGTTTCAGATCAAACAAAGGAAAAGTAAACACAATGCAGGTTTTAAATGAAGGTTTTTGTTATTAAGGGAAAAAAAAAAATCCAAACCTACGTGGCCCTGTGTGAAAAAGTGATTGCCCCATAAACCTAATAACTGGTTCAGCCACCCTTAGCAGCAACTACAATCAAGAGTTTGCAATAACTGGCAATGAGTCTTTTACAGAGCTGTGGAGGAATTTTGGCCCACTCATCTTTGCAGAATTGTTGCAATTCAGCCACATTGGAGGGTTTTTGAGCATGAACTGCCTTTAAAGGCCATGCCACATCATCTCAGATTCAGGTCAGGACTTTGACTAGGCCACTCCATAGCCATACAGAGGTGGACTTGCTGGTGTGTTTTGGATCATTGTCCTGCTGCAGAACCCAAGTGCGCTTCAGTTTGAGGTCACACACAGATGGCCAGATATTCTCCTTTAGGACTTTTTGGTAGACAGCAGAATTCATGGTTCCATTTATCACAGCAAGTCTTCCAGGCCCTGAAGCAGTAAAACAGCCCCAGACCAACACATTCTCACCATCATATATTTTGGTATGATGTTCCATTTCTGAAATGCTGTTACTTTTACGCCAGATGTAATGGGACATACACCTTCCAAAAAATTCAGCTTTTGCCTCGTCAGTCCACAGAGTATTTTCCCAAAAGTCTTGGGGATCATCAAGATATTTTCTGGCAAATCATAAACGAGCCTTTATGTTCTTTTTGCTCAGCAGTGGTTTTCGTCTTGAAACTCTGCTCTGCAAGCCATTTTTGCCCGTCTCTTTCTTATGGTGGAGTCATGAACTGACTCCTTAACTGAGGCAAGTGAGGCCTGCAGTTCTTTGGATGATGTTGTGGGTTCTTTTGTGACCTCTTGGATGATTCGTCGCTGGGGTAATTTTGGCCGGCCAGCCACTCCTGGGAAGGTTCACCACTGTTCCATGTTTTGGCCATTTGTAGATAATGGCTCTCGCTGGGGTTGGCTGGAGTCCCAAAGCTTTAGAAACGGCTTTATAACCCTTTCCAGACTGATAGATCTCAATTACTTTGTATCTCATTTGTTTGGACCACAGCATACTGTCTATCTTTTGAGGATCTTTTCTGTCTACTTCACTTTCAGGCAGGTCCTATTTAAGTGATTTCTTAATCGAGACCAGGTGTGGCAGTAATCAGGCCTGGGTGTGGCTAGAGAAATTGAACCCAGCTTTCCAAACATGTGATAAACCACAGTTAATTTATGTTTTAAGGGGGGGTGGGTGCAATCACTTTTTCACAAAGGGCCATGTGGGTTTGGGCTTTTTTTTGGGGCTTAATAAAAACCTTCATTTAAAAACTGCATTTTGTGTTTACTTGTGTTATCTTTGTCTAATATTTAAATTTGTTTGATGATCTGAAACATGCAAAAAACGAAGATATCAGGAAGGGGGCAAACACTTTTTCACTCCACTGTAAGTAGGGCCTAGACATGAGAGCATATCAGATACAGCACTTATCAAAAGGTGATGACATGCTTCACAACCAGGGATTGTGACAGTGTTTTTGAAGTGGTATTCTATATGAGATTTGATATAATACCCCTAATTCCATTAAATAAATCAGGTCAATTATATTTTTTTCTAACTATTGAGAAGCTTTGGCTGAGGTTCATGAAAATATGGACAGTGTCTTCACTGAAGCCACAGTGTCTTCACTGAATTTAGCACATCATCCTAACTGTGTAGACAAGAATCGCTTTTTCAGAACGTCACATTTTCAGAATTCAGTTTAAGATTAGGCTTTCTTTTTTTCCTTTTCACTCGGTGAAATCCCAAAAAATCTGCATTACTGCAACTATATCTAAGGCTAAAGAGTTTGTTCTTTATTTGTTCCTTCTAATCCCTCGCTACCTGTTTGCTCTCAGTCCCGCTCTAAAGAGAGCACGTGTAAACCTGCTCTTCCCTGCTCTTCTGACCCATTCAACCCCAGTACGAGAATGGAAACATAGAGTTGGGATTCTGAATCAGCATCTATAGTGTACAACACTGATCTGGGTTTCTAGCTCAAGGGCCCTAATTTAGTAAAGGTTTGCATGTGTAAAAACATGTGCAATCCTGATGATACCTGCCAAAGACTTCACACTGATGTTCTGCAAGGATCTATAGAGCATTGCGCTTTTCAGATGAGCAAAATAGTTTGTCTTGTGGGATTGCCTGAAAGAATATGCAGTTTGGGGTATTTTTACCTAATGATGCAAAATGCAGGACAACGTTAATGCAAATAGGCTCATATAGCACTAGCAAGGTGATTTTTTATTTTTTTTTTACCAAGCCTGAAAGCATTTTGGGGAGAATGGAGATTGCATGGGTACATTAATGCACAGGGCTAGTTATTTTGCACATTTTGTAACTTGTGTGTTATCAAAAGGAGAATACGAAGAGTATTTTCTGTAGGCAAATTATTCTGAAATGTGTTAATAGGCCAAAACATTGAAGATACATATAGCTAATTTAGCATCCATTTTTGTTTTATGTCACTTTTCTTCATTACATCTTCAAGCCAAGTTACACCTCCAGCTATGAACCGAGCTGCTAGTCCAGCTGCGAGCCAAGCTGCGAGCCGAGCTGCCTGCAAGCCCGGCTGCAAGCCGAGCCGCTTGTCCAGCTGCGAACCGAGCCATGCTGCTAGTCCAGGTGGCTGCGTCTCCAGCTGCGAGCCAAGCTGGGCTGCATCTCCAGCTGCGGGCTGAGTTCTCAACTTGCGGGCGCCAGTGATCAGACATCTGGGCAGATTGTACTCTTTGAGTGTGTGGGAATGTCACTCCGCTTATTCATGGCTCAGGGGAAAGTGGTAGGATTATTTTGAACATAAACTGTTTCTCTGCTGCTGAAGCATCTACAAGTAGACCTTGCAAAAGACACAGAGTGACTCTGTCTAATCTTAAAGCCAAATTATGTTGCTTATCTTTAAATTAAACAGCTTTTGCATGAAACTGTGTGCAAGAAAGTTTGTACCTGACTAAGTGATAAAGAGCAATTGAAGTCCAGCATCATACAAAGCTGTGGATATACAGCCAGTCCTGTTGGTCTTTGGTTAAGAGGGTTATTATTATTTACCAGTGTAAGGTACATTCATTCTGCACCTACAACCTCAACCAAAGCAACAAGAGTTCTTTAAATTGCTATTGATGCTTATTTGTTCCTAAACTTCATGGATTTAGCAGTACCAGTGGCAGCCAGATGAGTGAACTCGAATGACAGACACTTCAGCCACACCTCGTTACTGAGCGACACGGCACCAGCCAGGAAGCTGATGGCTTTGTGTTGGAAAATGATTTCTCCTTCTCACCAGAGATAACAAAAAGTGTCAGTACAGTTCCAAAATCCTGTGTTCAAATCTCATCACAGCTAAAAACAGAGCAAGGGGGTGTGCCCCTTCCGCAGGATACAAAGGTCTTTGGTGTGTGTGTGGTGATGGTATTCTTTCATGGTGTGCGTGGCAGTAAGTGCTGATGTACGGAGCCAGGTCAGGCCGTGCCTTTATTCCAGCACGGAGAAGGCTTCCCCTCCCCTAGCACTTCCACTCATATCAGGGCAGAAGTGTGTGTGTGTGTGTAGTTTGTGTCAGAATTGATGTGTGGCTGGGGTGCCATTATTGTGAGTTCACAAGTTATGAAATGCACTCCCTAAAATAGCGAATAGTGACATCAGCCCCAACTGCTCTGGCAAAGCGTTGGCCTTCTGGGCCCCATCCATCCCTGGGGCCTGTCACACCCCTGCCTGTCTCGTCCTCTCCTGCCTGCCCAGAGTACCACAGCCTGGCACTGTAAAATTGTCTCTCTCTGTCTGTATATTTCTGTCTGTCTGTGTGTACATTAAGATTGTCTGCAATTGTTATTATGACGTAGATCTGTTAGGCAAGCTCTACCCTGTACCAAGGATCACTGCTGGCTGGATGGTAAACTATTCTTCTCCCAGCAGTGCCACTGACTGTCAGTATCATTGCTGGGTTGATGGTGGTCTGTGATATAATGGTAATATAGCTGTTAATGAATACCAAGTGAAGCTATTTGAAACTTTACCATCTCACTTGAAAATCCAGCATAGAAAATGGCACCCTTTCTTTGCTGTTTTTTAAGCACATGGTCACACAGTGTGACTGGGCATATAAGCCCTGCAGTTATACACTGAGTAGGGAGTGTTCCACTGAACAGGCTGCCTCTAACTACATCCACACATACATATCCCTGGGAACGGGCCATTCCAGGAGGCCCAGTTATCCGCTGATCCAGCCCGTGCCAGAGTGAGGCGTGTCAGGCCCAGAGGCCGACCGTAAACACTACCACATGCTCTATTTTTACCCTGCCTTGCTCCATTCACACACCGCCTGCCCCGTCTGCTGTAGTGGGGTTAATCTGCAGACTGATCTTCTTCTCTCAAACAGGAGGGCGTCTCATCCACGAACACACACACACACACGTGCGCGCACACACAAACAAATCAAACCCACTTTGCTTTGGCTTAAATGGGCCAGTGTAATGACAGATCTTTTGATGGACTTTCCACATTCATGAGAGCAACATAATGGTTGCATTCTGTTTAAGGTGTTCCTACAGATGAGGGCATTGCTGGTTATAGCTTATTGTTTGTAAGTGTGCTTGGGATTAGAGGGAATTTCTCAGACTGCTGCCAAATGCTCCCAGTTTGTTCTCATGAGGCTACAGCCAAGAAAAACTCTCTCTCTTCCTAAATGCTTCCTTTCTCCCTTGTTCTCTCCCTCACACACACATGCTCTCTCTCAGTTTAAAAATGTTTCCTGCTCCAGTAAGGCTTGAAACCTGCTCTCTTCCTTCATTTAACCATCTGTATGCTCACTTCCTGTCTTTGTCCAGAGACCCTGAAACACATGCCAGTAGTAAATCTTATTGCCACAAGGACTCTCGGGTCCAGTGTTTAAATACACACAAATATGTGAATGTTTTCACAACACAAAACACTCACTTGCACACACAAATGCACTCTCTAGCACCAGGCTTTCCGGTGAGCTCAGTCATTTTCCACTATGTCTATCTCTGTGTGTGTGTGTGAGAGAGACTTTCTAAAAGGTCATTCACCATCATATACAAGTAGGATTCAAATGACACAGTGAATGTTGTTCTTCAGTGAGACTGTTTAAGAAAGAATTCTGTGTGCTGTACATTTCTTTGGCATGGATAATATTATGTACATCTTATATCAGTAGGGCTTCTGATCATGGAGCCTCTCGTAATTACACAGACAGCATAGCCATGCAGAGACTAGACCTTAAATGGTCTGGGGTACTATGGTCAAAAGCGTTATTTAAGCTTATGACGGGTGCGTCTTGGAGCTTCTTTGAGAGGTAGCCAAAGGGTAACTATTTCGAGCATTTCCCTGAGTGCACTCCAGTATCCTGTTTTTCTGCCATCAGAGTGGCGGTGAGAATCTAAACCTGGTAGTCTGTTAATCCAGTTCTGACTTGACTGGTATGCACTGCAGAAGTTTAGCTGGATGTCCTTAGATTTGCAGAGTGTATGGGAGTATTACCAGAGGACAGGATAATGACCTTTGTAATTTAAGCCTTTCTTATAATGTCTAGAGTTGTTTTTAGGTCCAACTTTGGACCAGCGAATTGCCATCTCCATCAACATCATCATCTTCATTGTCCTCATTGTCGCTGTGAATAACTGTTTTCTCCTGAACCGATAGGTCTACCAGAGGAGAACAGGGTGCTGACGCCAACTTTTACAGACTCCATACGACTCTACAGGCAAGGCAAGGGACACTACGGCACCTGGGACATGATGTGTGGAGATGCAGCACGAGTGAGTTCCCCAATAACAGCCTGCAGTCCACACAAGGTCTATGAGGGTCATCAAAAAGTTATTCCCTCAGTGTACAGAGGTCAGTCGAGGAAGAATGAAGAGGAATTGAAGCCCCAGTCAAAGCCCAGTGTTCTAATAGCAGGAATGGTGCTATTTGTGTCTCAGCAGATATTTGTGGAATATTTTAATGACCATTGATCCTGCACCTATGAAATTTCATACTAATGTTGAGTAAATGAAACTCGAGCACTTATTGTTTGGAATTGTTTGTTATTGCACTTCTCATTGTCTCATATAGAGCTCATGCTTATTTTGCATATCTTTTTCTGAGTATCAGCATTGATTCCAGTATTTCAGCAGTATTCTAGTTCAATGGTCTCTTGAACTCTAACCTACCCTACTGGCTAGGACACATTTTGCGAGTGGACGAGAGATCACTTTTGTAAGTCACTCTGGAAAAGAGAGCGTCTGCTAAAAGCCAAACGTGGAAGGAATGGAAGAAAAGCTAAATTAGTGGTAAAGGGGGGAAAACCCAGTGCGAGAGTGTGCGTTGGAGAGCCTTGCTGAGGGGGGGAGGAAGTGAAGGAGTGGCTTCCATGCATCCCTCTCCCTCCTGCCCTGCTGGCCAGGGTGGAGAATCCAGCCTGTGTTTTGGGAGCTGGAGCACAGTGGGGCATAGCCCTCACTCAACACAGGTGTGCCTGCAGTCCTCTCTTACCCTGTGCTTCTGTTTTCCTCGCAGTAGAGCAAATCAGACACACCCCACATCATCATCATCATCATCATCATCATCATCATCATCATCATCATCATCATCGTGGACAATGCACACCTCCAACACAGCCTCGTCCCACTCCTTAAATCAGGCAGGCTGTGCAGGAGTGGGACGTGCACAACGAGGAGGCTAACGTAGCGTTTACTCCCAAGCTTTCCGCTTCCCCCACTGATACCACTGCCCACATACAATGACGCACATTCACATGCTGCTGCTGTGACTAAAATGGCAAAACTATACATTAATATTGCATATTGCACTTTCATGACTGCAGTTCTCTGCTCGTTTGACTACTAAGGAGTATTAAGCATTATTGGCCTCCTATAATTAATACGTACAACATTTGCTTCGTCTCGTTTGACGTTTGCACTACAGCTAGTCATACGCACGTCTTGTGTCTTATTCCTTCTCGGTTTTCTCAGATTACCACGTTTTTCTTTGTATACTCGCTGGTGCCTGGAGGACTAGCCAAGTAATTTCGTTGTACAGTGTGACTGCTGGTTTTACAGTGAATACGACAATAAAAATCTTGAATCTTGAACACAAAAACATACATGTATAAGTAGCCCAGCTGAGATATGTCTGTTCAACTCAATACTCATATTTTTCGCCACTTGTGCTTATTGTTGGTCAGATTTGCCTTCACATCATTAAATGGTAGAAATCCCTCTGCCTAATAGCTGATGAAGGATTTCAGGTTTTAAACTGCACTATGATGCATTCTGTGAATAGGATAAAATGGAAAAGACCTGCAGCAGATTAAAAGCTGTAAAAATATTTACAATCTAATAAGCATTCAAGATAAGCAAGTGGTGTTCATTCTCTCAGCACTTGGTCTTTCTCGTAACAGATAGCTAAAGCGTATTCTGCTTCCTGTACAGGGCTGTAACATCAGGGAGCCATTCTAACCCCTTGATTATGCTGAACCCAGAGAGGAAAAAGCCAGCTAGAGATCAAGTGTGTTGTTAGATATGCGATTTACAGGCTACAGGATGTGTGACTTGTGCTTGGCCTTTAAGTCTATCTTTCCAAGTCTTACCATTCAAACTGAAAGCACGCACGTGTTTGAGTGCAGTGTGTGGAGCACCACATGTCAAGGGAAGGTGACCAGCTCTCTCTGAGTTATGCTCCTTTTTCTTTTCCACATATCTTCCTGGGGAAACTCGTGTTCATCATGGGGTATTTTCAGCTCTGTGGTTGCACTGTGTGTAATGGCCTGCTATGGCTTTGCTCTCATGTACACAAGTCCCACCCTCTGCTCTGCTGACCCCTCCCCTTTTCCCAGGATGCTGTACACTGCCAGGACATGGGCATTCGCTGGCATCAGCTGTGCTTGGCCAGGACAGGGCCCTATCCACGTCCATAAAACCCAGGTTTAGCAGTCAGGCCAGCGCACGTGACGAGAGCGTGGCTCAGCAGTTATACTGTGATGCTCATATGTGTTTTTTCACATACTGAGTTGCAGTAGTCTAAAGGTAAAAAAAAAAAAATATTTGGCAGGTGTCAAGATGCTGTTTCTATCATTTATCTATATAATGCACGATAGATTAGATCTGAACAAGAACAGATGTCCGTTACTCCTACACACTTCTGATTTGGTTACCTCTAAAATACTCAGAGTGAGGGTCATTACTATTTCTCTCATATAATATCTATTATTCTTTAATAACTATTATGTGTATTTTTGTGCTGGTATATGATCAATATAACTTGTTTGTCTGGATTGAGAAGTTTAAATATTTATGTACTTCGGAAAGCTGATAAACTGAAATTTAGTTTTAAGCAACGAAAGTCCATGAGATTTGCGCAGTGTTTGGACCTCCACCATACCAGCACAGACGCAACGCGCGCGAGAGACAGCGGTTTATTTTAGCCACTGTGGTGTTTGGAACTCACCCTGATGACTGTGGTGACGTGGCACCATCACCAACATCCATCTCTGCTACATCTTTATGAGTTAATGCAAGCTGCAAATAATGTGCCCATTGAGAGAGAGAGTGTGTGTGTGAGATGTGTGTGTACATGCCCACCCTTCAGTGTACATGGTAACAATCAATTCTACTGTCTCATGGGCCACACACACACCTACACACGCGCAAGGTGCTGGAAATGTTTTTGCTTTTGCAGCTGGGCGTGGACGTCTGGTTCTGTGTGATTTGGCACACACCTGGCTATGCCCCCATGTTACCATGGAAACCGGGCAAGTAAAAGAAGGGAGGGGGCTGCAGACAGCCAGTTTCTACACACAGTCCCTGGTGAAATTTGCCTTGTCTGCCATACACTGCTACTGTGTGTGAATACCAAAATATTCACATTGGAAAAGATTGAATCCTGTTATTTTGGTACCGCAGGCTTGAGCTGCATGTGCGCGCGTGTGTCCAGCAGAGGGACGAGTGTGCGTGCCGGCCTCTGTCCTGCTCTTGTCACCGTCCTCTGCTCCTAATGATCACTCCCCTGCTTCACTGCCATCTTAAAATGCTCCTGTAAATAAGTGGAAGCCTGTGTGGAAGATGCTCTGTCCTCTCAGAGAGATCGTCTGTTTACCTCCGCCGAAATGATCTAGTTCATTTCCAGCTTTACATATAACAAATCTGGCCAGGTCTAGGAAATGCTGACTAACAAGGGCCGTGGGGGCAGGGGTGTGTGAGAGAGAGAGGATGAACAGTTGTCTTTACATCTGTATTACAAATCAGACCCATGTGCCAGTCCCTCCCTGCAGCCTGTAGTCACACAGGACTCCACTGGTTCATTATGCAGGATTGAGACATCTTATGATAGTACTTTAGTGTAACATTTAGGGTTACTTAATGTTTGCCATGTTTTAGAGCCTTATTATTTGCCACACAGTGTTTGAGCAACATTGCATTAAACACAGAGAGTGCGTATGCGCGCGCACGCACACACACACACACACACACACACACACACCCTCCCTGATGTAGGCAGCAGACTTCAAAGCTTGAGTCTGTTATTGCTAATGCTTCAAAGTCTGTGATGAAGGCCCTGCTGTAGACCAAATGCCTCTTTTGTGGATAACCATAGTGGCACAGTCAAACATCATTTTGGTTTTACAGTTTAACAGTCTCCCACTTTATGATAAGTTCTTGGGCCTTTTGTTAATTGGCAGTGTCCAGAGATAACTATGCAAAACCAAAAGTGTACTGCAGTCCAGTCCTCTAATGTTCTCACTAAAGCCAAATGCATTCTGTTTATTATACCCGTTGAATACACCAAGTACCTGTTGAATATACCATACCAAATTACTTCTGCCATATACCAAATATCAAACGCATTTAAAATCGTTCTTGTCTATCTGCCGCTGTCTGTGTGTATGCGCAAACATGTATGTGTGTACGTATGTGTAGATTCTGGCAAACCTCGTGATGGAGAGTCTGTACGTGGAGCTCAGGTCACTGATTGGGCCGCGTCTGAAGGGCAAGCTACCCCAGAGGCAGAGGGACTGGATGCTGGTTAGTACTGAGCATGCCAAACCTGCAGTTCTGGTCCACACACACATACACAGCAAAGCCAACCTCCAGCAAGATGAAAAGCATCGTGTATTCCTGTTTCCAGAGAAGCTAAGCAAAGGTCTCCAGTGTGGTCTTTGAAAATGCAACTGAAGCAAGCTGTGGTTGCAGCTGTGTGATAGACAGTAATTTATGACCCTGTTAAAACCTCAAGTAACCATCACTTGACATCTCCCAGAATTCATTAGACTGTCAACAGTAACACAGTGTGTGCTGGCAGTCTCTGAAATGTGTCAGGTATACAAATATGTTTGCTCATATTGAGTGCAGTGTTGGTCTGTAACATGTTCTTGTGATAATGTCTTGTAAGTCCTGAAAGCTGTCCTCCTTTAATCCGTGTGGCGGTGTGTCCTGCTAGATCTCGGACGCCATGTACAGGCAGGTGATTGCTCATACACAAGTGCAGTATGAGGCACTGGTCCAGGCCGCTGAGGTAGAGCGCCCCAGTCTGGATGCTGCTTTCCGCAAAGACATGGACCAGATCATCGCCTCCAAAGAGCAAGTGTATGGAAGGATCCGGGGTACGTAGAGACTTCCTCTGGAGCCTTGGCTTTGCTTTACAGCCATTTACAGGGAGTGCAATATGTGACCTCTCCTAATACAGGTTGCAAACTGAAGGTAAATTACATAGGAGCGTTTCAAGTGTCGGTATAATTTTCCATTAAGTTTGATGGCCACCGAGCTAGTAAAGGTTTTAGCATGCAGCTTTACACCGTGCCTGGCAGGCTTCCCCAAGACGTGCATATTTCAAATGGCTTCTCCTCATTAGTCATCGTATACAGTCATCGAAACTCGATGGGTCTGCCCATCTCTCGCATCCTGCATCCGCAAAGCGCTCCGTCACTGCTCTAGCGGTACCTCAGCTTGGCACAGCCTCTGTCCTCTCCTCTCCCAGTGCTGGAAGGGCTGCATTCCACATGCAGCGCTGGCAGCACGATTCGTTTACCGGCTCTGCCACGCAGATGGAATTGCTAGGGGTACCGCGCGCGTGATGTGGTGTGCGTGCAGCTGCTGCTGTGAGATGGAGGTGGTGGCTTCTTTGTTTGGTAGGGTGTTTTGTTTTGGTTTTTTTGCCCCATGGAGTGAGTGGCAGGTTCTGAAATCGGCTTATTGAAGATCATGTTACAGTTAAACTGAAGTACTGTTCAGTTTGTTGCATGGCTTCATTTATTGGGTTACCTATATGTGGCAGTTCTGATATACAGTGATCTGAGGTGTATATATCTGATCATTCTCTCTTGTGCCTTTTTTCTGTGTGTCCTCCATAAGGTGGTCATAAAATCTTTTGCACCTAAAAATGGTTGTATGTTTACAAATCTGTTGGAGATGAAGATCTTCTAGAATAAAGCAGACTTTTACCAGCAGACTAAAGCCTCACTGACACCAGTTATGATTAATAGACGATGACACTGGATGACTTCTGTGTTGTCTGTTTTCGATAGTGGCTAGTGTGATTTAATGGTGTGTGTGTGTGGCTGTGGTTGCAGCAATGATGCACACGCGGTTGGAGCAGGTCCTTAGGACCAGTGTGCAGCCCTACATCACCTCCATGCTGGAGGATCTGATGGAGCCAGTGAGCAGAGGCTTCTACGAGGTCAGGGATGTCCTCTTCCGTGAACTTGTGGACCTCAGCAAGAACACTCTCAATGATGGCGGCGCGGAGGCCCTGGGGAAGGTGAGGGGACTGGGCTCCACGGGCCTGATCCCACGGGATCTGGTTACAAAACTAGGAATTAGACTGATGGCAGAATTATGGTAGACCTTCATTCAGTTCACTGTACTACTTTGCATTTTGTCTAAAGCTTTATTCTTCATATGAGTTGATTTTTCGGGGGGGGGGGGGCGGGTTTGTTTGTATTTTTTTAATTCAGCATTGCCACTAACTTACCAGAAGCCTACTCAGCTAAATCACAGCACATTAGTTTTTGATGTTGGTAGCTGAAGATGAGCCAATGCAGTGTGTTCGGAATTTCCCTGAGACCACTTCACGATGGCTGGCACACCTTGCGGCCCAACCTGCCCATCCGTCTGTCACCAACCTTAACTGAAGCTGAACCAAATTCGATGTAGCCACCTCTTCTTCTCCCTCCAGCACATGGAGAGGCTCTCCATGCTGGCCTTCCACCCCGTGAAGATGCGGAGCTGTTACGAGAAGGTGGAGCAGCTGAGTCTGGAAGGCTTGCAGAAGAGGTTTGACGTGTCCAGCCCTTCTGTGTTCACACAGAGAGCTCAGATCCTCATGAGAGAGGTTAGCTCAGCTCCTTCTCTCTCAAACATCACCGTCTGGGTTCTAAGAACTGCTTTGCTTGATTGATTTTAAACGTTTTCTTAGCCTCTATTCAATTAGTTATTGATTAAATGGGAGTTCGATTCAGTTTAATTCATGTGTTTGTGGCATTAGTTTGGTACTAAAAAGGCTGCTGTTAATATTTGACTCAGTAGTGGCTCACAGTGGCTCGACTAAGAATGTGTTTTATGGATGAATGGTCATGTTGCAGTAGTAAAGTCAACATTGCAATGCCCCAGTTGGGAATATGGCAACACTGACATTGTGTGGCAGTAAACGGTACTGCAGGCAAAAGAAAACTGACGTGCACAAGTGAGATCAAGAGATTGAGCCATTTAAACCTTTGTTATAAAGGCTGTTTAACTGTATACCTTATGATTTTAAAAATGAGCTGGCTACTTTTCTTACTGCTATAGCAAATGGACAATGCCGTGTACACGTTTGAGCAGCTGCTGCACCAGAGTCTTCAAGGACAGTCAAGAGAGCAGGTCTACAAGACTGTCCAGTGCTGTCAGGACCGGGTACTGAAGGTGAGCCATAAAACTTTAACCCGCTTTCCCAGACCAGGATTAATCCTGGGGAAACCTGCCCTTAGTTTTAAATATGGGTTTTTCTCTTGTTCCCGTTGTGTTCACACCTGCAGAAGTACGACTATGACAGTAGCTCAGTGCGCAAGAACTTCTTTAAAGAAGCGCTTCTGCAGCTCATCGTCCCCTACATGCTGAAACAGCTCTATCCAGCCTACGCGGCTGTAAGTACGGCAGGCGCTCCTCCTGCGCACGCCTCTGTGTTGCTGCTTTTCACTCTCAGCAAAGTCACCTGTACGGGGCCGAGTTTCCCTAAAGCACCGCAGAAAACACTCCCTGATTTAAAACAATCTTAACGCTACAGTGTTCTGGGGACTGGGGCCCAATCGGGCAGTGGCGCAAGCCATCGCCGTGGTTCTGAAGCTGCTCTGCCTTTCTGCTTCTCAGGACCTGCCTAGATTCAGAGAGCTCATCTTTGAGGACTTCTCCCGTTTCATTTTGGTGGAGAATGTCTTTGAGGAGGTCATACTGCACTCTGTCACCAAAGACATCATGACCGGTAAGTCTGACCTTTTAGTTCAGTACAGTGCATTAACCCTTTCAGAACAGAAAGCTTGTTATAGCAATGTAATAAGACGATTTCTGCAGCGCCTAAATCATAGTCTGTGGCTAAATCTGCTCTTAATGCATTAAATGAGCTGAACCTTGTTCTCTTGTGTCTAGCGGTGAAGGAAGCAGCTGTCCAGAGGAGGCACAACCTATACAGGGACAGTATGGTGCTGAACAACAGTGACCCCAACCTGAACCTGTTGGAGGAAAACCCTATTGACTGGGCCAGCCAGTATGGAGGAGGAGAGGGGCACACCAGGGGAGCGAACAGGAAACACAAGCAGATCGTCTCCATGATCCAACTGGATGGCATGGGACCAGTGCCTTACGGCTCGTGCATGGAAGTGCCTGGGGTGGAAGAGATTCCTGAGGAGAGCGAGAGGCAGTTAGCAGAGGAGCTCCAGGAGAAGCCCCTGGCCACAGCAGGGGATCTCCACAGGCAGCCCCTTACCCCTACGCAGCAGACAGCGCCGAAAAGTCCAGGCTCGCCTGAAAGTGTGGAGGAGATCCGTCAGCTGATCAGTCCTGTGCGGGAGGTGGTTGTGCCCCTCTCAGAGGAGGGCGAGTCGGTGCTAAGCAGAGAGATGGTCCCTTTAGAGGAGGGAGAGCAAATAAAGGCCATCACCTCTGTAAAGGAGGTGTTGGTGAGGAACTCTGCAGTTGCAAGCGCGATTCAAGAGCTGGACACGGCAGTGCTGGGGGAGGATGATGGCGAGGGACTGGTGGAATATGCCGTGGACTCTGATGTGGAACTGGGCCAGCCCTTCACTGGCTCCGGGCCTCAACACCATGACGACAGTGGATTTCAATCTCCGACCAATGAGCACGGGGAGGAAGAGAAGCCTTGGCCAATCGCAGGGAGGTATAAGGCAGGAGCAGCGGTGGTGGATCCTGGGCAGGTGATGGTGACACTGGAGCAGGAGAGTTGTATCCTATGAGTCCAAACCAAGCGTGATGATTGGAGAAACTACAGGAGATGAGTTGGAGGTTATATCAAGAGATTTAAATTAGGACCAAAAAAACCCATTTCTTTAATTTTAAACTGAAGATTAAAGATGGGTTTTGTTTATTTTTGTCTTGATTGTGTCTCAGCTGACCGTTTTATGATTAGGTTTGCAGACAGCCAATCAAGCATTGTCTTTCATTTTAAATAGAGTCAATCGTCTCTTTTTTGTTTGTTTGTTTTTCGGATAAAGTTTAGGAGGTTGAATTATGAGTCAATATGAATTTTCTTTTTTAATATTTGTATAAATAACCTCTCTTGCTTTGTTTGACTTCTCCTGTTCTTTGACTCAAATTACAGATTTTGTTTTCCATGTAAGTATGATTTTAGAGGGCTGACCTAGTTTAGAACCTAATCTTTACACTATCTTGTTGTTGAGGGAACCAAATGAAATCTGCAGTATATTGAGTTTTTCTTTGTTTAGACAATGGAATATGAGCATATTCCAACATTAATCATTATCTGAGTATTTCAATACAAGAAGAAATGAACAATGTTTTTGGTCTTGAAATAGAATTTTCTTCTTTTTTTTTTTTACACTAGTGCTTCTATATGGAGTTGTTTCAGTTCTTAGTGAAAACTGCCATGCTGGAAGAATGCATTCATATTTTGACCTTTTGTGTAGCACCAAACAACTTATCTTTCCGTTCCTCCAGTAGTTAAATTTTTGCAGTGAGCCATGACTCAGGTGCCTTCATGGGGCTGGTTTCAGCTCGCTCCACTCTGTGTACCTGCAGATACTGGTATGTTCAGTCAGGCTTCACTTTTGTTTTGGTTTGTTTAACTTAGTTCTTCTGTTCAATCACTAAAGTAGCAATGATCCTTCACCAGCCCAGTTCATGGCTAATGAACAGAGAAATTCCCTTTTTGGCAAAGTATAGATTCAGTATAGGCATTTTTAAAATTGTATTTAAAAAAAAAAACCTTCAATCCTATTTTGGTGTCCATGAAAAGCTTAATAAACAAGCTGTTCTTTCTTTTACTTTTGTTTCTATCAATGACAAATTTCACCAGGTACCTCAAGTTCCAGAGTGAAGTACTTTACTGCAGGGAATCTTTTTCCTCAACTATTTATTTATTCTAGAATATAGCCCATGTTATTTTCTGCTCATGCGTTTGCATTTTGTAAGGCAGTGACTAATTAATAAATAATTAATGAATAAGAATTTGTAAGACAGTTTCTCTTCTATTTATATCTGATGCACATCGTGTGTTAAATATTGCAGATAGAAAAAGCTGGAGTTTTTCTAACCAGATTGAATGACCACACATTTAGTCTGGTGTGGGTGCTAGACTGAATTATGACACTCAGCTCTGTACTTTTATGCTGGGAGAACACTGTACAGTAATGCTATCTTAGAGCTGATGAATGTGACCCAGAGGAAAGAGACCTCTGGCCAATGATGGTAGTGCACCATCTCCATTTTACTGCCTCCAAGAACTATTCCAGACCTCAGTGTCTCACCTCCAAGTGAATGGTTCAACAGCTAAATGAATACCACCTTTAGCAGTAACCTTGGTGTAACAGCTTCCATATCATTTCACCTTCCCTAACAGTTTTGCTTGAAATAGCTGTTCTTCCAATATAATGGTATGTCATTATTCTTTGAGCATAACAGTGCCCTTATAGACAAACAAAAAATTTGTCAAATAATTTTAATAAAAAGCAAAACAACAGAGATGAATGAACAAAAGTCAGTTATAGAAGGTAGTTTGTCAGTAGTTAGGAAGCTTAGCAGAAGTCTTGGTGATTCACTTTTTGTTGAGTTAGTTATGTATGAAAATGTATAGAGGCACCAGAAAGCTAGTGCACTGTAGAGGTTTTAGCAATGGTCAATGTAATAGTTCATGGGTGCTCAAGATGAACACCACAACAGTAGTTTAGAATTAATTATTCTAGTCTCTCTCCTCTTCTCATACACCATAGAAATGTATTTATGGTAAACATTAGCTAAAGTCACATGAATTTCATGTTATTCCCAGTAAAGCAGAAGTGACTTATGATCGGTCTAACACTGATAGATGAGTTTTAAGCCTGTAATCACACTGCTCCCAGTTGGACCTCGAGAAGCCGAACACCTCAGCAGGAGACTATCTAGAAAGTCACGTATCCAGGGACTAAGGCCACATGATTACTAACCTTCCAGTTAACCTTTCATTACATGCCATAATCATATAGTCAGTAACTGCATGCTTAAAATGACAAGTTAAATCTAACTCTAAAGACTGACGTATCTCGCCAATGGAAAATGGTGCTCTCACACACAATGATGCTGTTCAAGGGGCATGATCACATAGCTAGCATCAACCTGTCATGGTTTACATTTAATGTAATTAGAACATGTTTCTACCTAAAAACAAATGAGGATTCATCATACCACTGATAACCCCCATGTAATGCAAAAACATCTTTTATACATTCAGTGGTTAAAAAAACACCAACCTAGTCTGGCAGCGAAGCTGTCTGGCACACCTGCACAGACATCACTCCACTGAACATAGTTCAACAAGCTCAACATTAACCTAATCCGGAGACATTTACAGCGGGTGAAATAAGTATTGAACACGTCACCAGTGTTCTAAGTAAATATACTTCTAAAGGTACTATTGACATGAAATTTTCACCAGATATCAACAACCCATCCAATCCACACATGCAAAGAAATCAAACCATAGATGTCCATAAATTATGTGTAATAATGAGAAATGGCACAGGGAAAAAGTATTGGACACGCTTACTGAAATATATTTAATACTTCATACAAAAGCCTTTGTTGGTGATGGCAGCTTCAAGACGCCTCCTGTATGGAGAAACTAGTCGCATGCATTGCTCAGGTGTGATTTTGGCCCATTCTTCCACACAAACACTCTTCAAATCCTGAAGGTTCCGTTGGCTCCTATGAACTCTGAGCTTTAGTTCCTTCCATAGATGTTCAGCTGGGTTCAAGTCAAGTGATTGGCTGGGCCATTCTAGCAGCTTTATTTTCTTTCTCTGAAACCATTTGAGAGTTTCCTTGGCTGTGTGTTTGGGCTTATTGTCTTGCTGAAATGTCCACCCTCGTTTCATCTTCATCATCCTGGTAGATGGCAGCAGATTTTTATCAAGAATGTCTCGGTATATTTGTCCATTCATCCTTCTTTCAATTATATGAAGCGTGCCAGTGTTGTATGCTGAAAAACAGCCCCACACCATGATGTTCCCACCTCCAAACTTCACTTTTGGTACGGTGTTTTTGGGGTGATATGCAGTGCCTTTTGACCTCCAAATATGGTGTGTATTATGGCATCCAAAGAGTTCAATTTTGCTCTCATCTGACCAGACTATATTCTCCCAGTATTTCACAGGCTTGTCTAAATGTTGTTGAGCAAACTTTAAACGTGCTTCAACATGCTTTTCTTCAGCGATGGAGTGTTACATGATGAGCATGCATACAGGCCATGGAGGTCGAGTGCATTACTTATTGTTTTCTTTGAAACAATTGTACCTGCTGATTTCAGGTCTTTCTGTAGCTCTTCACGGGTGGTCCTTGGTTCTTGAACAACTCCTCTGATAATTCTTTTCATTCATCTGTCTGAAATCTTGTGGAGAGCACGAGATCGTGGCTGGTTTATGGTGAAATTATGTTCTTTCCACTTCCGGATTATGGCTCCAACAGTGCTCACTGAAACCTTCAGTAGTTTAGAAATTCTTCTGTAACCAAATGCCATCGGTATGTTTTGCAACAATAAGGTTGTGAAGGTCATGAGAGAGCTCTCAGGTTTTACCCATCACGAGATGGTTCTTGTGTGGCACCTTGGTAATGAGACACCATCAGTTTAACCATCTGATATTAATTTGAACTAAGTGGCAGGATTGCTTTCTAATTACCCATAGATTTCAGATGGTGTCATGACTTTCCATGGCTTTTTGCACCTCTCTTTCTTCATGTGTTCAATACTTTTTCCCCTGTGTCATTTCTCATTATTACATATAACTTAATTTATGGCCATCTATGGTTTGATTTCTTTGCATGTGTGGACTGGATGGGTTGTTCCCGACATCTGGTGAGAATTTCATGTCAATAGCACCTTTAGAAATATATTTACTTAGAAAATTGGTGATATGTTCAATACTTATTTCACCCGTTGTATATATCACGTCGGGCTTTCCTTTGCTCCAGGTCCATCACTTCCTGAGACCCAGGAGAGGAAAGCTGAGAAAGTAGCCTAAAGCTGAGCCCACCATCACCCCAAGGAAGATCCAGACGTTGTACGACATGACGCAGAGCATCAGCATGTAACCCAGCACCACGTGCACCACATGTATGCCAGTCTGGAAGCTGTGAAGAAGCCAGCTGCAGCGGAGACAGAAACACGGGCTCACGGCGGTGCATCAGGCCACAGTGCAATAAAGACAGTTGTAGTGCATTATTACATAATTACAGAAAGGATGGGAACTACATACCTGTTTGCAGAGAGAGTGGCCACAACGGTGGGAGCTGTAAGGTCTGTGGGAGCCAGGCAGACCTCGGAGGGGCTATTAGTTAGCGAGGAACTGCTTACTGGATGTTCGAAAACTGGGGACAAGCAAGGCGGTGTCAGAGAGAAGGTCCCTGGGACCGGAGTGAGCGGAGGAGGCTTGGACTGCTTTTCCAGGGTGGTCTTCCACACTTTGAGGAGCTCATAGATCACAGTGAGCAGCAGAACCACAAAGACTGAAAGAACCATCCCTGTAGGCAGAGAAGGCATTAAGTTCATAGGGTGCAACGCTGCATAATTGATTCAAAGGACAGCGAAAGCGTTTTTATTTGGGTGCTCTCGCTCCTGCTAATGGGATTAGGATCAAGTATGTGAGCTGGACATTGTCTTAAGGAGGCTGCTGGCAGCTGGCGCTGGTTTTATCGGGAGGGACAGAAGGCAGGAATGAATTCATTCATTCATTCATTCATTCTGTCTGTCTGTCTCACTCTCCTGCTGCGGTGGGACAGCCTGTCAGGAGTCTGAAGGCTCACATGAGCACAGGGGATTCTTCTACAGCATCACAGCAATCTCCAACGTGATATGTATCAAAACACACAAAGGCTGGCTTCGTCGGCACTGGCCTTCACTGTGCTACAGTTGTAGTTCCACTCTATAATATGGAACTACACTGAAAAGTGAAAGTGTTGTACTACAAACACAGTTACATTACACTTACAGCGTTTAGTAATCCACTTACACAAGTGCTGTTATATCAATTAAACCTGCCCTCGTGCTAGTACAACTATCTTTTTGGTTCTGTGAGGTGACTGCAGAAGACATTTGGGGAGTGGTTTCTCTCAAAAGTTGGCAATTATGTGATAAACATGCATTGTTTTGTTAAAACTGTTTTCCCAGTCCACTGCATCAGCACTGAGCAAATTCAGATTGCCGTCAGAGTGTGGACTGGAGCAGTTTGTCTACTCAGGCCTGCCACCCAAGCCACATGTTTTTTTAACATGTGTGGATAAAAGGTTAGGCATCTTCCATTCAAATCCTTTTTGCATCCCTGTGGCAAGTGATGTACTACAATAGCTCTATTCTACACAAACATCATTGTTAAACAAGCCCTAATTACTTTAGATTGTTATAGGCAGCATTACATTTGCCATTTTGTAGACATAATTTGGGGACTTTCCATAAAGATGTAATCCTACCAAGTTCCATCAGACTCCTCCTTTTGGCAAATAAGTCAAAACAAATCTAATAACTGAAATATAGATCAGCAATATATTTCTACTGTTGGAGGCTCTTGTGTACCTCCAGGTCCATGTACATTCCAGAAGTCAAACAGTAATGTGACGTTGCTGGAGCTTTCAAAGTACATCTGAAAAGAGAGAAAGAATAAGAGAGAGAGAGAGAGAGAGAGAGAGAGAGAGAGAGAGAGAGAGAGAGAGAGAGAGAGAGAAACAAAAAGAGATGGGGATTAGGTAAAAGGAGAAGGGGAGAGGGATAGAAAAATGTAGAAAGAGTGAGAGAGGGAGAAAGAAGAAGGAAGGAATAAGAAATAGTTAAAGAGATTATGAAATCAGTGAATATTTTGAACTAAAACCACATCTATGTGTACATTTCTGGAAGGACTGTGTGTTAATTGTTGAGAGAGACAAAACTGTATCAGTAATTCTTAACTGTCCAATGGTAGTCCACATCTTGATTATCTTGATTATGTATTAACTGCTACATGTATCATTAAATCGTTCCTAAAATGCCCTTGATTCTGATGTGGTCTGTACATTTACCGTTAAACTTACAGGGAGGTTAAAAAAAAAAAGTTAGAAGAAAACAAACCTGTAAGGGGAAATTCAAATATATTTCTCCAAAGCGACTTACAATTACGACTGAGTACAACTTGAGCAATTGAGGGTTAAGGGTCTTGCTCAGGGACACAACAGTGAAAACTTGGCAGTGGCGGGGCTTGAACCAGCAACCTCCCGATTACAAGTCAAGGAACTTAACCACCGAGCTATCACTGCCCAAAAGATAAAACAAAAAATAAGTAAATCCAGACTGAGAGGAAATATAATTTACCAGTAAGACTACCAGTAAGTATTGTGTGTCATGCCAGGCAATTTTATCGTCTAAGCTTATCTGAGCTTCTGTTTGCTGACAGCGCGTAGCGACGCTTTATCATACACTTTTCAAAATGTTTTTCTACACAAGATACACTTTATCTACAACGTTCGACTTCTATAGGTTTGAGTAGCATTCTGAAATGATAAATCTTACGAAGTCCATTTTTATACTTTGCAATTATTTAGCGCCACTTTCCAAGCCTAATACTTGCAGACAAATAAATAAATAAATAAATAAAAATAATAAAAAGTCGATCAAGTAGGCCTGAACCTCAAAATGTTACCAAATATACCAGAACAGCGATGAATGCATAGTTTGTAACTTACAGACATGATGAACGAACTGAGAGTTTTCCTCCGAACGCGTACCTCTGGTTAAAGTATGAGCGAGGTTATAAAATCCAACATCCACAAGAGGGATCGGCTACTGGCGAGTCAATAACAGCTGTATTGTCCACATTTTTTATTTTTAACAACTTTAATTTCGACACACCAGTTTAGTCACACCATGGCGTGGGTTACTAATTATGCCTTCTGGGCCGTCGATGAAAGTGGAATTCCGACTTTATGAGGACAGAGTATCTATGACTTTGCGGAAGAAAGACTTTTGCGAATAAAGCCACCAGAACCCGAGTGCGTTTTATTTACCGAATAGCGCCGATCAGGAACCATACTGGGCTATATAATAATGACCATGTGACCCAGTGACACGAAACGTAGCTACCTAAAGATTGGTCAATCGCGACAGGCGAGTCCGTAATTTTAGGGCTCATATAAGGTCCCAATAAATTAAAACCGAGGAAAGAATGTGAAATTACCCGTACTAATGTGATGTGCAAAATACCTGTATTGACATAATTAAAACAACATTTTTTTGGTCAAATTTCTTCCCCCTTAATGGTTTCGTCATTTTAAGGGCCAATGAAACCGGGAGGATGTGTAGACGGGCGAGCGTTTCCGGCTGCAGAAACTTGCTAGGCAGAATTAGTCAACGTTTACTCCACAGAAAATGTGCGTCTAAATGAAGCTGAGATGGAGTCTTTTGCGAATTGGATGCTGATCCAAGGGGATACACATACAACAAACTCAAGAAAGACTGTATTGTTTGTTTCTCTTGTTAGCTAGCTTTAAATGATCAAGTAGCTAGCCAGGCTAGCTATCCGGTAGGCTATCTGTTTTTCCATCTAGAATCTGTAGCTAGCTGGATATTAATAGTTTGTGCAGCTCAGCCATCTAAGCCACCTTGCAGGACGTTTAAAAGCTTTGTCAGTCAGGGTTTTACTATATTAAATGAAACGGCTAAAGCAGGTTGTGGTCATCCAAGTCGCTAACCTTACATCATTTAGCCAGCTAAGCTAGCTTCTTGTTCAGTTGTTAATGAATTGTCTTTGCTTGGTTTAACTTTAGCGAAATGAGCCTAGACGCTTGAGTTGGAAGATTTTCAGAGGCAGCTGTGGGGCAGTAGTAAAATTTACTACTTTGTTAGCCTATCTAGCTAGGAAGGAAGTTTTTAGAAGAAAGGCTAGCTAACTAACCCAGTGGTTGGGTTGCGAACTTGTCTTTCGTTGAAGATTTAAATGAAGAATGTTAAGTGTAAGGTGAGAGGTATGTACGATTTCAGGGGTTTTGTCATCGTGCTGGCAACTGCATTCTTTAGTGGCCTTTTGTGTGGGGTTGTTGGTCAAGATGGTCAGACCATGTCTGCCGAGGAAAAGTCCAAAACCAGGTGAGCTTCATTAAGATGGCCACTTTGACTGGTTCTGACTAAGATCATTTGGCCATCGTTTTTTTTTTTCTTGAACTATGCTTGTGAGGATGGTTGACAATGCAGCACAGCTGTGGTGAACTAGGCTTTAGTGTTTAATGAGGCATGTTCTAGCTAATATGTTCAATAGGCTAACTGACAAATCACTTCAGCATCTGCTCACTTGATTCTGTGCTGACATCCACGACTGAACAGCAATCTGTTTTGGGGTTAGGCTTTCTGCCTTGGTCCTACTGACTGTCATCACATTAATTCCATTGTATCAATAGCAGGACTATAAAGAGAATCCAAGAGATTTGTGATGTGTAACTTTTTGCACTTTCCTTCAGATGCAGTTACATGTCTGTAACTGAAAATGTGGTATTTGGAAGTTCTAATTAGATGTAACCGACAGCCCATTGGGCATGATTATTTAGATTAGAACAAAATTTATGGAAATTGTTTATTGATTGCCTAAAATGTCAAAGATTGCAGTCTGTCTAAATGCTGAAACTGATGGTTTGTTGTGTGTCTAATAGTGAGATGAACCTCAAAGTTCTGTGTCATGGATCACTCCTACTTGTGCATTTTAATTCCATACAATTAAAAGCAAAATTACTGTGCAAGCAAGCTAAAGTCTTGTCTTCTGATCAGTCACCATCTGCTTTAAGTAGCTAAGCCAGTGTTTCTTTCTCTAATTGCAATTTGGTTATTAATGCTAAAGGTTTTGGGTTATAAGGGAAGACAAGCTTGGCCCTAAACACCCTGCCTTTTGCCTCGTGTAGGCCTATGCTATACAGCACGTATCATCATGGTTTACAGCTCACCTGAATTATGCAGATAGCACAACTGCAGTGCCCCTTTTGTTTGAAATGGATTTCATGATTCATTGTGTTATGTTAAAATGAGGATTGGTATAATGGAAGTGTTTTCTCACCCATGCTGTTCTGTGATCACATCACATCTGGAATTTAGATGTTGGTGTTACAGTACTTTGCTATGGATGGAATCTCAAACTCATGCTCTGCCATATATTGGAACCGTTGAAAATGTGTTCAGATGCTACCTGCATCACTTCCTGTTGGGTCCTACTATGTACCCTTCTTTTATCCATGTATCCTAAGGCTTTTCATTCCTTACTCAATAATGTTCTTATGAAATAAGGAATGGTGACTCGTTGCTAAATGCATTGTTCTTTATTTTAGGGATCAAGTTCTGGAAATGTTTGATCATGCCTATGGCAGTTACATGGTAAGTAATTGTAGGAACTTTTGAAATTCAGATTTGTCATCCGATAAAGGCATCACTGTTTCCGACATGGCCCATGGTTGTTGGCTTTGTTGTTTTAACTAGTTATCCATTTTCCTGCTTGTCTGTTCCAGAAATATGCATATCCAGCAGATGAACTAATGCCCTTGAGCTGTAGAGGGAGAGTTCGAGGGCTGGAGCCCAGTCGTGGAGACATTGACGACTCTCTGGGAAAGTGGGTCTCACTATCACTAACTTTTTTTCCCTTTCTCTGAGACACCTGTGAAATGCTGCCCATATTCCTGTTATATCAGCTTCCTAAAGGCACAACTAAAACCAAAAGTAGACCGTATGACAGGATGTGTGTAACAGTTTGGATGTATGTCTTCATATTGTATTACATAGCTAGTCAGTATGAATGCATATGCAGCTTTTATATGTCAGTGTCGGTGTGTTGCCATGAATGTTCCATGGGGATATATAAAGCTGTCTGTCTGAGTATAGACCAACTAAGAAACTCGAGCCCTGCAAGGAAGCATACAGAGCTCACTCATGGCAAATATTGGCCGAACACTCATAAGATACTTGAACCGTACAACATGCTAGTGAACAGAGATGAATTACCTACACACAGCTGTCCCTTTTAGGTTCTCTCTGACCTTGATTGACACTTTAGACACACTAGTGGTGAGTATATTGACTTAAATACCAGCATTGAAAACCCTTTTGGTTATTTTGCTTATTTTATTTGATTAATCAGTAGTGTGTTTGTAAAAAAAAATGATATACAGGCCATTCTGTTTTGTTGATTATGGTGGGTTTTCTCTTTTGTTGGTCAGCTGCTCAACAGGCTGGAGGAGTTTGAGGAGGCAGTGAAAAAAACACTTAAAGATGTCAGACTGGACAATGATGTGGTGGTGTCTGTCTTTGAGACTAACATTCGTGTGCTGGGGTACAGTGAAATCTGCAGATCCTCTGCCAGAAATATTCAGTGTGACAGACACTTGGTGACAGCAATATTTCTATAGCACAGTCAAGAGCAAGTCACATGCAAATTAATTAAAGCCTGATCTAGCAAGTTAGCATGTTGGGTTTTTAAAAAAAAAAAAAGAACAGCAAAACAAAGGTGAAGTCCATGTCATGCTGTCTCTAGTGGCCTGTTGGGAGCTCATGTGATGGCTGACCTGCTAAAGCAGCGGGGGGAGAAGATGCATTGGTACAGAGACGAGTTGCTCCACATGGCCAAAGACCTGGGCTACCGCCTTCTGCCTGCCTTCAACACCACCAGTGGCCTTCCTTATCCAAGGGTATGTGGCTTCTCTCAGTATTTAGTGTATTTTTAAAAAGTTTTATTTTAAATGATCGTCTTTGTTACTGTTCTCGTCTTGCACACTGCTGCAGGGATAGGCCCCAGGCCCCACTGCCGCTGAACTGGATTAAGCCGTTTGGAAGATGGATGGATAGATGAATGAATGAATGTTTGTTTGTTATTGAATGTGGTATCTCCACTTCTCTTCAGGTGAACTTGCGCTATGGGGTCCTGAACCCTCTCTCGCGCACAGGTACTGAGACGGACACCTGCACGGCCTGTGCTGGCACCATGATCCTGGAGTTTGCCGCGCTCAGCCGTCTCTCTGGGGACTCTGTGTTTGAGGTGCTGGCCTCAAAAACTCACTTTTACCATTTTTGGAGTTCACAGTGATTAGCTATTTTTAAGAATGCCTTGAGTAAGCTACCATTACATCACTGAAGTTCCACTGCAGAAACGAAGAGTACGCCAAGTGCCCTGAGCTCTGTATTCGGGAAACTTGTGTACAAGGAGGTGGTCCTCCCTGCCTGTCAATAATTTTCTACATGCATGCAGCATATAGAGCTTAGTCTGGCCTTCCAAGTCTGCATGTTGTTGGAGGGAGGGCCTTTGGTGTGAGGGGGGGGGGTGTGGCCTGTGGAAGGAGGTAAGTGGAATGGAGGGGAGTGGTTGGACTCCTTCAGTAGCTAACTAATGTCCAGTCTAAATCACCAGAATGCAGACCCATGGATACACCGTCATAGTCAACGGCCCTGTTGTTATAAAAGATCAGAAGTTATAATAAAATTTAAAATGGTTACAATTCAACACGAACAATTCTCATTCCATTTGGGGAAACATGCTAATCAAGTTTAAAGAAGAATCTGTGATCATTCCTGTTTAATTTGTTTTGCTACATTCATGTTTGAGTAATTCCACAAGCAAAATCTGTGGTGGACTCTAGAAGTTCAAGTCAAGTATGCATTATTCCCCATGACTGCTGTTCATCTGAATTGGACAGGCCTTTGGCCCTGTGGACTTTCTCGGGAATGTGTGCATCGAGTCCACGACTCCTGCAAATCAATTGAAGGCTAGAGATTTAGATATAGTTCACAAGAGCTTTACTATAGACAAGCAGACTTCATCCATAAAGTGAATCTCCCTCATCATTTGGTACAAAGCTAGCTTTCTGTGTGTAAAGTCCCGCTCTGTTCTCATCAGACTTATGCTCGGAAAGCCCTGGACGTCCTCTGGGAGAAGAGACAGCGAGATAGTGACCTCATGGGCACAGTCATCAACATCCATAATGGAGCCTGGGTGCGCAGGGGTGAGGGTGCACACCTGCCTTTTCACCCAACAGCTTTGTGTTATTTGCCCTTAATCTAGTCATTAGTGTTTTCTGCACATGTATTCCCCTCTTACTCTCTTGTGCTTTCTTGCATTTCATCTTTTCTTTACTTTAGATAGTGGTGTTGGTGCAGGAATAGACTCTTACTATGAATACTTGATGAAGGCTTACATTCTGCTCGGAGACAACATGTACCTCGAGAGATTCAATACTGTAGGACTTCCTTCTCCGCTAACATCCATAAACATTGCTCCGAAGTATGCGTGTGTCGGCTGTGAGCAGCCCGGCTGAAGTTCTTTGCGTTTGTGTGGAACAGCACTACAGTGCCATTATGAAGTACATCAGCCAGCCCCCTCTGCTCCTGAGCGTGCACATGCACAACCCCACGGTCAATGTGCGTGGCTGGATGGACTCGCTGCTGGCCTTCTTCCCCGGCCTCCAGGTCAGCAGCTGTTTGTCCCCTTGGACTTCAGCCTGGAAAGACACCACATGTGTTGTAAAGTGAATTTATTTTATTTTAAACGTCTTTTCTTTTTTTTTTTGGCTTATTTGTGTTCTCAGGTTCTCAGAGGAGATCTGAAGCCAGCCATAGAGACCCATGAAATGCTGTATCAGGTCACCAAGCAGCACAAGTTTCTTCCGGAGGTTGTTACTTTATTAACGCAATGTACGCTCTTAGTGCATATGCTGCAATCATTAAGTGGTAAACTAGCATTAAGTGGTATCTTGCTGGCTAAAGTCATTTAAATATCCATAAAATGACTCTGCTTTTCTTTGTCTGACAGGCATTTACCAGTGAGTTCAGAGTTCACTGGGGTCAACACCCACTGCGTCCAGAATTTGCTGAGAGCACATACTTTCTTTACAAGGTACTGTAGTGCTTTTTTTCAAATCAAATTCAGTTTGACTGGCAGCAAATCTCATATAAAGGTTAGTGACTCGTTTAGTAACGGTACAACCTTCCCTCCCAGGCTACAGGTGACCCGTACTACCTGAAAGTGGGCCAGTCTATTGTGGAGAAGCTGAATGCCCACACGCGTGTCCCCTGTGGCTTTGCGGCAGTGCAGGACGTGAGGACTGGGATACATGAAGACAGGTGCTGGGGAGACACATGATGAGCAGTAACAAACACAGCCCTGCTGTGAAAGAAATTTCAGTATTGATTCAAGTATGCTCAGTTTTGTGTGTTTTTGTTTTGTTTTGTTTTTTTTGTTTGTTTTTTTTCCCTCTTGTTCCACTGGACTCAAGTTCTATTTAAGGTTATTCATGCAAGATTCTGAATATTTGACAAACTTTTTTTTGTAAAGATGGTTTTTGTATGTGCAGAATGGACTCCTTCTTCCTGGCTGAGATGTTTAAGTACCTCTACCTGCTGTTCTCTGAGAAGAGTCACTTGCCTTTCGACATTGATGACTACATCTTCACCACTGAGGCCCACTTGCTCCCAGTGTCTCTGTCTATGGCAGAGCCCTCCTGCGAGGTCAACGGCACGGTGAGGACACGACCTCTCGCCAGTGCAACACTGCACTGCTCTCTGCAGCCTCTCGCTCGAGCTGTGCGTCTGCAGCCACCACACCGGATGGCTGCATTTGATGTTTTACAGATTCATAATGACCAACGTGTGTGTGTGTGTGTGTGTGTGTGTGTGTGTGTGTGTGTGTGTGTGTGTGTGTGTGTGTGTGTGTGTGTGTGTGTGTGTGTGTGTGTGTGTGTGTGTGTGTGTGTGTGTGTGTGGCATTGTGCCGTTTCCAGGACCCTTCCCTCACCCGGAAGGAGGACCTGTTTACCTATTCCTGCCCCAGTACACAGACCCTTTTCCCCAACAACCCGACCTATGCCAAGACTATCCGAGACAACTACAAATACCTCACAGGGGTGGGCCGAGATTCCCACTCCTCGCCTGCTAGGTACCTTCGCTGAAAGCTACTTTAGGCTTTGATTTGATAAAAAAAAAACAGTCATGTGATGATCAAATTTGGACTTTATGACTATAGATCTGTTGAACTTAGTACTATTAGCACTTCAGGATAGAGACAAAGGGTGAAATCTATCTTAGTAGACTCATACCGCAGCTTGTTGCTTTAGTTTGTAGTGTGAGGTGCATTTCATTGTCACTCTACATGAGTTACCATGATCATTGCTTTTACGATGCTCAAGATTAATCTCTGCTGATGGAGAAACACCAACAACAATAGTCACAAATCAGATTCCTGTTCTCATGAAATGGAGTTTTCTTGATCTCTTTTGGAAGTGTGCCTGTGTGCGTGCCTGTGTGCGTGCGCGCGGGCGTGCACCCATCCATGCATGCTTAACCTCTGCCATGCACAGGAGGATTGAACTGCCCCTTCATGACACTGGGATGGAGCCCATGGAGTTTCTCAAGAGTATGGGCATCTCTTTCACCCCCCTCACAGATATGGCTGCAGCCAGCATTGGCTCCAGGAGCCAGGTGACGCTTTGGCTCTTGAATTTTTTTTGTTTGGCTAGTTGCTGTTTGTTTGTTTGGCACTCACTTCCTCACATATTCTGCGAGCAAGATTCCTAATGTGTTCCACTTTTGTGGCTGTATTCTCCCTTGTGTGTGAAGGACTCTCAGAAAGGTGTGTTTCGAGTGAAGCTGGTCGCTGAGGTCAGCCAGTTACCTGAGGAGGAGGTGGTGCCTCTCATCGTGCAGCTCATCTCTCCCCCATTTTTGGGTAGGACGGTCCTAACCGCTGGCCCAGCCAAATTTGGAATGGACCTCACAAAGCAGGAGCATGGGGTGAGCAGCATTGAAATGTACAATGTGGTTTTGGGCTCTTTAACAGGATGGTCTCTAAATGCGTAGATTTCAGTTTTAGTTTAATGGACCCTTCCTGAGGTGTTGGATCTTGGGTTATAATGAGGTTTGTTGTTTTATTGTGATATGTCTTTGTAAAGCACTGTGAAGTGCCATTGTGTATGAAAAATGCTCTACACACAAGCTTGCTTTAAATATCTTCCCTCAGGCTGTTTATTTATTTATTTTTTTCCTTGCATCTCCCTCTGCTTGTGCTCTGTCTCGCACTCTCTCGCTCGCCGCTGTGTGTCAGGTGAAGGGGAGTATAGTGAAAAGTGTTCCCTACACAGCGTGTGCTCACATAGAGAACGCCTTGGAGCTGCAGGGACACATTGTCTTGGCCCTGAGAGGCGGCTGCATGTTTGCTGCTAAAGCCCGACGTCTACAGGAGGCCGGGGCCATTGGAGTTATTTTCATTGGTGAGCTCCACTCCACCCACAAGCAGGTGGTTCCTCGTGTGTGTGTGTGTGTGTGTGTGTGTGTGTGTGTGTGTGGCAAATTAATTAGCTTGTGTGCTACAAATGTTACTGATGTGCAGATAATATCGAAACACAGATTCAGTCCCTTTTAAACATTCTAAGAGGCTGCAGTTGAAGTGGAGCTTGAAGGCTGCAGGACCTTTTACTAGCACCTCCACTGGGGTGGAATGAGCAGATGGCTATCGGTGCTCACACTGGAAGCAGTGGGCAGAATTGTTCCAAATGTTGAACAGTTGTACAAAATGATGTTAGATGCCCCTTGTGAGCCTGCATGCTGTGAAGACCTCAGGAGCTTTCAGTCATGTTTCTGTAGAGCACATGGGACAACGGCATCTTGTTTGCTTGTTTACTGTGTGTAACAACTCAGGTGACTGAGCATTGGACATACTGTCGTTTAGAAAGGAGTTCAAAGAGAGATGAGAACTGATAAAAGCATGAACAGGTACTTCTGCATCACTGCTACTGAGCATGGGGCAGAGCCTGGAAAGGGTAGCCTTAAGTGAAAAGATATAACATTCAAATGAAAGAAGATTACACACAGTTTGTGATGAATTTACATATACTCCATCAGTGTCAAAGTTCATATCGGAGTGGGCGCTAACAAATGCTCTGGGTGCAATTGTTGGGACATCAGTCTTAGTGTTATGTTTAAGGAAATTTGAGCTCCTCCAACTCTTTATATCACAGATGGATGCAGTTCAGGAGAGGAGGCAGGGAGGTTCTGAAGTTGATATAAATCTGTTGTCAGCATAACAATGAAAACCTTCCATGCTGACAAATTATGTCCCGAGTGGGAGCATATCAAATATGAAACGTAAAATTTAAAATGCTGATAAATGAGCAGATGTCCGGGGGAGCATGCAAGCTATCAAGCTGAAACCCCCATGATGCCTTTTGTTCTCCCAGACCAGCGAGAAGGGAGCAGCAGTGCGGAGACGCCTCTCTTCCAGATGGTTGGAGACGGCGAGCCCACACAGGACATCACAGTCCCGCTGGTTTTCCTCTTCAGCAGGGAGGGGGCCATTCTAACCGCTGCCCTGCAGGAGCACTGCAACGTGGATGTCCTGCTGCTGCCAAAAGAGAGGCAGCTCGGGAGGGGTATGGTCTCGCTTTCATGCAAACACCAATCCTGGCCCGTCACTCACAGCTGTAACTGAGCTTCAAAACCGGTTTGACACATCGTGATTTCTCACGCATTTGCCTGCTTTGCCAATCTGACTAACCATTTGTGTCCTCATGCGGTGTCTGTTGCCTTTCTTGGACAGACAAACCTGAGAAGCTGAACATCAAGTTCCGACTGGCCCAGGAGGGTGAGCTGGACGAGAGTGTAGGAGATGGTGCCACCATCCGGCTGGTGCTGCAGGGCGAGGTGGCCGCTGAGGCAGAAGGTGAAAGGGCAGGCGTCACAGCCCCGGCCCACTGTACCGCAACATCTACAGGGGGCGATCCGCAACCCTTCAGCCAAGAGCAGAAAGCCCCAGAGGACAGCCCTTGACACCTGGGTCAGGGTGGTATCTCCTCCCCTTCACAGACGCCAGGGCTGCTGCTGGCCTCTGCCTGCCCCAGGATCATGGAATACAGGCAGAATACGGCAAGCAAGGCCCTCACCTCCTCCAGAGTGAACAGAGCCAGCTCAACTTGTACCAAGTCCCACACGGGTGGTTGAGCATTTTCTCCCCTCTTAAGGCCGGAGTTGATTTATGTGGTTTGTAGTTACTGGGACTGCATATTGATGATGTATACAGTGAGTGGGGAAAGCTGGAGTCTTACCTCCTACTGTTGGGCAATAGCCCACGTGTGCTTGCCTGGTGGCTAGCAAGGGAAAAATCCTGTATAGCCCAGTGGTTGAGCAACCTGCTACAGTAGGGGACACTCAGGCCACAACACTGCGTGTGTGCGTGCGTGCGTGTGTGTGTTCATGTGAGTATGTTATAAAACCTGTCAGTAATGAATTCCTGTCTGTTGTCAGAAGCAAGCACAGGCGAGATTGTGTGATTAACAGCATTACGTTTGCTTGGGGATTTTTTTTTTTTCCCAGTTGTTTCCTTATTTTATCAAAGTGGCTTGAAGTCTCTGGATTGTCATGAGACGTGTTAACCCATGACCAAACCTGAACAAGCAGTATTAAACACACGGAATATAATGGATATACAAGGACGAATGGGCCTGTGTGACTAACACTGAAGTTCATCCACATTTTTTTATACTGAAACATCAGGGAAATTAAAGTGCTAAGGTGTGTGTGTGTGTGTGTGTGTGTGTGTAAAGTCACGATTTTAACACCAAGGACTGCCCTCTGCCAGCGCTTGGTGGGGACTGTTTGTGTGCATCATTCATATCCAGTACCTTCAGAAGTCCTTGTACAGAATAAATGGTTAAAGAACCAGCTAACTGTTGAAGTGAAGCTTCAGGTTTTGATTTGTCATTTTTCCAGAATCTGCGATTTCCTGTTCCACTCTTGTTGTTTAATTTTTTTATTTACATTAACCCCTCTATAAATATTCACACTTCTCAGGTGTGGTGTGGATGGGACTTGTCTGATGGAAGGTCTGCAGGTGCCATTAGTCCTGTTGCCATGCCAACCAGCCCCTTGCGTACCTCTTGCACTTTGGCACAGAGACACTTTTTCCACCCCATAGACCAGCACAGTAGTGGGTGTGCATACGTATTTGCCTGTTTGTTTCATATATGCAGCCTTTGTGTGGACTTCGTGGTACTGTAAGATGACATGATGGCTGACCTTAATGCTTAGTGAAAATCTCAAAAGAGAGATTCATGTTCTTCAGCTTCATATTTCACAGTCCTAAATCGCTCATTCCACAAAAGCTTGAATTGTAGGTATTGGGTAACACCTATGGAGACCATTTTCACTCAATAGTCTTTGTTTCCCACCCTTTCCTGACTACCTGAGAATACATCACTAGTCTCATTCAGTGTGTAATTTAGAACAATGCCGCACTCCCACGTGCCCTTGGTACACCGTGATTTCATGTTTTAGAAAAATAATTGGGTCCACTTTGCAGTGTGTTTTTTGTGATCATGAACTGTGTGTGTGGTCTAAAGAGCAACTTTAAAGATATCATGATGCAAAGTTTGTTTTTCTGGCACTTTGACATTTAGGATCAACAGTGGAGAGAGTCACATCTTTACCTGTTATTTAGTAGTCAAAGTGAGAAATGGCTGGCTGACTGACTTTTGTTTTATTCCTATTCTCAATGTACCTCTGTACCTCTTCTTTCAAAAAAAGGGCTTGCTAGTGACCATTTTACTACCCACAACGGAAACATGACTGATTCCATGGCCTTTGTTATTATATTTTATATATTTGTGAGACAGTATTTGCCATTTGAGGATGTTGGGTGTCAAAAGTCAGATAAAACCTTGAAGTGCAATGTGGTGTTCTAGACCTGTAGCCATATGAAACTCACATGTGTGGTGTCATTCCTGATGAGTGCACTTTGTTCTGTTATTGTCACCAATAAACTTAAGTTCTGACCACACACTTCTTCAGCTGCATTCTTTCTCCTCTTATTTTGCCATCCCCATGTTTTAATAATCCGTTCATTAGAAAGGAAATGTGTGCTGTCCTTTTAATTTACTTATTTGTACATTTGAGGGATGAGCAAATGATCATTTCATTAATGGTAAAATACTGAAGAAAGGGACTGGTGGGTCTCTTCCTTGAGGTGAGTAGAGCAGCCATCGATAACTAGGAAAATGATTTTTGTTGAAGGTCAAGCGGATTCAGTGAATGATGCTTGTTAGCACAACTTCCACCCCGATTCTGCTGTCTAAGGGTCTAGGAAGAAAAGAGCAGCAAGGTTAATAAAGCTTAGGATGCTTTCCGCAACGAGCAGAGAGAGACAGAGAGAGGGAGAAGGGTAAAGTTAAAGTATGCAAGAAGGGGGAGCCGATAACCTTGGGCAGGCAGCTCGAGCTCAAGCAGTTACATCATGGCTGATAAGCAGAGACGTTACATTGGGAGCCTGAGGACACAAAGGCTCCAGTGTTAACAGGTTCCTTGAAAGGTGCTAAATAAATAGAACTTCATTCATGCATTTTTGTGACTTTTGTCAGAGACAAACATGGATTTCTGGAATTCTGCAGCAAAATGTAAAGTATAATATTAGCTAAAGAGAACACAGGGTTAAGATATTCTACCCTTCAGTTCCCCTTATAGTATACTGCAGTACAGAGGAAAGAAGCGTGAGGTCTCTGTTAAATTCTTCCTAAAATCCCTTAAATCTGACAAATTACTTGCAGAGACGGAATTCACCAAGGAGTGCTCTGCAGAATAAGCTCGCCATGCTCGCCAAGACTCCAGTAATAATGGTTGATCTTGGGTGCTTGTGCAGAAATAAAGAACAACACAAGACTTAAAGAAAACCTATTTTCAGAATACAATAATGACAAGTGAATAAAGATATTGTTGCTCAAAAGCAAAAAACAAGATAAGGCGCTTTTATTTTGTTTTTCTGTACTTTATCAGAATTAGCTTTAATGTAGTTTACACACACCATAATTTCCAGCGCGGGATCCCCGCTTCAGGGGTAGACAACTAGTGATCTTTGTGCGGTTTGTTTCCCAAACATGACAGTAGAGGGCGCCCGGTCACAGGAGCGCATATCTCGTGAGTCGAAACACCTCACCTTTCCCGGTCTGGTGCCGATGTAAACTGCTCTGCCCTCAAAAGAAGCAAAGGCAAAATTCCATGGAAGTTTGTTCAAATCTGATTAGATTAACAGGAAGTGACAGTCTTTGCTGTCACTTTGCAATAATGTTGGTCTTCCAGCCCAGAGCCTACGGCTAACCCAAGGCCCTGGTTGAAGTAAAAGGGCGTGGAGGCTTTGAGCTCCTACACTTTGAACAATTCCCTTTTTAAAATTAGATCATCTGCTCTGTGCGCATTTATAGGAAACATTTGACTCAATTTATTTGGAGATTTTTCCTTCCTTACTTAATTGTACTATTCAGTGAAGCATTAAATCATATTATGGTTTTTGAGTTTACAAATGTTGTTTGTGTTTTGTTTTAGTATGTCCTACAGACATCCCTCTTGAAATCCAAAAGAGCCCCAGACAAGTCACAGACCAAAGACACCAGATCTTGAGCTATACTGGTCGCACTTAAATCTAACTTAAAATGTTAAGTCTATTAAATAGTGCATGAGATTCTGACCTATACCCAATAATTAATATACTTAGCTAAATTACCTAAAAACATGACAAAAGAAGTTGTATTTCATTATATATATATATATATATATATATATATATATATATATATATATATATATATATATATATATATATATATATATATATATATATATTTCACAGTGGAAGACGTCTAGTAATAATAATTTCCTGAAATCATTAAATTGTTGTTGAATACTTGCTCTTTCTCTGCCGCGGGTCTTAGCAGAGTGCAGATAGTTCCAGCTGGGGGCCATATAACTGAAGAGCTCATTCAAATCTTCATTGCACTTTACTTGCTCTTCGCTGACTGTATATAAGGGAAGATTACTGAATGAAGGACATATATTTATTCCTAAATGTGCATTTCTTCAGAAAATAAAGGTGGCATGCTAAAGTGTGGCTCACTGACTCGGCTTTGTTTGAGTATCAGAGAAAAAAAATATTTGACAGCCCCGTGGGGGTTTTCACGAAGCAAGATTGATTAGCTAACCAAGTAATGAAAGTCAGCAGTGAAGACTGATCTGTAGGAGCAGTCTTCACTTTTGACCTTTTGGTGAGATCTTTCACTCTTTTTTCAACAAGGTGAGTGGAACATAGGATACGTTTTTCCATAGCTTTTACATTCTGCGTATAGAACTCTACCCAAAGACGCAAATGACACAACATACCACAGTTTTCGTTTTGTTTCGACAACCCCTTAGCTTTATGAAAAATAATGGTTCACTATTTTAATTCTATTCTTTAAGAGCGAATCATTGACGCATATTATAAGGTATGTGTGCATGAGTTTGAAAGTTCTTTAGTCCGGCTGTTTAAACATACACGCACCTTACGTAACGCGCCTGTACCTGCATCTTACGTCTCACAGGAGAACACGCCCACTTCAGCGTTACGACGTCATGGATTTACGTACAACAACTCTTCAGGCATCGCGAACGAGCCTCCTCGCCTGCCTGTCAGCAGCACCGCCGCTCCCGACAGCGAGCACACGCCGCTATCTTTAGAACAGCCACGACACCTTTGGAGTGGTACAAGCTAACTGCGCGACCCGAGAGGACGTTCTCGTCTCTGCTGTGGTCAGCACTGCCCATCCGTGTCCCTCTCTCCTATGTATGTTTCAGCCTGAGGCATGGGGGAATGACGTCCCTCTTCTCTCTTCGGCGTCCCTCCACCTGAGAAGCGCACTCGAGGATGCTTCGTCCCGGACGAGTGGAGCGCTCGCCCCGGGCCGTCCTTTCGCCCGGGGTCCTATTCTGTATTATTCTCGCCGCTGTTAGTGCTAGCGTGCCAGGTAAGGACTGCGTGCTTTGCATCAGATGTTCTTGAGATTAATGAAGTTGAAATGTCAGGGTAAGATTCGGGACATATCAGATAACAGCTGTTGTTTTCGATGAAACAGTTGCTCATGCACTTCGGTGATTTCAGTTCGTCCTGATCGTTGTGTTATTGAAGAAAAGAAAATGGTTCCTACGCTACTGATGAGTTTATTGATAACAGAAACATGCCTGGAACAAATGTTCTCCCAGACAGATTGAGAGCCGTGCCTCACTTGTTAAAAAATTTGTTTCTGTTAAACAGGGACGTGCGGTGTCCTTCCCAGGCATAAAAGTAAACCCGAGTTCCGTCTTACTGGAAACAAACGAGAAAAATGTATAATTTCTTTGGAATTTATGTGGATTTATTGTTCGAGATGAACACCTTTTACTTATTGAAATGTGCCATATATTATTTTAACACTTTAAAGGGCGGGCTGTTTAGGTTTTTAGATTTTATGTGCTTTGTAAACCAATTTCTGTGCCAGATCAGTAGTCTAGTTTTAAAGCAATGCGCCTGTAGTAAGATTAATCAGAAGCACTTTGACATTTTGGGTCCTGCTGGCTAAAGAGTTTGATTTTGATCACAGAAATTTGCATAGTTTGTTGGTCTTGGACTACTTCAGGTAGTTAGGGATGCACTTGTCTTCAGCAGTTAAAGTGCTTCCGTCGTTTGACATGATCTGTGATCTGTATTTGATGCTTGATGTAGATTGAGAGTAGGTATTAAGAGAAGATGTAATCCTGAGTCATTATTTACTTCTCTCTCACTATCTCACACACTCTCATGCACACACAGCCTTCACATGTGATCTGATAGGAGATTAACAAGCTTTAGATAAAGTTGTGCATCCTTTAGATAAAGTAATCATGGTATCAAAGCAAATATGTTAATTTTGCTCTGCTGAATATTTGAAAAGCACCACTCAGACAGAAGCTTCGGCTCTGACAAAGTGCCAGAGGTTTATACAGTACAGTGGAGAAATGTAGCATGTGCCCTATTCTTAGAGTCCATCCAGAAAGGCAAGGCAGGCATTGACTATTGAGTTTATTAATGAAAGAGAGCTTTTTCCTGACAATGAGAATAAAAGTAAAGATAAATTCACGACTGCCTTTAGGTTAAAGTGAAATTGGTCTGTTGGCAAAATGTATATTGTCATGTGTGTTTTGTTTTTTTTTAAGGACAGTAGGTTTGCTGCATATTCTGTTTTCCAAGGCCAGCTGAGAAAGGCAGTTTTGAAGCATTTTTGCATTTCTTCATTTCAAGTAAACAGCAAGGAATTGTAGGCAGCAATAGTTGAACCTGAGCACTAAAACTCAAGTAGTGCTTCACATTCCCAGGTGCACACGTGAGCATCAAACCAGGAACCCCTCTGGATCCATTCTGAGCTGGTTGCTAGACAAATCTACGATTCTTATTGGCTATTGGGGTGAATGTGTTGTTTCAAACCCTAACTTTGACTACGTGCTCTACTCATGCTGTTCTCTTTTGTAACTGCACAGTTAGAAAATGTTAGAACAATAGTTTTCTATACCAGAGTCTCCCAGGGGTGACTTCACAGTTATATGCAAAAACTGTGCTAGTAGTTTAGGGCTTGAAGGTAACCCCTTATTGTTTGTTCCACTGCCAGTTCTTTTGATCTGTAAGCTCACTTGATCTCGCCCATCTTTTGCTGGGAGCTGTGACTCACCAAGGGTTCATTGTCCAGTGCCTTTCTGCTGTGGTCTGTAGGGTGTGATGAATTTAGTAATAAACCACAGAAAAGGTAGTTTATAAAGTGCACTGTGGTAGCTCAGTGGTTAAGATGCTTGACCAGTAATCAGAAGGTTGCTGGTTCAAGCCCCTACCACCATTTTGCCTCTGTTGGGCCCCTGAGCAAGACCCTTAACCCTTATTGTTCATTTTGTTTACAGAGTCATAATTGTAAGTCACTTTGGGTAAAAGCATCAGCTAAATGCAATAAATGTTTTGTGGAAATGTTTGCCATTTCCATGTTCTGGCCTCACTATAAACTATAGGACAAATTGGCAGTGCAGCTGGAACAGAAATGGTAGACAGCTTTTCCTTACAATTCTACCATATATAATGTGCTCATAGCATGAGTGATATATGAGGAGTTGTTCACAGACTGTTGATGCTAGGTTTTGCATTGTTCCCTAGTGGATGCAGACAGTTGCTGTGGCAACTGTTCTAATTCATCCCAGTTGGTCTCAGGAGTACAGAGGGGTCTTATTCCTTTGAGGGCTCAGGTTGCACGTTGGGAACATTAACAGAGCAGCTGCACGTGTGTGTGATCACAGAGAGCGGAGGCTTCTCTCCACGCACTCAGCTAGTATGGGCTGCTGAGGGGTCATGCAGGTGGGAGCCTGGTGCACCCTCACCTGATGCATCACTATAGAGGCCAGCCTCACTCCAATGCCAGGCTTTCTGAAGTAGCATTAATCCCTGAAAACACACACTCCAGCACAACCATTGAAATCCAGGCCCCAGGATGCTCAAACATTCAATAAAGCAGCGTAAACATCCACCCTTGTGTTAGAACATCACAGGGTACACAGCACTGCCCATGTCAGCCTCTATATGTGTTTCAGTAAACATGGCTGACACATATGAGAGTACTTTATTGGACCTTTTCATATGTGTCTATTCGTCTTTTATTGGAGGAACCTTTATCCTTTCCTGGAACTGGGACAATGCACAGCTTGTTAGTCATCATCCTTCAGAAGGTGATATAGTTGAATGGGTTTTCATATGCTTTGGTCTAGTGCATACTAATGACACAGACTTGCCGGTGTGTTTAGTAGCGATTAGAGGCAGAGACTGAGTTATTGGTGAATTGTTTTGAGCTTCATAAGCATAGACTTCCTAAGTTCCTTGTCTGTTAACCTTAGTGTTAGCCGAATGCTACTCATTTCAATATTCCAATCGTCTTACAACTAGCCTGACTTATATCAGTCACTTTGTGTAAATGCGGTCCTGCTGAACAGATGTGTTTGATATTCAGATACTCTAGACAGTGCAGCACGTTTTTCCATTTTGGCCTTAATAGCATGCTATTGTACTTCAACATTAATACTCATTAATAGTCAATTAACTCTTTTCATTAATAGAGTGGATTTGCATGTCATAGACAATGCCTTTTGTTGCTTTTGAAAGTTTGATCCAAAATGACAATTATTAGCATGAAATGAACTTCTCTCAGGACAAATTATGGAATTATGATTAAGTATGTAAAGTAAGTTTAGAAAGAAGATGTCTATGATCTGGGACATTCTTCAAACATTGTCATAATGGACCCAAGTGCTGCACCTCTTGTTTTGACTGCACCATATTTAATTTACACAACAACCATATCATATGTCACCAAAAGCTCGGAATTATACTATTTCCAAAATGACAGGAACATCAGTCTTTTACTACACTAGACTAGCAGTAGTGTAATTTGTCTTTATATTTAAGACCCATTTATTACCATTGATTATCTGTAGTCCAGACAGACAAGTATTTATAAATCTCTTCACAGGCAACAGGACTTTGGCAGACTAATTTTTTATTTTGTCTTCAATAAGATTTTGACCCCTTGTGTATTTGTCTTGCCCTCATATGCCTTTCAGTAAACAGCAAAGTTAAGATGACTTTTGCAGTATCTAGTAGTGGATTCGGCTGTAGCCTACATCTATATTCTGGTGCTCAATCCACATTTTTAATGTTTGAAAAAAATATGAGGACAAATTTGAATTGGATTTTAATTTAGTTGTTTTGATTTAGTATTTTTAAAAAAATGCTAAGAGGTAAAAAAAAAAAGAAAAATACAGTATTCAGCAGAGCACATCAGAGTCCTGTTTAAGTATCCAGGGAGGCAGTGCTGCTTCAGATGAGTGTTGGGTCTGCTCACACTGCTGACCGGCACACAGGGAGCAAGTGGGGAATTAGTGCACTCAGTTAGCCATGTGACCAGAAACCAGTTTCCCATGTTTACAGAGAGAGAGAGACTCTCTCAGTAGAACTTTGCCTTGTTCACATAAAAGCAGTGACCTGCATGGTGATTAGCTGCCCCTGAATCCCTTTACTTCCGTGTTTTTTATTTCTCCCGTGTGCTGTTTGAAGTCTCACAGAACCATCAGTGCTAAAAGAGAATATGCACCCACTGGCCATGTTATTAGAAACACCTACATTTTGTATACAACTCACTGGCCACTTTGATACCTTGTCTGTTCCCGTTCACAGCTCATCATGTGGTCAGTTGCTGACCACGTTGCAATGACATGGTGCACTGGGCACAGCAGTGTTGCAGGAGTCAGTGTTCACTGTCAGTGTTACTGCTGAGATGAGAGTGCTCTTGCACACAAAAATATCCGGTCATGTGGTCAGGCGCTGTCTATTGGTGAAGAGTTGGAGAATGACAAACTGCACAGCAACAAAAAGTGCAACTAGTCTTCAACTGTAATAAATAAATGCGGGTAGCAGATGTACCACATGATGGCAAATGTTAGCTTTTGATATCTATACTGGTGAGGTTTATTTGCCCACACCGTCCTATCTTAAATCCTCAAAAACTCCGCGTCCCCTGATCCTGTGGTCCTGTAGTTGAAGAATCAGCCATCTGGTCAATCCAAATGCTTTCCCAGCAGGCTAAAGAGTAATGAATGTCAGTGATAAACCAATGGAAATTTCGGAACCAGTGCCAGCAGTTGAAACTTAAAAACCGTATTCCTGCAGATAATTTTTGAAGGTCACTGTAGATTAACTTTGGAAGCTCTGCAGATGCTTTAGAGCTGCTGTCGTCTTCTCATTCATGGTCTGTTATTTTACTCCATGATTGTGTCTGTTTTTTTCTCATACTTGAATAGGATTTCCATAGCAGTTTGCTATATGTCATAATGAATCAGGATTTATTATAGATTGTGGTTCTTTATACAAACGAGGAATTTGTATCAGCGAACTGGACGTTTAAAACACTGAGCAAGAACCAGTAGAGTTTGCAGGTTAAGGATTCGTATCACTGGCTGTATTGAGCAACACCCTGAGTGAGAAGATGTGGCAAGAGCTGACACATTTCTTGGAGTGACTGACTGACTTCCTGTAAGGAAGGAAAAACAGCAAGCTCTCACAATGGGACCGGCAAGCCCTTCAGTTTCCTGCCGGAGCTGTCTGTCCGCACCATTCCACATGCCTCCAGTTTGTTAGATCTTTAAAGAAAATGCCATTTTTGTTCTTGTTTGTACTGCATTACATAGAAAATAAAGGTTTCTGCAAACCCTTAGTATGGTCTCGTTCCAGTATGTAATGATGTAATGTGCTGCTACTGTGGGCTGTTGTTGCACTTGGTTATTGATTGCTGAGCCAGGAGCAGATGGTTAGAATATTCATCTTTCATCTCTCTTTGTTCTGATTTGCTCATCTCTGTCTTATATAATATGCAGAGCGATTGCCCTTGGTGCAGAGTGAACATTCTGACACGTGAGCAGTCTGTTCTGAGATCAGGTTGAAGGGTCGTGTTGTAGATTCCAGTTCTTTGCTTGATTATGTACCTCCAGGCAGAAATTTTCATTCTGTAATTCTAGCATTGATCATCATGACCTGCTCTGACACTTAACAGTATTAAGATAATAATTGACCTCAGCTTCAGATACAGATTCGCCTGTGGTGAATATATTTGCTTTTGTGCTATACATGAAACCTCTGGACAAGTTGATTATTATTTTATGCAAAATCCATGCTTGGATTGTCACATGAATCATCTTGTCTATAAATTAAGTGGTGTCCATAATGATTGACTTTAATCAGAGTGGTTCCTTTGATGTCTTTGATGTGTAGATATGGTTTGATCAAATGAATGATGAAAGGATGACAAAGCTACTTGACACAGGAGGTGTAGTAATTGCAAGGGAGAGGGGCAGAAGGGGTGGTAGAAGCTGTCGTGGGGGCAGTGGACAAAGAAGTAGTAAATGATGACTGACAGCCTCCAAATGTCAATGAAAGCAGCGGGAGAAAACCGGAGACAGTAGCAAGCACAGTCACTTCAGATCTAGGTGCACAGCTTGGGCTTTGAGATGGTTATGTAATCGACTGCACATCACCTTCACATGGACACGGAAGGCGCATGGCCCGCCTGGCTGGAGGTGGGCGGCGCAGTGGGGTGTATATCTCTCTCACACACACACACACACACACACACACACACACACACACTTGCTTCCTCTCAATTAGTCACTGGCAGTTCCTGTCCTGGTTATAAAAGCAGTCTGTTAGCTGGGAGCTACTGAAGTGAAGTGAAGATCTTGAATCTCTTTATAAGAGTTTAAGACAAAGAAAGAAAGACCTAGTCAGAACTGGTACCATTGTAAGCTATACAAGCTATACTGCTTATACCAGTGGGCACACAACAGGTGCATATCCAGACAAAACCATAAAACTCAAACAGCAGGACCGACCTGCAGCCCCGCAGTGCAGAACGCAGTGCCAGTCCACACGAATTCAGTTTTAGATTTTAATTGTGATGACTAAGAAGCATCATCACCCATTCCTGATGCCACTGAACTAGATGTTCTGTTTTGTTTATTTATGTCAATAGGATTATTTTTTTTAATTTAATTTAATTAATTTTTTTTATGTCAGTAACTTCATAAGCTTTTACTTCAGATCCAATGTTTCTAGTAGTAATGGAATATCAGAGACATTACCCACTGAAGCCAGAAAGCAGAAGCCATGTAGCCTGAACTTGCTCACACTAGAGAATGCATAGTATGATCCAGAACATCTGTAGCAGTATTTGTAGGCAGTTCTGGTCTTAATCCCATTACAATCAAATCACTGATTAATATCCTTTTCAAAATGTTTTGACAACTCAAACAGTAGAGTTGTGTGTTTTGGTATATTTTATTATATTTACCTTGTTTGTAGATTTTTTGTTTGTTTATTTTTTGTATATTTATATATTATTATTCAGAACTTTAAATAAATGTAGATATTCATGTCATATTTAGAACATGATAGAACATCTAAAGGCCCACATAATACTATGAGTTTCAAAGGAAATTTATTTATATTCACAGCATATGGTAGATGCTCTTATCCAGCGTGACTTACGTATATTTATCAGTATGACATTGTGTTTGACCTGGGAATTTGACGCATGATCTTGCTTGCAGCGTGCTCTACCAGGTGAGCTACTGGAGCTTTTGTATTTTCTAGAGAGGTGGCTGGTTTAAACAGCAAATTCATATTCATATCATATCATATCGTGCTCCTATAAGTACATACTTTATAAAGTTCCTTTGACGCAGAAGTTATTCTAGAACCCTTTATAAGGGAAAGTTTACTGACTTAATGAACCTTCTCATGCTGATTTATGTGTAATTACTGCTATTAAAGCTTCTCGTAGTGGAATGTCCATATATTACTACTATAATTATAGTAAGCATGAATATGACTTGATGAATTAATGGTTGTCTTTTTTAGCAATGGTGTAGTGGTATTACAGTGTAGGGTTGGGTACCTGCACTTTCCTCCCCATTCACTACACTTTCAAACACAAGATCCCAACCCAGTGAGTTTGTGATTCTATTCTTCTTCAATTTGGTAACTAAATGAATTTCAGTGTCGCCTATGATGGAGGTTTTTGGAGAGTTCATTCTATGTTGTAATATTGTTGGACTTAAAAAAAGATTTTCCAGGTTAAGAGCTTTTATTATAATGTGTTCTGTAAATGTTTTACTCATTGGTCTTGTTTGTTTTGTCTGAAAAGCTAGTTTTTCGATGAATAGCATTACTCGCACACAAAATTCAGTAATTGCAACAACCAAAACTGTGATCTTATCAGGTGACCATGTCACCTGTTGCAGCAGGAGTCTATATGGCAGAAAATATCCTCATCACCTGTTTTTGAAGTTGTATCAATGCAGTGTCAAGGAGCATGCTATGTGACCATTTTAGACTCCTAATGTGTGTGTAAAATACAATGTTTTATGTAAGGTGTAATGGGAACATGCCCTATGAGGTATGTGAAAATTGCTCTTAGCACATTCACCTATGGACTGAATGCTCTTATGTTTGTTTTTCATTGCCAGTAAAATATGTGCTGTGATGGATGTATCTACATTAAGACTTAATAGAGCCTTTTCTGTTTTTTCCCAGTTCTAGTGGATAACTGCCCTGACTACATAGATTGTGCCAAAAAGGGACGGCACTTCTGCAAACAAGGCTCCTCCCACTGTGGCCCGTGTCTCGCCTCATTGGAGGAGGACAATGAAGGGCACTGCGTGTCCCCAAAGAGACGCCCTCACCACAGTAAGAGGAGCTCCAGCTGGGCTCACTTATAAAAGCTCACTTCAGTTTCTAACATTAAATGGCTGTTAACAAGTCCTACTCAGCAAGATTACTCAGTAAAGCTAACGGCGACTGTTCTGTCACAGGCTGCCACCTGAGTAATAGCCTGTATGATAAAGCTTTTCTGGACAAACTAGAAATAACTTTCTGACTAATGTCTAGCTTTGACAACATAACTAGACGTTAGTCATACAGAAGGAGAACTTTACCCGCGCAGACCAGTGTTTGCATAAATGCAGCTTATACATTATTCTATGTTTTGTTCTTTATTTGAGCACACTACTAATCACTATCACTATTAACTACTAAAAGTGTTAAGTTTTGATAACATAACATTAATTGCTTGTGATTGTGGCACCGCAGTCCACATTCTCCAGTATGGTCCCAAAGATCACAGAAACCAGTGTGCATATTACATATATCTCCGAGATTAGTGAAGAAGCCTAATGCAGAGACCGAGACAGAGCCAGTCACCATGGTACTTCCTCTAGCTACATCACATCACACGCTAGCTCTCATCATCTGTCATCGCCTCTCTCATCCCTTTCATCCTCCTGTTCCTAGTTCCTAGTTCTCAGACCCTTTCTTTGAGATTTGTGATCCTGAATAATCCGCAAATCCCCCCTCCTCTCTCTCCCTCTCTCTCTCTCTCTCTCTCTCTCTCTCTCTCTCCCTCTCTCTCTCCCTCTTCCTTTCTCTCTTCTCTTTGCATCATATTCTGTATCAACAAGCACATATAAGTGTGTGTGTGTTCCTCATTGTAATGAACTGAGGTAATAGTCAGAGTCCATTGAATTTGTATTTGTTATTAACAAAAAACCTTATGATGCTAAACAATAAGGCAACAGCTACTCTTAGAAATGACTTTAGATCATGATTTTCTTTCAACTTTTTTCCTCTGTCTCCGCATCTCCCCTTTTGGATTAGTAATCTGATTTGCAACATTTGGACAGTTTTATGTCAACTGTCAAACAAAATGCCGTTACAGAAGAGGATGGGCGAGGGATGAGCCAGCACTCAGATTGTTGTTGCAGTAACATTTCTTCACCACAAGGGTGAAGTCTTGGCCCTTACCTTTAATCCTTAATGAGTCTTCCGGACACTTGTGTCTAGAGCCTCTGCACTTGTGGCTCTGCACTGGTGCTCAGAGCTTTTAGTGTCATTAAGTGTATCAGTGTGGCTACATCTACAGCATCCCTGGACATACAGAAATAAAGCAGGTCTGGTTGCTTCTCTGTAAGAAGTGTGAAAACCAAGCACATGGCAGCACTGAAATCCTCCACCCCCACCCTCCAAAAAAGGTAGACTTTTTTTTAATTATGATTTTTATTGTGGTGTTAAGTGACATTCATCATTATAATGTGCACTCATTTAAAAGAAACCCTAAATGAGCACCTATAGTAAATGTGTTTGGGAGTAGCTCAGTCATGTGGCAGAATCATTTCGTACTCAAGCAACCAAACCGTGTAGGAGAGCGTCCTTCCTGGCTTATGTTGGCTCAAAGAGCAGCAGTGTTCCCTCAGGTCCTGTAACACCTCTCCCCTGCTTCTTCTGTGCAGGCTTCAGGGTGGGTGGAGCATTCAGTCGTTCCTGTATGCTGACACCAGTGTTTGCTATTAAGGAGTGAGCTTTCTTGGGTAAACATTCCAGTCTCAGTGTTTTAGCAAGGCCGGCAGTGCAAAACAGTTTAACAATTTCCAATTTGTGTTTGTTTTTTCTTCTAATTTTTCCTTAGCCTTTTGATAGTATTCCTCTATATTTATATTAAGTGCATTTTTTTTTTCTACATAGTAACTCTGATTGGTCTGATGTCCATTTGTCTCCAGCAAACATATAACCAAATTAGTGTATGAAAAGCTCAAAATGACACTGAAGATGGTGTGTCTTTTACCACTTGCACAGTAAAGAAAGCTACATAATTAGTTGTCCAAGATAGTGAGCACTAAGGGTTATCTAGAAGGTTATCTAGTCTACCTGAGACTGATTAATCACTAACCAGACCTCAGGCTGAGAGAGAGAGAGAGAGAGAGAGAGAGAGAGAGAGAGGTGTCCCTTAGTCCAAGGATGCATAAGATTAGAAATAAGAGGTTATTAACCAGCTATTGCAGTACTATATACAGTTTACAAACTGTATATGCAGCTATTTTCTGACTGAAATGCAGTCTAAGGACAAAACAGATCACTGGTACAGTAGTATGAGAAGATTGTGTTCTCATAGTGTCCAATAGAGGGCGCTGTAAACTATTAAACTATTGCTGTGTTGACTTTTTTTTAACCTGTTTTTACGCTTTTAAGAATTTTCCATTTTATCCTACCCTACCCTACTTTAGCCACTGAAGCCTTTATGTGCTGTATGTGCTTTTTTTTAATTGTTTTTTTTTTTTAGTGTGTTGCAATGGTGAGTGGCTGTGCTGGGCTGTGCTGGGCTGTGCTGGGCTGTGCTGGGCTGTGCTGGGCTGTGCTGGGCTGTGCTGGGCTCCTGAAGGGCAGGACTCTGCTCTTCTCCCTACTGTGAGCACTCTTCTCCCTTCTCAGGAGGAGACTGCTCATTAACAAGCAAATGCTTCAACTGCCATCTAAGATTGAAAGCAGCCAGCCATTCTATTCATTTTGAAACAATACCAAATTCACACTTTTTTTTTTGTCTTAAGCTTGCGCTCTCTCTCTCTCTCGCTCTCTTTCTCACCCTCACATTCACACATGAACAATCCTTTTTGGTATGTACTTATTAAAATAACATTAACATAATAAAACTTGCGTAGTCTGCCCTCTCCTGCTCATTTGTCAACATCCAGTCATGTTTATAGTTTGTTGGTAAGACGGCTGTTAGAAACCTTTTGGACTGACGTTGCACCCTTTCCTTATTGGCAACACACACCGGCTCTTTCTAGTCTGTTGCGGCTCCCCTGAAGTACAGATGGCATGGCCCACCTCCTCTGACACCTGCAGTGGACTACACTATACAGCTTTGGCCGAGGGGGGTCCTGCGGTAACAAAGCAGACAGTGAAAGTGCTGTGGAATCATATCAGGCATGTCACAAGAGCCAGATGGCTGTCCTTCTGGAGTGGTGACCAAACATCTTCGTTTATCACTTTCTCTCTTCCAGAACCTTCAGATCGGTGGGCGAGGTCCAGCAGTGCTGCGTCTGCCACTTTCTGCCTGGCTGTGATGAGATGCACCGCCTTGTGTTCTGTGCTTTCCCCACACTGTAGCTGTGAAGGCTTATTTCAGCTGTGTGGGTGCCTTGCTTCAGTCTTACCGTAAATAGGTGCCCCTCGTATTTCCCTTTTTCTTCCATCCCTTTGCAGTGTGCGACAAGCAACACATCATGTGGAAATTGTGAAACGCATGCGACAGTTTTAATTTTGACTACAGTCTAATGCCACAAACATACTAAGTAATGTGGCTGTGATTTTACAGAATTACACTCAGTTGATGTAAGCAAGGCACTGAAGCAAGGCACCCACACAGCTGAAATAAGCCTCCACAGCTACAGCGTGGGAAAGCACACGCACTGCGTTGTGTTCTGTGATCACCACCAGGCAGAAAGTGGCAGACACAGCACTGCTGGACTGCGCCCGTCGATCGGAAGGTTTTGGAAGAGAGAAAGTGGTGCATGAAGATCACCTCAGTGATGAGCGTGGTTCATCTCCCAGTTGTTGTGAGTGCTCAGTCTCAGAGCATCTCCAGTGATGGGGGTTGGTGTGATGGCCTAAAGCCCCCCCTGTGGTGAATCTCTGCCTGGCCACACACACTCTAGTCCTGGTTGCTAGGAGGGGATCTTCAATAGTCTTGGAATGCATCTTAGTGTCTGGCCAACAGTACCATTAAATGATGCCACGCTTTTGTTTGCCTTACGTGGTGTCTCAAACAGCACATGGGCACACTCTTCCTCCCCCAGAGACACACACCTACACACACTCCATGCCCTGTCCTTACATGTTCTCTTTCAGCCTGGTGGCATTACAACATAAATGCCTAGGAGTTTTTGCATGCTCTCATTATTGGATTACCCTCTTTCAAAAATAATCCCAAGTAGATCATCAGACGGGTTCAAAGAAGTGTTTTCAAATCGAACTCATTATATTGTATTGATTTAGTGCCTAAAGAGTGACTGTATCTTCTTCTCAGGTAAAGAGACTTCCCTTACTGACCTAGACCAAGAAATTGACTACCTGTCTTCAATCATTGCCAAGCAGCAAGTGTCAGATGTGAACCAGCCAGCTATGAGCCAACCAGGTTTGACTCAGCCTTTTTGGGCAGCTCTTCTCAACAACTGTGTGGTTCAACTTTTGCGGTGAAACTGCAATGTCAATTAATGCTTCCTTTTCCTCTCTCTGTCAGTTCCGTTATATTTACTTTCTTTATCTCCATTTGTCTTTCACTGTCGTAGTCTCTGCCTCCTGGTCTAGCCCCCAGTCCCAGTCAGATGGGGGAAAGAATCCGTCCAGGCCAAAGAACATGTCTCACTCCGCCACGGCCATGCCCGCCAGCAACGGACCTTCCACTGTGTCCCAACACACCTCCAGTCCTACAGAGCCAGGCACTGACCACCCAGGAAGGAGCAAACACATCGCCATGTCCTTTCCTAGGGACAGCCTACTCATCCGTGTGTATCGGCCTGCTTCAGCACACTGCAGTATAGGACCAGAATAACCGATGCGCTCCAGCAAATGTAGTCCAAAGAATCCCTCTTCTGTGTCTATACTATGCCGCATACTCAGATATTTTTAAATATTTATGGAGGGATAAAAAGGACATGCATTCAAATGTGTGTCCAGATTTGTACAGGTACCAGTAAAACTGTTGGACGTCTGATAGGCCTTCAAAACTGTAATGCTTTATGGGTTTTACCTTTTTTCTTCCCCTTGTGTATGTTTGACTGGTCTCCCCCCCCCTCCCCCTCTCTCTCTCTCTTTTCTGTGTCGTGTATCTCTCCTTAGTCATAACATCTGTGTGCATCATCATGGGGACTGTAGCTATCATCCTGGCCATTGTCTGCTGGGTCAGGTGAGAGGGGAAGGATTTCTTTTCCATCGTAAAGCATGCCTTTTTGAACATAGTGTTCACTAATCATACTTTTCTGAAAGTATGTTCTGTATGGGCAGTGGTAGCTCGGTGGTTAAGGTCCTTGACTTGTAATCGGGAGGTTGCTGGTTCAAGCCCCGCCACTGCCAAGTTTCCACTGTTGTGTCCCTGAGCAAGACCCTTAACCCTCAATTGCTCAAGTTGTACTCAGTCGTAATTGTAAGTCGCTTTGGATAAAAGCGTCAGCTAAATGTAATGTAAATGTTCTAAAGCCTTTGATTAGAAAGTTCCATTTAGAAGAAAAAAAGAATATATTTTTCTGATTGAAATTTATTTTAACATTTGCTAACAATGAGCATATCCTGATAACAGTGTACAGAGGATCTCTGTATAATGTTGGCCCGTATATAAATTGCAGGTTACAGAAGGAAGCCCATCTAGCTGAGAAAGTTGATTACCCAGCCTTTCCTGGAGCAGTGGCCAGCTCCAGAAACATCTCTGTAAGCAAACCTTGAATCAAGCTCTGGAATTCATTTATGCAGCGTAATCTATCAAATCACTTTTTGAAACAAATCCTTGCTTCACAAATACTTGCTTCTTAATTACCTGTAAAAGTTTTAAAACTTGACTGCTATCTCCTCTCTCTCTCTCTCTCTCTTTCTCCCCCTGTCTATCTCTCAGCCAGGGGATAAGAACCTGGCTCACAGTGCCCAGATGTATCATTACCAACACCAGAAACAACAGATGCTCTCATTGGAAAAGTAAACCCAAGCGTTCCTTATCTCTTATCTCCCATGTTGTCACAGGCTCTCACCTGAACACACTTTTATTTCCTTTTTACATCCTTTATCGGTTGACTTTTATACAACAGTATTTCCATATGCTATTAAATGTATATTACTGAGGGTGAATCCTAAGCATTACAGCATTTATTTTTATAACTAAACATTCTTTTTTTGTGTGCATTTGTTCACGCACAGAAACAAATCTGAAACTAAACTCTCCGAGTCTGGAGTGTCGGATGAAGAAAATGAGGAAGGAGACTTCACGGTGTACGAGTGTCCCGGCCTTGCCCCGGTGAGCATGTCCTCCCTTAGCTGTCCTTAAGCTCTGCTGGAGTGGCACTAGATTCGCGCTGCACTGAGAAGTGTTTCGAAACACCCCAAGCCACGTGCCATAATCGCAGTTGCTTCAGCTAATTGCATTAAGTCAGATGGACTTTCACGGTTTGCAGCACACTCTGGAACAGTTTGTTGTGGGGTATTGGTCATTACTCTCATTGTGTTTTAAAAAGTCGTTAAATGAATTTTAGCGATTTAACTGAACTCTGTATGTGTACCAATGAGGAAGCATGACATTTGTTCAGACTACTTTTAGGCTGTCTAATTTTGCTTTCTCTTTGACTCTAGATACAGCTTTCCCTACTCAAGTGTTTTACAGGCTTCCAAAAGATGCAGTGCTCTACTTTGTGAGTGGCTGTTTCTTATATCTTGTTCGCTCACTGTATCACTGTTGTGTGCAGACTGGAGAGATGGAAGTGAAGAATCCACTGTTCGATGACTTTACTCTACACCCAGGAAGGAACCACAAGTGACCTGGATGCGTATAAACACACCCACACACACACACACTTAAAATAAACTTTCGGTCACAAGTTTGTTGACGATGGATGGAGCTTGATGGTATAAATATGTGCACCTGCACACACACTTGCACACACAAATCTAAACATGTCTTCTGCTGGAAGGTGTGACTTGATGCCCTTTTATTAGGCCCCTCAGAACAAATGGAGTAAAGGGAACATCTTTAAGCCCAAAGGAGGATGAAGAGTGAATGAAATAAAAGCAAAAGTGAACTTTTCATTTGTAAAGAATCCTAATAAACACAGTGGACTCTGGCAACCTACAAAGCAGACTGATTCTCCTGGGCTCTTTCCTATTATACATCTTACACTTGGCTCTTGGTATTTTTCCATTCTGCTTTTAAAACAGACACTTCCTGTGCCCATGTTTTTAGTCATCATTCATCATCCATATTTCCTCTTTGTTTAACTCTTGACCTTCAGATTTTTCATTATTTAATCAGTGGGTATGTTTCTCTTTTTCCTTTTTGTAAAGCTGCTTCCCAAAGCTCTTGTTCAAATGTGATTAAATTTCAATAAGCTGTGTATTTAATACACTCTTCTCATTTTGTGCCATTCTAAGGTTCTATTTGAGCACCTTTACCGATGCCTGTCTCCGTTTGGGACAAGCACCTTCACTGCAATGTCCTGCTGTTTCCTCGCTCCTTCTTTGCTGTTTTTTGTGTATTTTCCAGTTTTATACTCATCTAGTAGGCCCTACTATTCACATGGGAAAATTATCAGATGTTCTGAATAAAAATGTCACTGAAATGTTTAAATCCTCAAGTCACTTTGGTAGAAATTAAATTAAACCTTTGAAACATGCTATTCTTTTGACTGGACAAAATTAGTGTTTCTGACAAATTCTCACAAAGGAATAGTCTCCTCAAGCTTAACGGATAGGATTGAAAATTAATAGGCAATCACAAATACAGTACACACTAAATACAGTACTGTGCATCAATGTTTTTGATATGATAACAGCACTGAATTTCATTGTATAATATTTATTCTATATTATTTGTCTGCCAAATGCTGTAAATGTAAATATTTGATGGTATTCCTTAGAAGGACCTCAAACGAAAGAGAACGGCCCTTGTACAAGCATTTGGGGTTCCAAAGTGTCCTGGAATGTGATAGGCTCCCAGATGCCATGTAGGGTTCCCAGTGCAAGCATTCACAATAACTTGCCTTTCCGAATCTAAAAATAAGTAAACAATTATGTTTTTCATGTGTTTTAGCTCACCTTTACCAGCCGTTGTAGTAATTTTGGAGGGAACTATGCACCGAATCCAGAGAATATGGATTTCCCTGTATAGGGTATAGTTGGATAAAATTAAAACTATTTGTAAAATACTATACATATCCACAGAGTTTATCAAAAACACATTGCTTTTTAGAGCATACTGCATTTCCTTTGATTAACTGCAATGTACTAAACCCATGTTCTGATGCTGACACTGATATTACTGTTCACTATCTAATTGTTTGTGAACCAGAGCTTTAGCGGCTGTTATAATCTCCTTCTCAATTTCTACCTACTTTCTACCTACTTCACAAAGTAATCAGCACGCAGGAGTAACAAAGCAGGCTTCCCCCACCGCAGAGCTGTGATAGGCCACTTAAGTGCCTCTTAAGGTGTGTCTCGGAGGCAGCGTGTCATCAGGGGGGCCGTTAAAAGCCATTGTCAGTGTGAATGGTGAGGAAGGCAGCCATAGGCCATCCGAGGGAGATGTGTGAGGGGAGAGGGAGTAGTCATCAGCAGGGTGTCAAAGCTATCAAAAGACCATCGCACCGGTCAAATCAGGAGGACAGAGCAGATCGGAGAGATTGCGGACCCAGTCACCGTACAGACAGTTCCCAATCAGACTTGATTTAGCTGCAAAAGGCAAATGACACTAGACCACAACTCAAATGTTCAATTTAATAAAGTAATGTTTGAACTGTTTTCATGTGTTTAATTTTTTTAACTGATGCAACATATATGTTGCCCACAAAGCCCACAATTCAGTTGAGTAAACACAATGGACTTTTTTTTTTTTTCAACTTTAGGGTAAAAGTCAGATTGTTTAGAAATGTTTTTCCCTTGTCAAAGTTATGCTTAAAAATATGAATTAATCTTTACCAAATTCAGTGTACCTTAGAAAAACAAGAATATTTTTAAAACGCTATTTATGTTAATATTTAATAATGACACACCTCTAGGAAAGGTTGGCTGAAATCCACAATCTTAAACGCTATAAAAGTAAACACTGATCTTGAGTTTATTTTAAACAATGCTCCTTCATCTTTAAAAGGGAAAACAAGAATTTTTGGATTTGGATTTTAGCTTTTATGCTTCATTACTCTGTTTGGAATTTAGTCTGATGTGCATATGTAAGTCAGTAATCTAGTTTGTCTTGATACTGGCACTGAAAGCTGTAGGACATTTAACATTTGTGTTACCTAGTCATTGTTTACTAACAGTGGATTTGACACATCTCTGATCACAGAATGGTAAACCAGAATGAGATTAGAAAAAAATATAACCCACTGTTTGTTTTTCTATAGGACATCATTTTTTAATGCACACAGAATATCAGAGAAGCCTTTAGGTGGATGATTGTTAGCAATTAGGTGGAAGCACTGTAGGTGGATTTTGGTTACTGTAAACACATTTCATTTATTTCCCTTTAGTGGTCTGTTTTTGTCATATTTGAAATTTCCAAGAATTGATGTGACACAAGATTATAACAGCCCCAAAGGTCAACATGTGCTAATAGATGAGGAACAGACATGATGTCTGTATTACAAAATACTTTCTTTACTTTGTAGAGAAGTGCTCACTAAAGGCCACTTACAAAGACCCTAGATGTGAAGAAGCCATCTGGGTGCTTTGGAAGTCTAATCCTCAGCAGGTCCTCCCAGATCCCCCACCCCAACCCCCCTTTGCTGGAGCCCCACAGGCGCTCCTGCCTCTCTCTAGCGGCCTTGTGGAGCTCCGCTTAGTCCACTTTCCCCTCTCGCTCTCTGTGCTTTGCATGACAATCCCCTTCCAAGTCCATGGCCCAGCACAAAGCCTGGAGTGGAGGTTTGATGTCTTTTAAGCCTTTGACTGGCCCTCGAGGTCTCCACGGTGCCTGTCCTGCAGCTCTCTGAGCCGTGGAGATAGACTGGTCTCCTTTAGTTCGTAGCCTGCTGAAGTGTGTTTGGGAGCAGGGGGTAGATTGTTTTAGTTTGAGGAGAAAAGGGTAGCTCTCTCTGTGTGTGTGTGTGTGTGTGTGTGTGTGTGTGTGTGTGTGTGTGTGTGTGTGGATGGTCTGGCTGCGGGGTAGAGTATTAAGGGGGTTATAAGTGGGGGGATTTAATTTAATTGAATCTTAATTTAATTTAAGATTGTTTTTAAGAGTCATTAACACTGCAAGTAAGTGTGTGCTGAGTTTGTATTAACATTTTTCTTCCCTGTTCCTCTGGCTCTCCAATGAAGCATTACAGACAGCAGTCTTTTCTTAGTGTAGGTTACATATGCTGAAACAGTCATTACAAGACACTGAAACTCTGGCTGGTGTTTGTTTCAGAGGAGGGGGGAAGGTGACAGAATCAAAGGGTAGCGACTTATTGTTCGACACTGAAAAGCGGCTAATGGCCGGCCATCGCAACTCTGGATCACGAAGCTGCGGGGTGCCCCCGGGCCTTAGTGCACAATAACTACCCCCAACCTTCCTGCGGTGCGTCTTCCTGCCACAATCTGTACTGAACGGGTGGGTAGGTGGTGCACAACTGTATCGAAGTGACTGTCGAGTTTCACGATGTAAAACCGGTTTTCCCTAAAATAAAATACGATAAAATAAAGAAAAAAAAAGACTCCTCAACTAAAAATGCCATAAGCGCCACAGAGAAGGCACAGTCGATTAATGTACATTAACGCATATGTTATAGCTAGTTTTTTTTCGATGGAAAAATGCCGGTAATGTCTCACTTAAACATTTTTGTTGGGTACATTTTTCTTTTCTAAAATGTCTTTAGCAGAAGCAAAATACAATTTGAGTGCCCTGGTGTCACTAAGAAAGAATAACGTTGCTTCTAAATGTGTTAGCATATTTCAGTGCGAGACGCGACACTTGAGATCTAAATCTTTATCAGCAGCCTAATAGGCAACTCAGACAAACATTTCACCTTTTATTTGTTCTTCAGAGAAAACTGCTGAGGTTTCTTTCTGGCGAGGTTAGGCAATGAAACATAGCCTATGTAATTATTCAACTACCCTGGGAAACATTGGGCCTATGTAACTATTGGGCTACCTACAAATTATTTAAACAAAACAACACCAAACAACATTTTAATAAGGCACTGATTTAGTGTCACTATAGACCCAAAACAATTCGTATCAGACTGTCTTCTATTATCTAACACTTCCCTGTTCAATGACACTGGAATTAAAATGAAAAATCTAGGTAACAGTATACGGTCGTTGTAACAATAAATTTGTAACAATTTAAAGCCCACTGACTTTAAAAAATGTGGTTATAATGATTAGAACTTTGAGAACGCATCGGCTCGTCTTATCACATTAACATTGTTCTTTTCCTGTGGGATGCAGAGTTTTAATATCAAGGACAACTCGTTAAGAACAAATTATTGAAACAAAGTAATGTGTCATGCATGTTAAATACGTTTACTGTCAGCAGCACTATTTTGCATTATAAATACAGTACATGGAGTGGGTTCCACGTTACATCACGAGTTCATAGCGAGCGCATAGTTAAAGCGTGACTATCAAGGACATCAGAGAGTAATGACTGACTTATGACAAACATTTGTGTTTACTCCAGTTGTGGTTCATACAAATTTAGTTGATGGGGGAAAAAAACAACGGATACAAGTCCCAGTCCGTTCTTCCCTAAAGAACGAAATCAAGTTCATTCACAAATTCACGATCAGCTGAGTCCTATTGTGTGTGGTGGCCAATGGGAGCTGGGATCATTAGTACTCCAGCCTCCAGCGTGGACTGATTAGGAAAACCTGTAGGAATGCTGCATTCGAAACTCGCAAGCGTGGGTGTTGGAAGTAGCGGCGCTGATATACAGGAGGATCTTAACTGATGGCCATTTTACACCTAGACGACGGCTGCTCGCATTTTCGTTCAGGTGGCGAAGTAACTGGATCTCTCTACTAAAGGACTTTTACGGCACGTTAGTTTAGTTATTTGGCGGGGAACACCGGCTTCTTAAATCCCTATGTGAGAAGTTTTATTATGGACTTATTTAACACAGTGTCTTGATAGAAACAGATTTTTGGGTGTTTAGGTTCTCAACAGAATTGTAGGTGACTTATTTGGGAGGATGTCTGAGCGACCCCAGAGCCCTATAGCAGACTGCAGCAGCAGGTCGTACGAGGTCACCAGGACCATGTACGCTCCACTGCAGGGCAACGAAGGTATGAATGGTGCTTCTCTTCAGTTTCCACAAACTATGCTTCAAGATCCTAGTCTGGTGCTCAACAAAACATCTTTTAATGGCATCAATCAGACTCCGACACAATCATTTTTCCCCTTTTCAACGGGCGACTTTAGATCAAATGATGTGCAAGTGAGTGATTTTTCGCAGCCGAAACACTGGTATCACTTTATGGCGCCTGAGTATACCGGCCAAGTCGCCGGGGTCACTGCAGCCACTCAGCCGACCAACCTTAGCCCTCCTATCGCTCAAACCAGGGAGCAAATCAAGATGCCCGAGGTTAAAACTGAAAAAGACGTGAACGACGAATTCGGCAGTACGGAGACCAAGGTCCAACCTCAATTTCCTAGTCCGTCAATGACCACCGGTGTTTACTACGCTACCCCATGGAACCCATCCTTTTGGCCTGGCATACCTCATATCTCTGGTCCCACCAACATCGCCCAAGCTCCCCCGACCCCTTCTGCTTCTTCACCCTCTCTGTCCCCATCCCCACCCGGGAATGGATTCAGTAGCCCGGGATTCTACAACGGAGGCTCTGCGCAATCTATGCCCGCGACTCAGGCGCAAAGTACCACACGAAGTAGTGGCTCCTCCAGTGGAGGCTGCAGCGATTCTGAGGAAGAGGTAACTGTTTTTGTTTATCAATTGTCTGCTTTGCGTAACAATGTATGATTGATCTGGTGGTGTATGTTCACCAATCCTTTTTTAAGGAGAACTTGACCACGGAAGAATTGGAGCAGTTTGCCAAAGAATTAAAGCATAAGCGCATCACGCTTGGTTTTACTCAAGCAGATGTCGGTCTGGCGCTGGGTAATCTGTACGGTGAGTATTTGTTCTTGTGGGTTTGATACTGATACTGTGCACGAAAACCCGAACTGATCATCTGAATTAATCGTACTGTCTTGTGTGCAGGGAAAATGTTCAGCCAGACAACCATCTGTCGCTTCGAAGCTCTTCAACTTAGTTTTAAGAATATGTGCAAACTAAAGCCGTTACTCCAAAAGTGGCTGAATGAAGCGGAAACCTCAGAAAACCCCCAAGATGTCAGTAGGCCGTAACGTAAACTTTCACTGGCGTTATTTTCTCCACTAGGGGGCATTGTATAGTTTTACTCATTCTTGCATTAACTAATAAGTTTTTGTAAGTAAAGGGTAAAAACGGGTGTTTGACGCGACCCGCACTCAGTCCACGTAACTGGTTCTTCTCTTGCAGATGTACAAGGTTGAACGGGTATTTGTTGACACCAGAAAACGAAAGAGAAGGACTAGCTTGGAGGGTTCTGTCCGCACTGCTCTTGAATCATACTTTCTTAAGTGTCCCAAACCCAACACCCTGGAAATAACTCACATCTCTGATGACCTTGGCTTGGAGAGAGATGTAAGTGAACAACTGATGTTGGCTTCTTCTGAAATTAAAGCTAAATTCTTTTTGAGTCTTCGCCGTTTGAATGTGGCTTGTGTGTTCTCAGGTGGTGCGAGTGTGGTTCTGTAACCGCAGGCAGAAAGGCAAGCGTTTGGCTCTACCTTTCGATGAAGAGAGTGCAGAGAGTCAATTCTATGAACAAAGCCCCACACCACCTCTGCATGTGGGGGCCACGCCTCTCTCGGGACAGGGCTATCCAGGTACCGCTCACCCAGGGACTGTCCCGAGTCTGTACATGCCCCCGCTTCATCGGCCAGAGGTCTTCAAGCAAGCCATGCACCCTGGACTTGTGGGGCACCTTCCAAGCTAAGCAGGCCGAGTAGCCTTTTTTACTGCTTGTCCAACATCAACAAATGGAGTAATGCTTAATAATTTTGCTTGAAAGCGGAGGTTTGTAGCTCTAAAACCGAATGATTACGGTGGGTGGGTTTCCTGTTTTTGTTTTTAGTTTATTTTTAAATGATGCTGCTTTCTATGTTGCTATCTAACATGCATTGGCCACCTGGAATTAGTCTGGTTAAGGAATGAATGAAATGAACATGGTATGTCAACTTGATTTATAATGCATGAGTCTAAACTTTGTTTGAAATATATTTGCACACAAATCATGGTTTTATTTGAAAGCATGATTGATTTTTTTTTTTTTTTTGTTGTTTTTTTAAACTTTAAATGTTTGTACCCTTTATTCATGTACAGATTCCCTTTCTCTTTTTCGGTATTTGATAATGAGCATATGCAGTATTGAGTAGAGCCGTTTCTGGACAAATTGCTGACTTTTGACATGTTGCATTTTAACAGTGCCTGGGTAGGTTTTTTAAAATGGATAAGTGGGCTCTGGAAGGGCATCAGACATTGCTCTCCTTTCTCACAGCTGAATCATTCCTGCATTTGTTAATGTAGATGTTTGTGCCTTAATTATCACATTATACTTTCTCACATGCATTGTAAATGAAGCCTAATTTGATAATTTATTGAAATATTCCTGTACAAATCTTTTCTGGCAATTGACGGGTACATAATTTGAATGCTAGCAATTGAAGCACAATTCTACAGTCTGGTACTATATTGTCCTTTAGAGTATATTAAAAAAAAATGCACAAAGTATTGTAATGTCTTCCTTTTAAAAAACAAAAACAAAAAACATTTATGGGTGATGAATGTTTTGAGGAAACAGATGTCTTGTCAAGACTGGTAGGGACTGTCTGAGGCAAGTCTAGTGTTTCCTTTTTTAATAAAAATTACCCTGGTAAGTTTATGGATCTGTTACGCAACCTACTTGCAAGCTTTTTTTTTTTTTGGTGGTTACACTTGACATCCTGTGGATTAAAGTGCAACTGGTAAGGGTTTCTCTCTGCCCTCCCTCATTGGTTTCAGTTGCCAAGTCCTTGCCCATAAGTAGTGTGCGGTAACCGATGGTACTAAAACATTAATCCAGACCCCTTGATCATTGCTTGATTTTTGGAAAGTGTCGTGGGTTTTTTTTTTAACTTGTGTGTTTTTTGTTTTTTTGGTTTTCTTCTTTACTTGTGGATAAGCTTAACCGTGCCTGGTCTATAAAGGTACCTTCCTGTGTAATAAAGACACAGACCACTCCGAACTCACAAGGAAGAAAATGTAATGTGCGAGATCTATGTCCTTTATCAATCAGTTGGCCATGCTTCCAAGCCCTGGTATTTGTGGTATGGCAGTTTATCATAAACAACACAGATGGTACAGAGTCTTTCTTTCCAGTCTGTATAAAGTTTGATACTGTTGCTCTGATGCCATGCAAAGTATGACTTGTAGCGCTCTGCATCTCTAGCCAGTTCTGTTAGGAACCTGCCCAGGGCGTCTGTGGATTCGAAGTCATCCACGTGGATGAAAGAGTGTGGTGGTGCCACAGCTTCATAGTCGCTGCGTGGAGGTCCCAAGACCACGGGCACTGCACCCCCCAGGAAGGCGTTTCGCCACAGCTTCTCTGTGATGTAGTGTGGAGAGACTGTGTTCTCAAAGGCCAGGTAAAAATAGCAGCGTGAGATGGTGGTTAGCAGCGACCCCTGATCCAGAGGCCTGTTCACAGCTTCGCCGTACACCTGCACCGCGATGGTCTGCTGCAGCTGCTTGTACACTGTGCTCCGTTTGTGCCACTTCTTGTAGTTTGAGACCACCCAGCAGGCCAGCTCACTCTTATTTGTTGAGAGGGTGAAGTCGCCAGGCCCTTCCTCACCATCTCTCTTCTTGGGCACAGATTTCCCATACGGCACTGTAATGTCCGCAGCAGGGTTGTATGACATGGTCAGGTCGAAGAGGCCCGCGTACTGATTCATATTGCCGTTGTTTTCCGGGGCTTCCAGAGACAGCCAGACCCATCTTTGAGAGGCTGGCCGAGGGAGATGGAGAGGCAACGTCTGGACTTGCAACTTCAGCTCATGGTGATGAAACACCACTATTTCAGCGAGGGGGTAGTGTGTGCGGTTATCTACCAGATGGCAGCCAGAGATTCCAAAACTCTCCAGGCAGATGTCGCCCTCCAGGTTGTGCTGAACGCCAAAAGGCCAGTACCACAGTAGGATAGTTATGTTCCCTGCACTGTGGCTGCTGTTGTAAAAAAGGTTTTCATGGCTCTGAAAAGGGAGCATCCACTTTAAAAAAATGCCAGATAGAACAAAGGAGAGGAGGAGGAGCTGCTTTTTCTGCCAAAGCTTCAGTTGTACGATGAACGTCAGTTGGTTTTTCATCACTGGGGAGTGAGGATTATATAATTGAACATTAGAATGCATTAGTGTAAGCATAGAGAAAATATTGCAAAATTAAACAGTGTTAGTTTTAGATTAATTTGGTTCAACCAGCACAAAGAAATCTTGTCAGTGTCATGTTTTGTCATTTACCTCCATTTTTCAACTAAGTGTTCAACTCTTGCCTAGCATTACCTATGTTGAAAACTTCACATTTTCTACAAATCCTTGGATACCTGCAAATTCCCTTCCTTTAAAAGTTTATGCATCCCTACTGATGATGGTTTATGACCTTAGGAAGAACTCTTTCCTAGATGTTCTCATAAGGCTGTCAGAACTTGTTTTTAAACTGCTTCACCATTGCCTTCTACTTTGAGTAGTACTCACAAATACAAGATAAATGGGACTGTCCTAAGTCCCCGTACTATGTTAACCACTTTATTACATTTGTTGAGCTACTGGATCTGTACCCTTAATATTCCTGAGATACACCGATGACATTTTTGGTATTGCTCCATGCATATTTGAAGAGCTGTTGATTTCTTCCTTCTCCAAATTCCACCCACCTCTCGAAGAATGTATAGCGCATCCTGACGTCAGGATATTTTTTTTAGATGTATTAGTTAAGTCTGGAACTTCTGGTTTAAATACCACCAGCTCTTATAAACCTACAGGAAGAACATGGAATTTCTACCCAGATATGGACTTCTCATCCTACAAATAAAACAGTGACTTAATGCTTAAACACTTCAGAATCCTGTAGGTTGATATATACTCTATCTACTCTGTATACCTTTTTAAGGAGCCTCCATTAATCTGCTACAGATAGGACAAAACAATCAAAGGCATGCTTGTAAAATGTGAGATACATGATCAGTCGAATAATAACTGTGGTAATGTGACCTGCAAGTGCTCCAGATAAGCCTGATAAAATGTATTAATATACAGCCACTACAATAACTAGCACAAAAGGATCGTTCTCACCCATTCCTTTTCAGGCATTTCTGAAGGAATGGTCTGTTGTATCTCTTGTTACATGTAATAATCTTTACACTGGAGAAACCAAGAGCAGGCTTTCTGATTGCTTCATTGAACACCTTCTGACCATGTGAATTAAGGATTTGTTCCCATTAACAGCGTAATTTAATGCTAATGGTCATTAATGTTATATCTGTGTACATTGCCAGTTATTGCTATGGCAGCAATTAAACGTAAGAAAACTTTGCTAACATAATCTGGTTTCACCTCTTAGAATTTAGAATCACTTTGCTTGCACAGCTGATGAAGGACCTCTGTACGAACCATCCTGTTTCACTGGAGGCTACCCTTCAATTCTTACTACTTCTACATTTTTTTTTTTACAAGTGTTCAAAAGAAAATGTAGTCGAAGTAGGGCTACTATAACATTAAAACTAATATTGTCACGAGTGTGAGCTGGTACCAAAGCGTGTGCCGAGACCAGGGACTTCAGCAAGGTGAGATTAAAGCTGTGTTCTGACTTGATCACTTTGATTCGATTAAAACGAACCCTGGTGCGATTGATCTGTTAGAATAAGTGTGAACTCTTCCTTTCGAACTCTGGTGCGCATCAAATAAGCGGACCGAGACCGCCTGAGCATGTGGATCTCCCGTTTCTAAACGAATTCACGAATTCTGCTGCGGTTCGTTTGAAGTATGAACACAATATGAACTAAAGCCATCTAAAGGAACTAAACACAGAACGTGATGTTACAAGATCCGACACTCGGATCGCCGCGACAGAACAGAGTACATTGAAAACTAAACCTTTTTTCTATTACATTTCGATACAGGCTTCGGAAACGTGCAGCGTACCTTCACTGGTATGTGTAGCGCAGGAATTGTTCTGACTCCTTTATCTATCTTATTACTTCTTGCTGTGTTTCCAGACGGTAAAAATACCACCAGGTATACACAACCACGACACGTGCATTAAGCCCATAGACTTATATATACTCATATATGCATTATACTTCAACTTTTACAAACCTATTTTGGTTCTATTGTAACTTTATGGGCGTGAATTTTAAGCAAACCAGGACTATAATGTAATGATGTATCATTTTCTTGGTTAGGGTCAGGTTTAGGACTACGAGACTGAGCACAGCCTCACACACAGCTTCCTGCACATATTCTACAGAAGTCAGAGCTATGGTTGTGCTTACCTGGATGAGACATCTGGGTAGAACACATCAGTAGCTGCAGATGCTGATGTGGACCGAAGTGGTTAAACAGCGGCAAGGTCACAAGACGAAAAGGTGTGTCGCTGCTGAAATGTCATCTAATGCGGTGGCAATGATGATGAGATATGTAAGTATTTCCTGTTTTTTTTTTTTCCATAGCACCCTTTCTCCGCAATTTCTCAATTTCTCTCAAATGTTGAGACCTCAACAAGTGCGACAACTTTAGATGTAACAAACAGGACATGAGGTCGCTGAATGTGGAATGTTTTGTCTATGGTGACTTGAGCTCCTTACGGGCCCTGTTTGAAATCCTGTTTAGTTTTATCTGCTGCTTGTCAACTCTGTTCTCTGTGTTGATCATAGTGGATTGTGGTCTGAGTAGTGTGGAAAGCACCCTCTAATTTCCTGTATGCCCACGTGTGTGTGCGTGTGTGTGTGTTTGTGTGTGTGTGTGTGACAGGGTGCATGTAACATACATTGCAAGGCCTATGTAGCAATACTTTCTCTTTCTGCCCCACTGGTATAAAGTGAAATAAAGTTATGAGATGAGGGCTAGGTGAGCATTATTACCAGCACATGGGAAACAGTCTGATACTGATTAGCTTTACTATATGATTTGGTCACAGACAAGTAGAGAGAAAGAGGAATGAATGAGGTATTTGTAGTTTTTTGTATTTGTGGTGATTTATTGCACTGAATACAATTTCAACCCAAATACACAGTAATATTTTCAGACACTCGATTTAAACTGCATTAAGTTCTTCAGTACTCACACAGACTCACCTATCTGGTTTAGGACATAGTATGACTTGTTTTATAGTTTTGGGTGTGTGTGTGTGTGTGTTTGTTTGTTTGTTTTCATTTTATTGCTGGCAAAATATGTGACTGACAGTTAATGGGGTAAAAATACAGTGACTCATGTCATCTTCCCAAGTCCATATTTTATTGTCTGAAAATTGCCTCACCAAAAAAGTGCTAAAACCATGAAAACTTCTTTATTTATTTTGTTACCAACTGTAACCGAAATGTGTGCATTTCTGTTTGCTCGTGTGTACCCTCTTTGTATGGTTTGTCCGGTTACTCAATTTGTCTGATATGTATGCTGTTTTGTAACTGTACATGTATCAATTAAAAATCTCTCTGACTGTCTACTTAGCAGGTATCTTTGCAACAGCCAATCAAGCAGCAGGATAATTGAATAATGAAAAGTATGTATAAATCTTAAACTGGAAGCCAACCTTTAAGAGCATGATCTTGAAATATTGGGATCTTGACACTGAGAATGTGCATATTAAGATATTACAATGTTTTCTGCATGAGGATGATGAATACTCACGGTCTCTTTGTCTTTCAAGGAAGGAATACAGCCAATCAGAGAATTGCAAGCTAGTGGGGAGACTATAGGAGACAGACTACTGGAGAGACTTGTTCCAGGAGTTCCTGGTCAGTAGGGGACTTCAGTGATGATGTGGTTGACAAGGGTTTCACTTCTGCTTTCTTGGTATAATTCAGGTAAGCTCTCTCTCTCTTACACACACAAACACATTTTTGTGAAGTCACCTTATTGAGAATGCAACTTGTTTTAATGGACATCTTATTTTACAGTAGAAATCAGACACTGAGAAGAACATGGAACCGCCAGATTGTGATGGCCATGACTTGCATCATGGCAAACCTTTCCTAATGAATCATGTACCAGAGCATTACCAAGCAGGAGACTACCTCCATCTTGTGTACTCTCACAAACTGGACATTGTTCTGGAAGAATATGTTTGCATTTAGAAAACTGACATTCCATGTGGCTCAAACCTTTATGAGCTCTGTATTTTGACAATGGTGGAAAATGGTCTTGAGGCTGGTCATAACACTGCTGAGGCTACCAGGCTGTACAGACAGATAAGACCCTTGAAAAAATATACCTGTCAGATGAACCAAGGATGGAAAAACTGAAATCTGTGACAAATGTATTATTCTGCTTAAAGAGGTAACTGAAAAAGAGAGAGTGGAAATCAATATTCCTGACACTAGATCTGTATTCTGTCATCAAATATGATTTAACTGTTTTAATAATAAAACAAAAAAAATTAAAGCTTTAATTAAATCAATTTAGATCATTAACTCTTTTGTTTCTAAACTAAATTATTTCATTTGTCAATCATTTAATTCTCATTTTAATTTTGTTCTTTACTTATTTATTTATTTATTTAGTTAGTTATATAATAAGTCCAACAAAATGCATAACATTATATTGTCCTCATGTCACTTTTGTGGAACATACACTAACCCCTATTGTTAAGTTGCACTGAAGCAACATATGATCATGTTCCCTACGATGCTGCTATCACCATGTTTGGCTGTAGGGATAGTATTAGATGAGAGATGTGCAGTGTTTTTTCTCCAGACACAGTGCTTGCTGTTCTGCCCAAAGAGTTCAGTTTTTGTCTCACCATACTAAAGAATATTTTTCACATGTTTCCAGAGTCCTTTATATGCTGTTTAACATATACCAAGCAGGCTCTATCTAAATCTTTGTGAGTAATAACACATTGTTTTTAGATGTGAGATGTTCTCAATCTTTTAAAAGTCTATTCAGAGTCTTTTCAAAGTCTTCTTGTGTATTGTCAGCAGGTCCAACTAAAACAAGTTTTTCATTATGGGTGATTAAGTTTAGATTGTTAGGTAAAAATAGTAATTACATCCATTCAAAATCAAATCCATCTGTACTGGTATTTTAAAGAGACCTTGATTTTGAGAAAAGTGCTATATAAATTAAACATATTATTATTATTATTATTATTATTAAATACACAATAAAGTGTGCAACAAGGGTGATGAATAATAAAAATACAGAGGCTGAAGACATGACTAAGTGAAAGTAGAAATAAAGTCTTAAGCCTCTATATTATCATTATATTATCATTATTCTTAAGCCTCTATATTATCGTTATATTATCATTATTCTTAAGCCTCTATATTATCATTATTCAGCCCCTTTACTTGTTACGCTGAAGAGTCAAGACTGGCTATAAATTATGTGGTCACTTTACATTTCCTTTTTTATTTTTCATTTTTCATCAATATTCCATTTCAATAAGAGTCAAGGGAAAAAACTGAGATAGCAACAAACCACAGAATTATCATATTAACATCAAAATCAATGTGAAACTATAGATCGCAACAGTGTATAGGAATATATTCGAATTGAAAATGAACAGGTAAATAAATAGTTAATTAACTAAATAACATTAATTAGTCTAGTTGGAATAATTGCAATTTATGGAAGAATGGAGTGATGGGAAAGAATGACCTGTAAACTAGAAACTGACAGCTTCACGTTCTGTGATTAACAAGTCAAAGAGTTTTACAAGCTTGAAGAAATGAACTAAGCGTGGGGCCTTTCTGTAGTATCTGCAAGCAGAAGTGGAAGGTAACATCACTTCCTCTGACACATTGAAAGGAAGCCTCTTGCCTCCCAGTTCCCTCTTCTGATGTCGTACAGAACCTGCAGTGTTGTATTTTTAGAGTGTGAATCTGGTCATATTTATACATATATTTATTAGGAAAATATGGTAAGCATAGAGTAGCTTGCAAAAATATTCTGACATTATGAGACACATACCTCTCAAGTTTTACGCACTGGCTGTGAGCCTTGTGCATTTGGAAAAGATCTAACAGTCTCATGCCCAACCAATCAAATCTCATGCATCAATTTGACGAATCTTAGTGTGGTTTTAAGAGGTAAAGTCTCTGGAGTCAACTTCAGCTAACATAATGCAGTTCTTTTATATATACCATCTAGCTAAATTCCAAAATACCTTGGTATGAAGATAAGAAAGATATTAATAATAAGAAATTTGTTCATAAGAATAAACATGCAAATCATATTTAGCTGCAAAAAATTTATAACATTAAAACGTAAACATGGATGTGATGCATGCATTTGTCACACTCAAATCAGAACTATAGGCAGAGCATGTTTGGATTGATTGATAGATAGACTGATTGATTTATTAATTGATTCATTCATTTGTTTCTTTATTGAAATGAACAAACATGCTTTACTCCAAACATATGCGTGAGAATACTAAACTTTGCCCCATGAATTCCAAAATTATTTCTTGCAAAGAGAATGAATAAGGGTGATATTTAGGTTGCATTTTCACTTTAATTAAACAGGTTACGCTGAAGGCTGTTAATTTGATGTAGCATAACGCTAACATAAAAGCTTTCGACCCCAGATTACAGTGGACATTTTATGTGTATTAGCATTTGTGATTATGGGCTTTTCCACTGACACACAACATGTAAATTCAAAGTCTATGCCTATGGTGTAAAAAATACAGATCCATATCTTATTTAGAAGAGCTACAGTCCTAGTAGTCAGGATAGGCCGAATCCAGACACCACTGTGCAGCACAGAGACATAATAGAGACCATAGAAAGTAGTCATGTCAGTCTGTGGATGGTGGAGACATATCTGAGTAAGCCAGAAGAAAAGCACTGACAAGTCTTTTGGCATGTCAGTGATTGGAGCAGCAGAAAAGGAGAGACAAGATGGGTAGAAGAGACAGGTCGAACTGGTCGGTCCGGTGGGCAGATATTCTAAATGCTCAAGACTGATGGGGTGTGGTGCAAGACACGGAGACACAGAGAAAGGAAAGAGAAAAAGTGAGACGAGGAGGTGTACTGGAAATTTAAAGAGCAAAAGCATTGGAACATTTTGAATGAGCTTGAGATTTTGCACACTAAAACTTAAAGGACTACCCCGGAAGACACCAGAGTTTGGATATAGCTGGATATCGCACATCTGTCTGGCACAGGGATGTAAAAGAGGCTTCTGGCTTGGCTGGTGAATGAGCTTGACATTTGACATCTGAAAGACCAAAGAGGAGGTAGACAGGAGGACCTGAAAGATGGCAGAGGCACCAAAAATTGAACTATTCATCAAGGTCAGAGAGCAACTCATTGCATTATTCTCTATTTGCCACAGTGCTGTCTAAAAATGATTACTTCCTGTTGTTTTTGGGTAAGGGTGTTGCCTGGGAAAAGTATTAATTCATCATTTTAGAATGTGAATCAATTGCAATCATGTGATACTGTGAATGATTCCTTATAAAAATAGGATAAAGGTTTGACACTTGTTTAACTTGACAACAGCAGCTTGGTTTGTGCTGTGCTATGACCTCTGGTGGAAATGCTCGCACTTCCTGACAAACCTGTGATGGAATCATTTTAATAATCAACAACAATAGCATAAAGGTCACCAACCTCAAAACAGAAACTCAGGAAGACAGTGCCACCTCATCCTGGGCATATACAAATCAGAATGAAAGAAACAAACAGGAATTGTAGCAAGAGAGCACAGATAAGTCTATTTATAAAAACCATGACAAGAGTGGCTGAGTGAAGTCATTTTCTTTAACGTTTGCGTGTTTGCAGATGTGTTATTTCTCTGTGCGCTTTAAAACTGTCCTTAATTTTAAGACGTTACACTACTTTTCCCACAGGCAAGTGATGATGGTGCAGGAGTTGGCAACTGCCCATTCTGCCAGCGCCTCTTCATGATTCTCTGGATGAAAGGGGTTAATTTCACTCTCACTACTGTGGATATGAAGAGGTGAGAGATACAAAGTAATAAGTAGTCAAGAGTTAAATGTGGGTATCTTTGCACACCTAGCAGTATCTTCAAAAGTAACATTATGGTCCATGAAAACATTATGTTTTCATTGATTTTTGGTAGAGCTCCAGAGGTTCTGAAGGACCTAGCTCCAGGTTCCCAGCCCCCTTTTCTCCTCTATAATGGAGAAGTGCATACTGACACTAACAAGATAGAGGAGTTTCTGGAGGAGACCTTGGCACCCCCAAAGTGAGAGAAACCATTTTCAAATTTGTATTATTAACCAGGAACATGCAAAAGCAAAGCAGTATAATCACAGTCCAGGCCTGAGAACTTGAAACTTGTCTTCAGAGACTAATGATTGTCCGGCACACATTTGTCATAACAGATATCCCAAACTGTGCTGTCGCTATAAGGAGTCCAACCGTGCTGGAGATGACATTTTCCACAAATTCTCAGCTTACATCAAAAACCCCAATCCTGGACTCAACGACAGTGAGAACCATTCTTTCACGGAGCATGCATGTTTCACATGTTGTCCTTTTTTCCTTGTGCATACGTAGCTACCCTTTTGTGCCATCAGTCCTGAACTGTATAAATTTTCAGTGCTAGAAAAGAAATTCCTAAGGAGTCTGATGAAGCTGGATCAGTACCTGCTTACCCCTCTTCAGCATGAGCTGGACCAGAACCCCAATGCAGGCCAATCCACCCGACAGTACCTGGATGGGGACTCCCTCACTCTCGCTGACTGTAATCTTCTCCCCAAGCTACATATTGTCAAGGTTCTTAAATGTCCTGTCTGTCACCCCCTTTCATTATTCATCAACTATAACATATAATACAGCAGTTGTAATTAAAGTAAATTAAAGCATCTAAATTAGAATATTTGATATTCAGTACAACCAGTTCACCAAATGATTGCAACAGCAGACATCCTTGTGTGAATTTATGGAGGTGTGATCTGTTTAGCACTGTTATCTGTTGTGTTTATATACTGCCACTTCCTTCTCTTTCAGGTTGTATGTAGGAAATATCGTGACTTTGAGATCCCTGGAGCACTCACTGGGCTGAATAAGTACCTGGAGAGAGCCTACCAGAAGGAACAGTTTCGCAACACATGCCCTAACGATGCTGAGATTCTGCTGGCCTACCACTCTGTGGCCAAATATCTCAACAAGAAGAACTAGATTGAGAATAGGGGGTATGGGTGGGGTTTTGGTATGGAAATTTTCTTGGAAAGCTTTAAGACAAAATTTATGCATACTAAATGATATGATGGATTATGCAAAAATCTGGGAGATGTAGGTCGAGGCAGTTTTTTGTATAATGTAGGCTGTGTATTGTGAATATTCCCTGCCTGTTTTGTTCTGTGCCACTAGTCATATTTACACATTAAATAATCATGTGTATGTGGAGACTACACCTTTTCATCGTGGTGCTTTATCTTATTAACCAATAAAACAACTAACACTATAAATAAATAAAACTTTGTACATTTGAAATTATGTGGATTTTAAAAATGCTTAACTCATCAGCTATTTAGTTTGTCAGTTAAAGCCTATTAACGTACAATTGTAAATTGTGTATTTGTTAGTTATAGCCTATTATTTTAACTTTAGTCCCCGCATTTTTTCAGACTGTCAGAGAATTGTTTTAATAATTTATAATTCTTCTCTAAATATTGTGAACATTTACCTAGTACCCCAGTAGGGTGGTGACATCAAAGACGTCAGTCAGCAACAGAGAACAGGTAAACAACGCCGCTTCTGATTGGCTCTTAAAGGATAAAACAACCAATGGTGGAGCAAAATGCTAGAACCTTCAACTGCTCCTCCCGAGGAAAACAACAGAATCTTGGTTTTGTGGGAAGGAAAGAGACAGACGTGCTTGTGGAAGTTTACAATGAAGTGAAGTTTTGAGAGGATGTTCAGCGGTTTTGCTTAAACTGAGTATGTTGATTGCATGTAATATGTAGCTAGTTAGCATATTTCAGATTCATGTGTACTTTCATTGACATAACTGACCGTTTGCTCATGCCTGGTTTGACAACTAGCATAGCTTAGCTAGCGTAGCCTAGATAGTCCTGGTCAGGAAAAAGTTACGCAGATGTTTACGGAAGGTTGTCTAGCTAGTTAGGTAAACCAAATCATGGTATCAATAATGTGGAAACATAGGTTGGATAGCTAGCTATCCTCTAATCCACAAATGATGTAACGCTATCTGACATTTGCTAATTGTTATTAAATATATTGTTATTTTAACTCTAGTCAGCTAGTCACGTACGATCTAATTAGACTACTTGGTTGGACCTGGAGGTGTGAAGCTGACGTTGCAAGGCCTGGAAGCTACAACTGCTTGCTACGAAACAATGTATTATCCCTCTTGAAAATCCTCCCTTTCCGTGTAGAAATGCATGAAGAAGAAGAAGATGTACCGTGCACATATCCAGTGAGTAATACTTTTAACTATTCAACTGGCGTAATTATCCGTTTTTAAGCTTGCACACCTAATGTATTTGTCTACGCATGGCATGTAAAATGACATCTACACTCAGACACACGTATTTTATTTCTTTCTTTAGGTTGTTGCCTTGCTATGAAAATTAGGTTCATAGCAAATTTTAGTTCGGCTGATCCAGGATGGAGCATATCCTGTTGCTTTTTATATTATCCCCTTTAACAAATGTAGCAGCATCTTAACTTTCTAGAGAAAGTATTTCGCTTTTCATGTGAGGAAGGAAACTGAGCGACAGGACATCTTTGAGGATATTTTTTGGTCGTTTCCCCACAAACATTTGCTGTTTTTGTTTACCTTCAAAGAGGCCTTAGGGACCTTGAAACATGAATGTTGTGTGTGTGTGTGTCTGTGTGTCTGTGTGTCCAGGTAATGAAAACTGGAATGCACCTTCGTGAACGCTTTCAGGTGTTTATGGAGGAAAGGATGCAGACCACCATGGTACTGAGCTCTGCTTTTTTTTTTTTTTTTTTTTTAAACAATTTAATAGGTCATTTTTCATCATTTCACTATAGAAAAAGCTCAAGATCAGAGAACAGAATTTAAACCCACTGGTATTTGTACAAACAGTTCTCTTAGCTGGTTCTTCAATTAGATAACATCCTACCTAGCCTGTTTTCGGTTCTGTGTTGCAGTTGACCGGCATGTTGATTGGGGCTGTGGTAGCAGTCTGTCTAATAGGCATCTCTGTGCTCTTCCTGTATCGCAGATATAAGCTAGCAGGTAACCTCCAGCTCCATTTTCCAAATGTTACCATGTCATCATGTTAAAGTTTAACTGTTCACATCCAGCTGTTGTAATATTATTCCCTTAATTTTTTATTCAAGTGAAAGTATTGAAGTATATGCTCTTATATGTACTTAAAGTCAAATAGTAAAAGTGTTTCTATTTTTTTAGTGTTCTTTTGCGTTAGATGTACCCAACACATGGCACTGCATATAAATGATGGTTTATAGTAGACTCGCATACATCATCTGCAAAATCATACAAATAACACAATTTCAATGATTTATTGTAGAGCAAAAACTAGATAGCCAATCACAGGTTATGTACACACATCTAAAAAAAGATCTGTATTTCATATGATTATATGCCTTTTTGGTTTAACATGGCTGAATAAAAGTTGACTGAATTTATATTATTGTCATAGTAAATAATGTGCCAAGGAGAAAGGTGGTGCACAAGTACTGGGGTGAGACACAAGTACTGAGCCAAGCAATGTTTATTAAGGATACCGATATTGTTAAAGAGGTCCATAGTTGAATAACCAAAACTTAATGAAAATGAGAGTGCATAACACAAATACACAAACAAATCACCAGACAAGTGAGTATTAAACCGAAAAAGGATGAAAACAAAAGCATGTGGTGCTTAGTGCTTGGGGAACCACGGCGCCCAAGTAGAGGAGGCCATGACAAGATTAATGAATCTGGCTTTCAAATGTAGTGAGTAGAAGGTACTTTCATTTTTTTAGATGTGAAATATAGTGCATATAAGTAAAAAGTATGGAGTGACAGAAATACTCAAGTACATATACTTGAAAAATATACTTAAATACAGCAACAAAGTACATATTTTTTTATTCTTATCTTTTATTATATGATGGGATGTGTTGTTTATTTTGCAGGTCAGCAGGCAGGTACCCCTAGATATCGCTTCAGGAAGCGGGACAAGGTGCTTTTCTATGGCAGGAAGATTATGAGGAAGGTCAGTCACCACTGAGGGCTCTCATACATGAACCATACTGTGATTCACAGGCCTATTTTTTAAGTTAATGGTCTCAAACTTGTAGGTCTTTCATTTTCACACCTTCCATCCAAACTATACTCTTCCATGTTCTCTGTTTGAAATGCTAAAGGAATATCATTCTGAAGTCATTAAAAATCAGCTTTCAAATTTTTGCCTAATTTTTGGCTTTTGGTGGGTGTGAAAGCTTTCTCAGCCCACTAGAGGGCAGCATTTATTATGCACCGTCACAGATGGTGTAGGTCATGTGGTTCACTGCTTACTTCACCGATGAACCTTCCTTGCCCTGTTCTTCTTTGCCTGTCAGGTCCAGACCCTTTCCTCCACCCCATCTTCTACTTCCATTTCTAAACAGCGCCCTCGGAAGAGGCCTAAAGTTCTAAGTATAGCTCGAAGGTATGGAGGTACCAATCCTAGTTCTCATTTAAAGTAATGATGTCCCAAACTGGTTTTTGTAGCAGAGGCCGAGGGCACTGCACATGGTCTGAAGCATAGGTCCTGCAGGCAGTAAACGTGTGCTCTGACCTCCAGACCATAGCGCCAGCTCTCTAGCACAACAAACGGCGCACCAATTTCACCTTCATGGGTGACACTTTTTGTCACAGTTTTTGCTCCTTTTTAAAACATTTATCTTTGTTTCATATCACCTAGCTCCCACAAAGTGTGCAACGGGCAGCATAGTTAGAAACTCTGATGGGTTGCTGCTTAAAAGAAACCTTTTAGAATGGTGCATAGTTCAGGGTTGGAAGGCTGATTAGAGGTGTGTGACTTAGCAGTGCTGTGGTTTCACTGTGCAGGATCTTGCGGATAAGGAAAGAGCCCCCAGCACTGCAGCCGAAAGAGCCACCTCCCTCTCTCCTGGAGGCAGATCTCACTGAGTTTGATGTGCAGAACTCCAATTTGCCCTCCGAGGTGCTTTACATGCTTAAGAATGTCAGGTTGGTACTTCTCATCGAACACGTAGGTTTTGTTAATGGACACTCAAGTCCTGGGAGAACATGGACAGTTGTAGAGAATAAATTCCTACTGGAAAAAAGAACAGCAGCTCGAGATTTGTGTAGTTGATTTGACTGCTGCAACAGTTGGTCATTGAGTACTGAAAGCGTGAGGTTTTGTGTGTTTGTGTCAGGGTGCTCGGTCACTTTGAGAAGCCCCTGTTCTTGGAGCTTTGTCGACACATGGTGTTGATTGAGCTGCAGGAGGGCGAAGGGCTCTTCAGGCCGGGAGACAATGATGACAGCATTTACGTGGTGCAGGATGGGAGGCTGGAGCTCTGCATTCAGGAGAATGTGAGTGCCAACTGCAGGCAACAGCTCACAGATTCCTAGAAGTCCTGGTGACATGACCTATTTGGATGTCATTCTGTTTCACAATGCCTCATTTGTCAAGCTGTGACTCTTTGTGCCCCACCCAATCCAAACAGAACAAGTCTGATTTAATCCCCAGAGCCTTGTGGGATGTACCACAAAAATCAAATACACACACAATTGCATAGCCATATCCAATGGGAAGAGAAAACAGAGTTGGTCATTGTGTGTGGGTGTGGGTGTACAAAGGATAACTTACCACGAGTTATTGTCCTTGCCCTCTGTTGACAATACAATATGAACTACCCCTATGATTCTACCCCCAGCATGGTGCATTCTTTGAGTTTGGTTACATGCTTGTCCCTTATGCAGGACGGCACAGTGCCTGTGGTGAAGGATGTGCTGCCTGGAGACAGTGTTCACAGTCTGCTCAGTATTCTAGACATCATCACAGTGAGCCCCCCCGTCTCTCTGTCTCTCTAGCACCAGTTCACAGAACCTAATGCTTAACCCATCAGTCCTCTTTTTTTTTTTTTCTTGTGTCCCCAGGGTTATCCTGCCCCGTATAAGACCGTGTCAGCTCGTGCAGCAGCCCGCTCCACTATCCTGCGCCTGCCTGCTTCAGCGTTCCAGTCAGTGTTCGACAAATACCCTGAAACGCTAGTCAGGGTAATACAGGTACAGGCCTTATGCACACCAAGGCGCATAGCCACAGCGGCTATGAACTTGAATGGGATGCTGGTGTTATTGAAAAACCTGTCTGAACACGTTTAAGAATTAATTAGGCCTAAAGTTGTTTGTGTGTTGCTGTGGTTTTTAGATAATCATGGTGCGTTTGCAGAGGGTGACATTCCTTGCTTTACACAATTACCTGGGACTGACCACTGAACTCTTCAATCCTGTAAGAGAACATACTCTTCCCCCACCTCTCTCTCTCTCTCTCTCTCTCTCTCTCTCTCTCTCTCTCTCTCTCTCTCTCTCTCTCGCGCGCGAGCACACACTCACTCACTCACACACACACACACACACACACACACACACACACACACACACACACACACTCATGTATATGTGCTATACAGTCTCACTGGGAATGAATCACAGACACACACCCTCCAAATCATATACGCTCCCTTAAAATGATTTCACGCTACATTAACACCAGCATCATGATCACTCCTGCCTCTAAAGGCCATAAAGAACAGTGAGAGTAAGCGAAGCTGATCATGGAGCCTCAGCCTTCATTTAAAGGACATTGGCTTTACTGCCCTCTGAACAGAGATAGCCTAGCACTCTCAGCCTCTCCTCTCACCGGTGGAGGTGTGACTCGTATCAGAGGCCATCACTCCCCACCTCATTCCAGGAGCCCACTAAGAGCTTGTGGTAGTGGGGGTTTCTCAGCTGTCTGTTGAGCTCTGGGGCTGCTTGTGCTGTCTGTTCACCTGCGAATGCTCTAGCTCAGTCTACAGATTATGGCACAGACCTTCACTAGGTTATACTGACAAATACAGTATCAACAATAATTCTTCTCCCTGGTATGCTGCGCTCTTTGAGTTTGATTACATGCTTGTCCCTTACAGTGAAGAGGTGTTGTGGTGCATGGTGATTAAAAGTCTGTTTAAACTCCAGCGTGCCTGTACAATAACAAATTGCAAAGCAAATGAAGTCTGAATGGTGGAAATAACAGCTTCTTGACCAGCACTTGCTGTGCTGGTAGGAGAGCCAGGCAGTGCCTCTGACTGCAGTCAACAGTGTGATCACAGAGGGAAGCCCGATCCGAGGCCCTCGCAGACCCCACTTTCCTACCTCACTGGACGAAGATCACAGCCAGGGGCTTGCAGAATCCACTGACTCAGGTATGCACGTGTGTGCACACTATACACACACAAACGCACACGTGCACACAGACTAGCAACGTTCAGCAGGGATCTGAATGTTTTGCTGATCTATTGGTTCCTTTTTGCGCAGATGGAGGGAAAGCCAGTTCTGCAGAGAATCAGTCCACAGCTTTCAGAAAGCCTCGCTCAGTCTCAGTGCCAATAGACTTCACAGGTGACGTCTCTGAGTTCCACGGCTCACGGGCGCACACGCAGCCTGGCCTCCCCATCTGATCTTATAAGTAATTCAGTTTAGCGTTCAGTAGGCTGTACAAATGGGTAGAGAGAATTTCATAAAATGAAAATGGAGAGTGTGTGTTTATTACAGGATGTCATTGACAGACTGAGAGTGGTCCTAACCTAAATCACCATTGTGCTTAATGTGTTTGTGGGACCCTGGCGCTGGATGCTTGGCTAAGCAGGAATGGCTGGGAATGACATGAGCATGGCGTATGAGCGAGCCCGAGTGACCATGGACGAGCCTCCATCCAGCCCCGTTCTGCACAAAGTACTACCTCTGTTGTCCTCATACACACACACACACACACACACACACACACACACACACACACACAGACAGCATGCCTATTCTAGCATGTTCAGTGCTTTACTTCAATTTTCACCTTTCAGTCTATTCTGAAGAAGACTGTTACCATGCAACAAACCCCATCGGCAGTAATTCACTACACAGACAGTGGGGGGCACTCTGATGTCCATCCCAATAAAGTGGGTGCCATCTTCCAGGCAGCCAAGAAAGACCTGTTGGGTATTATCCAACTGCAAGTGAGTGTTTGGGGAGGAGAGGTCATGAGGCGTCATGAGGGCCTAACCAGAACACCAGCTCCATATCATTGCAGTCTTGTTTCTCTAGAGGGAAAAACATAGGATGTGGGAGGGGTAGTTTGTTTAGTCAACTATATGAATACTAATACAGTCAATTTGATACTTTAATGAAGTAAAATGTGAATTGAACTGGTGTAAAATGTTTTAAATATGTGTTTAGCTGGCACCAAGTTTTAAAGTAATTAATTATGAATTCAGGAAAAAATAAATATGGACAGCAGTTTTGTTATTACATTATGCAAGAATAAAACTAGAAGTCACTTGTATCGAGAATGATTGATTGATTTTTTTTATTTTTTTTCCTGTGCACAGTGAAATGATGACATTGTAAAGTTAAATGAAGTGTTAATTTTGCACATCTGTTTATTCAACCAAGCTTGTGTGGCTCTTTGTGTTTGTGTGTTGTGTTCAGGACCCCAGTCTGCTGGAGGGCAGAGTGACTCTGCACCAGGTGAAGGCTGGCTCTGTGGTGGCTCGTCAAGGAGACCAGGTACAGTTAGTTCTGCATGATTTATACAATTGGATCTCCAAGACTGATGTTATTTTGTGTCCAGTTCAGTTAAATTGCATTTTGTAGAGCATAACTAGACATGAGTTGTTTTTGTTTAAGTTTCAAGAGATCTCCCTCAAATGTTTTGTGTCTGTGTGTGTGTCTGTGTGCATGGCCTGCAGGACGTTAGTGTGCAGTTTGTGATTTCAGGCGCGCTGCATGTGTACCAGCGGATGATCGATCGTGAGGAGGAGACGTGTTTGTTTTTGACTCACCCAGGGGAGCTGGTGGGCCAGCTAGCTGTGCTCACGGGAGAGCCTCTTATCTTCAGCGTGCGAGCCCATCGCGATTGCACCTTCCTCTCCATTTCCAAAATGCACTTCTACGAGTATGACAACACACAAAAAAAATCTCTTACACATCACCAGGCTGCTAAAGTAATTGCAAGCATTTCTGGAGAGGATAAAAATAATTGTTCATAGCTAAATGTTATGTTTTGAGATGCAAAATACTTGTACACTCATTGACACAGAATTAGTGTGACAGGTCGTGTGTGTGTGTGTGTGTGTGTGTGTGTGTGTGTGTGTGTGTGTGTGTGTGTGTGTGTGTGTGTGTGTGTGTGTGTGTGTGTGTGCGCGCACGCACGGGTGTCAGGATAATGCGTGCAGAGCCCACAGTCGTGCTGAACATTGCTCACTCTGTAGTGCGCAGAATGTCTCCGTTCGTCAGGCAGATTGACTTTGCGCTTGACTGGATGGCTGTGGAAGCCGGTCGCGCCGTCTATAGGTACCACACGCACCTCTCTCTCTCTCTCTCTCTCTCTCTCTCTCTCTCTAATTAGCAATTCATCCAATCAAATCGAGCTTAGCGAGCATTCTCATTTTATTTGTCTCACTGGTTTGGCAGAACTGGCAGGCACGCTCATATTCATTTGTAAATTGTGTAACTCGCTCCTCTTTCGTTGTTGCTCTAACTGTTGTTCTGGTGGTCTGTAATAATAGTCCTGTGTTCCCCCAGGCAGGGCGATAAGTCGGACAGCACGTTCATTGTGCTGAGCGGACGCTTGCGCTCAGTCATCCTAAAGGAGGACGGCAAGAAGGAGCTGACAGGAGAGTATGGCCGAGGAGATCTCATCGGAGTGGTGAGCGTCCTACATGCCTCACAGCACTGGCTGTTCTCATGCACTCATCCCTGTTTGCTTTCTTTTTGGGGTTAAGCACCTCCTTCCCCAGCGGGATTTTGGAGAGTTGTAGGTTAATATTTTAACACAGACCATTTATTAGTTCGCTAGCAATAGTGGTTGTGATGTTTGTAATGCGCATTTATGTCTGTGGCCTTAAGAGAAGTAGCAGAGTGGAGGTGTTGAGTAGTTCCTCTCCCGGGTGATTCCCCATGGACTGCTATTCATGTCATTCGTGTTCTGATTGGCTAGCATCTTGTGCATCTCCGCGGTGATGCCATTGCTGCTAAGAATACCTGTCCATGCTGATACCATGGTTACATACCATGAAGATTGGTGTAGAGGCTTTGTCTGAGATCTAAGGGAACAGAGTCAAATTTGTTGATCCAAATTTAGTTGCTCTCAACATCATTGCCATGTCTTTTTTTTAAATGGCCAAAGTTTAATGATGTTTTTCACTTTTGCAGAATCTGTCACAGATCTAGTTTTGTGTGTCACACTTTGCTAGGGAAAACAAAAATATGAAATTTACATGGAATAACTTATGTAAATAGAAATAAAGTGCACAGAATAACAAAGTTTCAGTTTTTCACTTAATTAACATCTTATTTTAGAAACTTTGCACTTTGAGCTGTCATCACAAATGGTTTGTGAATTCACAGTTCTAAAACCTCATGACTGCCACTTTAAAGGCATGTTTTTCTAGCCCTAGATTAAGCCTAAACCTGGCCAAAAAATGCTATCAGTGAGACACTATTGGCACTGCAATAGTCTGCAGAACTGGCCCTAAAACGATGAAAGCCTTTGCTAAACATGTCTAGCATTTCCTTTGGTGCAGTGGTATTTTTGTTTTCTCCACAGTTAAAAGATAGTTTAGAGTGCTTTACCAGGCTTGCATTTGTGTTGTGTGGGGTTCGTTCTAGGTGGAGGCTCTCACCCATCAGAACAGGGCCACTACGGTCCATGCTGTAAGAGACTCTGAGCTTGCCAAGTTCCCTGAGGGTGCGCTCCGCTCTATTAAGAGGAAGTTCCCTCAGGTACCTTATCCACCACACACCTCATCCTTTGGGATTTGATCTCATTTTACACATCTATGCATCTCGTTTTTTCATCCCCACCCTCCCCTTTCTGTTTTATTTCTTTCTTTCTCCATCTCTCTGTGCTGTTTGCAGGTAGTCACACGCCTTATTCATCTGCTGGGACAGAAGATACTTCAACAGGTTAATGGGCCTCTGACAGGTATGAGGTGTATATGTGCCTGCATGCTTTCTGTGTTGGGCTATATATTGTAGCTCTCTGTTGCCTAACAACTCTAGGGACCAGTTTCTTGGAAACAGTCTAAACATAGTTCACCAATTGTTTTTGTCTGCCAGTATAATTTAGTCGAAGAGTGTCTGGAGATTGCCTTAATGAGAAGGTAAATGTATTTAATGCTCTCTAGCTCGAAGATTGTTTCTAAAACCAGAAGGCTCGTGTGCTTTTACAGCACGCAGTCTGGCTCTGCACAGGCCAGGCAGTAAGTGGGATGCTGGGAATCCTGCCTCGAACCTGTCCACCATAGCTGTGCTGCCTGTGTCTGATGAGGTCCCGCTGACTGCCTTCACCTTGGAGCTTCAGCATGCCCTCATTGCCATTGGTAACTGCACACCTCTTCACTAGGGCAACGTTCCCTCTGGCTTATTGGCATTCTGTGTAATGGGTATCTAGCTAGGACATTGTAAAAACAGTTAATCTAGCAGGTTAAAACTGTTGCAAGCAGAATGTGCTGCGACGTCCTTGTTGTTTTCATTTAATTTTAAATTAAAATAACATTTCTCTTATATAATGTTTATAGTGTTATATTTTTCCGATCACACCACAAGGTAATTCCACTCTCCAAAAGTTCATAGAAACCGCTGAACGTAGTCAAGGATTCAGCTGTGTGGAGTCAGTGGTCCATTTCCGGTTGAGCCGGTTCGTGTTGATCATTGATTGCTGCATTTTGTTTGTGTGAAACCTGAAAATCCACTGTGTGTGCTTTCTATAATTTATGTGGAAGTGGATGCATCTGTAGTTCGGAGTGCAGTGTTCAAGAGAATCGTGTTGCAGGTGGTTGCTTTTGCCTTACTTATCTGATTTTTTTTTTTTTTTTTTTTTCATTCCAGGTCCTACTCTCCTCCTGACCAGTGACATCATCAAACAGCGTTTGGGATCTGCAGCACTGGACAGGTGTGCTGGCATCATGATGCAGCTTAGTTTTTGTGTTCACACATACACATTTCCTGTTTATGCAGTGTTGATGAGAGAGAGAGAATAAGAACTCAGAATAGCATTCTCAAACTTGTGCATTGACGCATTTTAAATAGATGTTTAATGAGGTTTTTTTTAAAAAAAGTTGTATGGAGTGATATGTAAATGCATAATACACTTCACTAAATAAGAAAGGGGCTCCTCTGAGATGTCATCCTCAAACTCTGAATGTGTCTTGATCATTCTCGCTCGCCCTCCCCAAAACAGTGGGTTTAGAATATCTCTGTAATTCCTTCACTAAAGCGTTTTGTTCAGTCATATCAAATTTCCGTTTTCTGTCCATTAATCAGGTGTCTCCCTATCAACTGAGTTGCAGTTCTGTCATAGCACATATGCTACTGCCTGTCTGTTGCACCAGCTGCTGATCTGCAGTAGGAATGTTTAGAGGCGGTGGTGTGATACTAACCCAGTCCTTCCTCCTGCAGTGTGCATGAGTACCGGTTGTCCAGCTGGCTCGGTCAGCAGGAGGACATCCACCGTATCGTCCTGTATCAGACGGACACCTCTCTCACACCATGGACACAGCGCTGCATCCGCCAGGCGGACTGCATCATCATCGTGGGACTCGGGGAGCAGGACCCAGCCGTGGGAGAGGTGCGCATGCATCACCATTTTGCTGTCTCAGAAACAGAATGGAAGGCAACACCGTATCTGGTCCAGTCTGTGATTTTATAGTTGTGATTTGGATTTTGGTATTAAAAGGTTTCTAGGAACTTCAGAATGTCAGAGCTGTTTCTCATGTCATAGACACTACTTGCATGTAACTGTTTTTGTAATGTAAAAAAAGTATTTGTAGGGTCTGCACCAGCATTTTACAGATTTACCTAAGTTATGATATACCAACCTTCTAAAAGTGAAGCACTAATACCTTTTTTGGAGTTTGTTGCTTTGGCATGTGTAACTGGCTGGTTTTCTGAGAACAGGCCTGTTACATAAAGGCTGCTGGCTGTGGTGGGGCTGATTCCCGGGCTCAGTCTCAGGATTTATTTATTTATTTATTTATTTATAATCTTTGTTGAATGACCAGTGCAGAGGCTGTGGGCCCTAAAGGCAGTGTGCCTGAGCCTTGCTGGAAGGCCTGCGAGCGTAACCCCTGCCACTGGCCTGCCTCTGTCTGTCCAGCTGGAGCGCATGCTGGAGGGCAGTGCGGTGAGGGCTCAGAAGCAGCTGGTACTGCTGCATCGTGAGGATGGAGCCGTGCCCACAGGGACGGCCGAGTGGCTCAATATGCGCAGCTGGATCTCCAGGCACCTGCACCTGTCCTGCCCCCGCCGCATTTTCAGCAGGAGGAGCCTGCCCAAACTGGTGAGGCACACAACTACCTTGCACCTGCTTTTACTTGCAGTCAGGTTGCTGGTTGAGGAGTGCTTGGGTGCTGAGGCATTTCTGCGCCACGCGTCAGTTGTTTCAACTCTCTTCAGTGCTGTGCACATTGGAGTGTGGCTCGTGAGAGAGTTCCTGCAGCATCCTTCGACCCCAGCCAGAATCCGCTTCCATGCACAGTTCTTAGCAGCACACGGCAGACTATGACACATCAGTCAGTGTGCTTTGTGTTCCTCCCCCTCAGATAGAAATGTACCAGCGGGTGTTTCAGAAGACGGCAGACCGCCACTCAGACTTCTCCCGGCTGGCTCGAGTCCTGACGGGCAACGCCATCGCTCTGGTGCTGGGGGGTGGAGGGGCCAGGTACAGCTCTGCAGCCCAAGTATCATCATGAAGCAAATGTATCTGAGTCCGCATGTTGTATTATTGATGCTGATTATGGGCTTGGCATTAGCCTTTTGTATTAGTTATGAGGCATGACGCAGTTAAAAAAGAACACAGATGTCCTTGTTCCTCTCTGCTCCTTTGTGTTTGAGCCATGTGTTTTCAAAACCCTTCTTCACCTCAGTTTGGCTTTGCCCTTCAGCCACTCAGTATCTCTCTCACCATGTCTGTCTGTCTATCGCCTCTCTTTTTTTTCCTCTTCACTGTTCTGACAGTCCCTTTGTCTATCCTGTCTCTCTGTATGGTGCAGGAGGTGTTTTAAAGGTTGGTGTGCTATTCTCTTCATGTCTCTTGTGAGGCTGCCTGTTTGTACAAATGCTATTCTTCTCATGCTACAGTGCTTTGCTAAGTGCATTCCAAAGCTGGATCGATACACTCATTCGTAACCTCCAAGAAGGGGTCACTGTTATTTCTACTAATTTGTTCAGTTTATTCAGCTGAACATGCTGTACATGTTAACACCCGTGCTGAATTCTTTGTTGAACGTTGTCTGCTGTGGAGACGAAGATTAGCAAAGTTGTGTCAAATAATGCATACAAACAAATCTTGCTAGTCTTGCTGGTGGGCTTACCATCTTGTCTTTGTCAGGGGCTGCTCTCAGGTGGGCATCCTGCGAGCGCTCACTGAGTCTGGGATCCCCGTGGACCTGGTGGGAGGCACCTCCATCGGCTCGATGATGGGAGCACTGTACGCAGAGGAGCGAAGCTACAGCCGGATGAGGATCCGAGCCAGAGAGTGGGCCATGGTCAGTACATGCATACGCCTTCAGACTTGCAGCTTGGGCATGTAAGCACCTCGGATATTTCTCTTGGACTGACCTTGGCTGTTGACTTTAATATGAAGGAGATGACATCGGTGTTCAAGAAGATTCTGGATCTGACCTACCCTGTCACATCCATGTTTTCTGGAGCAGCGTTCAACTCGAGCATCAATGCTGTCTTCAAGGATAAGCAAATCGAGGTGGGAGACAAGCTTACTGCTCAAAGGCCAGCAGATATCATCATGCACAGAGTTGAAGCGTTTAACAACTTTGTCGTGTTTGATTTCTGCAGGATCTCTGGATTCCTTATTTCAATATCACCACTGACATCACTGCTTCTGCCATGAGAGTACACACTGATGGTGAGTTTGCTTTCTTCACTTACCTGCACTTTTTTGCACAGGCCCTGTGTTTACTCTAACCACCAAACCTGAATTGATTGCTCTCCTTCTATGTCTCTCTCCCTCCCTGCCTCTTTCAGGCTCTCTGTGGAGATATGTGCGGGCCAGCATGTCCCTGTCTGGTTACCTCCCCCCTCTGTGTGACCCCAAAGATGGACACCTACTTATGGATGGAGGCTACATTAACAACCTACCTGGTCTGCTCTTCAGCTCACAGCTCTCCAGCTTTACAAATGTATTATAATATTTAGTGTTAGTGGTAGCTCAGTGGTTAAGGTACTTGTCTAGTAATCAGAAGGTTGTCAGTTCAAGCCCCCCACCACCAAGTTGCCACAATGAGGCCTCTGAGCTCAACCCTCAGTTCCTCAAGTTGTGTTCAGTCATAATTGTAAGTCGCTTTGGTTAAATGCGTCAGCTAAATGCAGTAAACGTAAATGTGCTCATTATGGACAGCCGCAGCCCTCTGTCGTCAGAACTGTTTTTTGTTTTTTTTTGTCTAATGTTAAATCTTGTTCTATTAATTCTATATGACATGGGTGGGAATGGCATAACAAGATGCAAGAAGTGGCAGCAGTTTGATTATCACGATGCATACTTATTTCTGCCTGTTTATGTCAGTCATGTATTTCAGAGTTTGAGATTTTGGGCTCTTGATTTGGACTCCTCAGAGATTGCTTTCTACTGTGGTCTGTGCTTGGTGTTATGTAACTCATTGATTTTCTGTGTCTTGCAGCGGATGTGGCGAGGTCCATGGGAGCTAAAGTTGTGATTGCCATTGATGTGGGCAGCCAAGATGAGACCAATCTCACCAACTACGGTGATGCCCTGTCTGGCTGGTGGCTGCTATGGAAACGCCTCAACCCCCTGGCAGAGAAAGTCAAAGTAAGAGGAATTGCGTTCGGCCAGGTATAAAATAAAAATTAGGTGACTTCTCACGTCTTGTATTGGAAACGTGTATGTGTGTGTGTGTGCGTGCGTGCTTAGGTGTTGAACATGGCTGAGATCCAGACCCGGCTGGCATATGTGTGCTGTGTGAGGCAATTGGAATCCGTTAAGAACAGTGATTACTGTGAATACATCAGACCTCCCATCAATCGCTATCGTACTCTGGAGTTCGGCAAGTTTGATGAGATTGCTGTGAGTGCCTTTCTGAATGACCCCTTTATTTCCTGACCCTTCTCTCAGGCAACCACAATCTTGCTTCCTTTTTCCCTCATTTTGACCCCTGTCACATCTCCCCATGATTCCTTTCTTCCTTTACCTGTCGTGTCAGGGTTGTAACGCTCCTCTGTGCAGGGAGCTAGTCAGCCTGCCCCGTGAATTAACCATGCTCTCCTGTGTTGGTAGGAGGTGGGTTACCAGCACGGGAAGACAGTCTTTGACGTGTGGTGCAGGAGCGGAGTGGTGGAGAAGATGCTGAAGGACCGGCACCAGGAGGAGTTCCACAACACCCACCGCAACAGTGTGAGAACCGGGCAAATACAGACTTGCGCGGGTGTACACACAAACACACATGCATGCATGGGTGCACACAAGCACTCCCACACACAGCTGAAGACAGAAGAAGGGATTAAGATGGTTCAGGTGTTAAACAAGAGCTTGACTTGTTGATCTCTCTGTTTTTGTGTTGTAGATGGTGACTTGTCCCAATGCCTCGTTCACTGACCTGGCAGAGATAGTCTCGCGTATCGAGCCTGCCAAACAAGCACTTGTAGATGGTGAGTCAGAGAGAAAGACCGGGAAAAGGACGGAGAGGGACGATCAAGTGCCCACATATTTATTCCAACACTCTGGGCATCTCTTGGCAAGCTGTTTTAGGGAATTTGGCATGTCTTCCCTAGAGTATTAAAAAAGCTCATAACAATGTATCTGCTCTGAATGGAGGAAGTAATTTTGTAAAGTCTGACTTGTGTACAAATCAAGGTCATCATTAGCCTAATGGCATGGCTTTCTTGTTTGTTTTTGTTTCTCTCTCTCTCTCTCTCTCTCTCTCTCTCTCTCTCTCTCTCTCTCTCTCTCTCTCTCTCAGAGGAGTCAGACTATCACACTGATTATGAAGAGGAACTGGTGGAGAGTGCTCCCTCAGACATTGAACTCGCTAACCACCACAGTGAGCACCCAGAGGAGGCGTTCACCGCTGACACGGTGAGTCCTAACACCTCCCCCAGCTCAGACACAGCGTCAGTGTACAAGTAAATCAGCTAAATCTGATCACTGTGTTGCTACCCCAGAATAACGACCAATAATGGGCAGCGACTCTTGTCATTTCTAGGATGAGGAGGTGGAGCTCCGTCACATGCGTCTCCCTGTTAGCCCAGCAGACATGGAGCCCGTGTCCACCCTGCCGGCTCCACCCACCCCAGAGACTCAGAGCTCCTCCAGTGTAAGAGCCCGAAAGGTTTGTGGTCAGTGAGACCCTGGCCCTGGACTGCTGGTACTGGACCAGTGCTAGCATTCCACAGCGCAGCAGTGCTCCAAACACAGATTGCTCCCCTACCCAGCATGCCCTGCTCTGAGATTGCAATATAACCTGTTTTTTTTTTTAATTCCCCCATAAAATGTAAAGATGTGAAGACATGTGGTTAAAACAGGTCTGTTGATCTGGTGTTCTATTTTGGAACAGTAACCTCCCAGCTTCATATCATCTCTGAGCAGTGGTATATGTAGAATCAGTTACTGTGGTCATGCTCTATGCAACTATCATGTCTCCAGATTCAGTGCAAAAATACTAATGAAAGAGCAGTTGAACAGAGGTAGGGATGAGGTCAATCTGCCCTTCTGTTCACTGGTCACTCAGGACTTTGTAATGGTATGTTATGGAAAATCTCTGGGGTCAGGTTCTCAGAGCCAGATTAAGCCTAAAAAGGGACTAAAATGAATGAGATTCACCACTGGCACTGCAGTTGGGTCCAGGACTAACAATAATCCAAACCTGGCCCTTTATGTTGGAGCACCAGCATCCAGTCTTAAAAATGCAGAAAGCTGCTTTTCAAGCCAAACCATTATGAAAATATTTAGCATTTTTTCCACCCAATTCTGTATAAATATACAACAGTGAATACTCACATCCAGCCAATGCCCAGTCCACATCAAACATCTGTGAGAAACCAGCACAAGTTGCTCATGTGAGATGTGTGTTTTAAGAGAGTGAAGGATAATTTATAGATGGGTCAGCTAAAACACTTCAAAGCCACTTTAAGATGAAGGATCACTCGATCTGGGCTGGGCAGGATGTTGCTGGATGATGGACAAAGTCTCTAACACTTACCTCTTCATCCGTGTGTGCACAGACAGACGTACAAGTACTCAAACAAAGCAAGCCTGTCAATGCAATAATTTTTAAAAAGTTCTGTATTGTTATTTGTTTAAATCAGTGCCTTTAAATATGCTGCTTATAATACTATTAGCCATAGGATTATACAAATGGGATTCCCCCATCACTCCTACCTATGAGCCCAAATAAACTAACAGTGTAATAATATGCTCTGTAGTTAAGATTGATTGATTGTAATTGGTGGTCTATGCTTTACTGTGCATTTTACAGTACATTTGAGATGGGTATGTATTCAATCCTTCATGTGCCTTCTCTGGGTTGTTAAATTTTAAACATGTTTACACTGTGACTGATCGCACTGACTGAAGACTGCATGAAGAAACTACACATTTCTGCAACACTCGTACTGTTACAGTACCTGTGCCAATCCTTGTTCACTCTGTAAACACTGCAGTGAGTTATTTACATTACTCCTCTGTACAGAGTTCTGACAAAGTATAGATCCTGATTTACTTTTGAAGCAGAAAATATGTATTTGTGTTTTAGTAATGAGGTAATCCATAAACCTGGCAATCTGTACATGAATCGTTAATAAAGTCTGATTGACTTGTATTTTTGTTGCTTAATGTAAGATGATATGGTGGTGAATTTTACTTCCTGTTCACCCTAATATAGCAAGTATAGGTTTTGGGATGTTGTAAGATGCAAAAGGCATTTGGAACATGACTTGGCTGACTTTATACAGTATGTAGGATCATGACCTGCCCTTTTTGCATGTGGCATGAGCTTAGCACTAATTATGGAGCCAAATGCCCGAGCCTTGCTGAAAGTCAGTGGATGCCCCACCTAATGGAACTTCTAAGGGCTTCACTCACTGTCTGCTGTTTACCTGGCTACTCGTAGTAGACAAAAATGCTTATGCGAGCTGCAATATTTATGATTTATGTTCCTGAGTTGATGGGAGGCAGGGCACTTTTCTAATGGAGTACATGTCTGGTATTACCAAGGGGAATGTCATATGTGAGGGATTCATTCAGGAGGTATCTTATGTGAACTTGGGTCCCACTGAAGAAAACTATGACATAAGATAATAAATACCATAAAAGGCACTGAATGCAGTTTACCACATTGTGTCTCAATGCTGAGTGCATATGCTTAGCATACACAGCACAATGTACTTGTCTATACACTCTGTAAATCTGTTTTGTGCCATGCTGTTTGAGGTGATCAGTACGCTACTCATTCTAGCATAAACGAACAGATGACGAGAACATACTCTCCCTCTAAACTGCTTGACGGTCACCTTACTTGTAGTTGTCTGGTGTTATGTCTGCTCCGTGTTAGAGATGTCCACTGCACCTCTTCAGGTTGCAATTGAGGTTGTCACCTTCTCTGTTGCAGCCCAGGATATGTGAGGTTAGTTTCCTCCTTAGCACTTTCAAATTGTTGTTCCTGAGTTGTTTTCTAATCACAGCTTTCCTGTAAGTGATTTGTATGAAACAAAGTTTAAATGTGGTTTAAAGCTTATTAGTTTTAAGTTGTGACTTGTTTTTCAATGTGTTCCAACAAATGGGCTCTGAAAATTGGCTACTAAAAGGAGCTGGCATACTGTGTGGAATTTTTGAAAGCAATACCAGGGGCCTAATGAGCACTCTGTTAATGTGTTATTGTGAAAATGTACGTGTTTCTTACCGTAAGAAATACGAGAAGGCTCTACTAGATTATCATGTTATCCTTTTCTACTGCCTCTCTGTATTTAATGCAGCTCACTCTCACTGAATTGAGTCCAGTGAAATAAGTGTATCTAACTCAGCAACTTTCATATGCATCTGAAGTGCAATCAGTCATCATCCTTATTCACCACTAGGTGTCACTGTAGAGCAGCCGGTTTGTTTTTCTTCTCGGTGGCAGGTTGCAGTGAGAAGCAAGAATGAAGTAGGGGTGCAGTGTCTGAAGAGAAGGCAGAAGGACATATTTTACACATTTGTTAATCTCTTCAAAGAGGAAGGTCTTATTTTTTTCTTATTCTCTGTCTCCAAACTTGCATCACAATGAATGAGTGCCTCTATTAGGGGTAAGTTGGGTTAGACAGCAAGAAGTGGAATGAAGGGGTGTGTGTTTGTGCAATGGTGTAGGTGAGATAGATGTCAGATCTTGCACTAAGGTAAATGTGCATCTGATCAATCTTCTGACTCACCCTGCTGTTGTTTATTGGGGTGGGCGGGGGGATCGTGAGCTGTAATGCACCCTGGCTGCAGGTAACTGGAAATGTAGGGAGAATCACAGGACCAGATCAGGCTGATTCCAATAGACACACTGATTCCTATGACTTACTAAACTGTTCACCTCCTCTCTTTATTCAGTGCTGTAATGTGGTTGAAACCCAACTTGTGTGTGCACTCACACAAACCGCTTCATTCTTGTTATTAAGGAGAATCAGTACTCATAATGCAGGTAAGTGGGTCACTGTTTTGCTGGGGAGAGAGGACACTATGGACTGGACACTATGGACTGGAGACCCCATAAGCATCTATAGATTTGTATCTATATCGTACCCCCAAGGTGACGTGACAGTGGATGCATGACTCTGAGGTAGTAGTAGAGCAGAGTTTATGGGTATTGAAACTGTGTTGCTTTAATGGCCTCTGTTGTACCCTCTGAACATGAATGGCTACTTGCCATAACCTTAACTAGTTATTTGGGGTTTTGTTTGTTGTTTGGTATACAATTAGGCTCTGATGACCAGTTTCTGGTTGCTGAACAAATTCAGGCAAATTCAGAACAACCTCTATTTCTGTAGTGTTCCTGTCTGTAGTGTTAGCTGGAAACGGGTAACCAGCTCAATCTAATGGTGCATGGAGTTAATTCTCCTTCCTTAAAAACAAAGGAGGAAAATTACAGATGGGGAAATATGCTATGAAGCAGTTTAACAAGTACCCTGTTTTAATTTTATGCTTTTAAATTGCTCCTTTAAAAGTGGGAATAAACAGAATTGTATAAATACATTTTCCTTGGTTCAGCTCATTGCAGTTTGTTTTCCCCTTTTTTTGTCCATCTGCAATAACCTCATCTGTGCTGGAAATGATCCTCAACAGAAGATTGCATGCCTGATTGAATTGTGTGCTAAGTGAGGCTGTCTGTCATAACACAATGCTTCAGTTCACAGTGAATTTTGGCCTTCCTTTGTCACTGGGCTGCCCTGTCTTCATTATCTCTGTTTGCTACATATTCTCTTCATTCAGATCCTATAGGTGCGCTTGGGGTCTTGGTTTGCAGATTAGATATGACATTTTCTTGGGAACATTCCTTGCTATGAACCCTCCAGGAGAAAACTGAAACAGAATGAAGACTGGAATGAGGTTTGACGCAAGCCTCTTGGAACATCTGAGTTTCAAAAAAATAAACCTCCTTGCTACAACAGTGAATAGATAAACCCTTCAGAGTCTGTTTTGTTTACTTGTTATGGAAGCAATGTTTTCAAACAAAGAAGTCAATAGAAACATTTTTTCACATTAAGGAATATGAACCCTTGCTTTGCTGCAATGATTTGAAAAACTGACATGCAATTCAAAGCAGACTTGTCTCGATGGTTTCATATTTACCAATAAATATTGATTCCCCAGAACAGCTGTCAAGATTATTATAGGTTATGATACCTACTGCAGTGCTTTCTGTTTTCATTGGAAAAGCAGCTGATTCACTGAGACTTAGAGGAATGCCATTCAACACTGTGGGAGTCATTCGGTTGCAGTTTCTGCCCTTCGGTTCCCATATAAATCCAGTTAATCGGAATGTTCCAGATTAGTGGCCTGTTTGTTGTTGATATCGCAGCTTGCCCTGCTGGGTGTTCACAGCTTTTCACCCTGAGTGTGAACAGACAGCACTGTGGCAGCATGCTTGCCAATGATAGCATTTACTCTTGGCTTTCATTTTAAAGTGACAACTCATTCCTTTCTAAAATTGCGTATATAGGTTCCATTCTGAATCATTTGTTTGATCAGTCATATCTCTCTCTCTCTCTCTCTCTCTCTCTCTCTCTCTCTGTCCATGTGGTACATATCGGTTTAAAAGTCTCTTGTTAGACTGTTGCACTAATTGCTGAATTCTGAGGCTTTAAGATGGGTTGAATTTCAGGAATTACATACTTTCTATGAAATGGAAGTCAGCCTCTTTTTTCCCCACTTCGTTATTTACCGGTGGTGAGATGAGGATGCAGGTAGTGAACCAAACGACGTGCTCCACTCTGCTATGGTCCAGGTTCTGGAAGGACCAAGCTAAATCACTTTCACCTCTTAAGCCTTAAATACTACTGTGAATGTAGATCCACTGATGATAAAAAGATTGAATTCATTTTTCTGGTTTAATGACCACCCTGAAAAAGGGCAACAGCGCATGTCCTTTGTTTTCCACATCTCTGGTGTGTGCTAATGGCATTTTTCAGACAATAATCCCTTCACGTAATCATTTTCCTGAGTCCTTCATACTTGATATCTGCCAGGCCTCTATGGGAGACATGGCCTTACACACACTTTTAATTTAAATTCAGACAGAGCAAACCTAGAGAAAGCACTGCAGTCCCTTCTAATTGATTGACAGATTAGTCATCTCTTCCCCTATGAGACAAGGCTGATGGTGAAGATTAAGGTCCTCTGACACGTGCATTGTTTTTGATTTATCATATCTTCAGGACACAAGGACAGCACAAAAAGGAGCAGTTATTTTTGGTTGTTAATTTTCTTGTGTCTGGTCTTTTTAATCTTTGTGATTCCTCATCTCTAGAAGAGATGCAAACGAGAGATGGAGAAAATAGAAAATTGAGAGAAGAGCAGATAGGAAGATGGAGGGAAATTAAGAAATAAAGCCTGAACATGAGACTGAGTGAGAGAGTGGGTGAGTTCTGACCTTACACAGAGGCAGTGACTCAGCATTATACAGCTCTCTCAGAATGCTTCCAGAAGCGGGATATTTTCTGAACTCTCTCTAGCACAGACTTGTTTTAGCATTTCTGGGTAATGTTTTTCCTAGCTTGTTTATCAGTGAGATTACAGGTAGTTAGACCAACCTGTCCATAAAAGAATCTTATTGGAAGTTTCCTTGCCATTATTATGAGTAATGGGGTCAAACTGTATTAAGAAAAGGGGAAAAAATAATTAGGTAATGCAATTTTATGACCAGTAAGGCATAACATTACATAGTATTATAGTACAACGTGGAGGCAGTCTCATAGTGGTTAGTGAAGAGAGTTTTACCAAAGACATACAGAGCCACTGAACCCTTTTTTCTTTGTGATGAATGAAAAATCTGGGAGATATTTGTTAGAAATGCCTCTGTTTTCTGAGATTCTCAGGCCCTTGGGTCAGCATTGATCCTTGTCTGTATAATGCAGAGATTTAAAGTTGCACTCTGCTCCCCCACCCCACTCCATCACTGTCTTCCTCTCACTCTGTGTGTGTGTGTGTGTGTGTGTGTGTGTGTGTGTGCGTGCGTGCGTGCGTGCGCGCGCGCGCGCTTGCATGCTTGATCTGGCTCTAGAGCGGAAGCAGACAGACATGTCGCTGCAGTATAAATGGGCTAACTGGCTCTCTTTTTTTGCAGGCTGGCCTTTTTGAGTAGGAGGAAGGTGGGAACGCGCCCCTGTCAGAGTGCATCACCCAGTGTTTTCAGCTGCTAAAAACGGCTCCGTTACACACGTGGTTCTGCGTAGATATGCACACACGCTGCACACCATGTGATCTCTCATACTAAGAGATGCTATTTTAGCTTAGCACTTCTAAAATAGGTTTATTTTTACCCAGATGCTGACGAGCTGTATGTTATTAGCACTGTATGTTATTAGTGCTTGAAGGATTATACATGTTCACCAGATGATCGCCTTTCTTTACCAGAGGTCTAATATCTACTAAGACCCTAATAAATGACTGCCAATCATCCAAGTATGAATGCCTCTAAATGCTAAAGCTGTCTCCGGTCACCTGGCCCATCACGTTCCCTCGCTGGCCATCGATCACATTAGCCCTAATTGATCTCATATGGCTCATCTCCATTCAGAAGGACCTGTCCCTTTGCCATCCTCTGCTTGCATTAGTCATCTCCTCACATCACTCGCCCTCAGCCACCCACGGACTCTTTATTTCATTTCTCCCACCACCTTGCTTTGTGTTTGCCTTATCTCCCTATAGTTGTTTGATCTCACGTTCTCTAGTTTTTTCCTGTGTTTTGGATCTCCTATTATAGCCATATAGATTTTTTTGATCATCGAATGCCTGTTTTTTTTTCCCTCCCACCTAATTCTTTCTCTGCCTTTTCTTTTAGTCCTGTTTCTACCAGTCACTCATGTCATTCAGTTCTTTCTCTCGGTCTCTGTGGTCAGAATGAAGAGGGAGATGTTCGGACAACGGAACTTCAGGCTGAAACTCGCTCTCTCGTAACTCCCTAACTAGTCGTCTAACCAGTGACCACACTGAAGCTTTGCTACAACAACTGTGGAGTCTTTTGAACAGTTTATGTTAGGAGTAAGGGAAATATTCATGTATTCATGCTGAATGGACTGAATTAGTCCTCTAATTCTTTCATATTTTAACTGGTTGTTTTCCATAATGTTCACCCTTATCCATTATACTATGGTTTCTATGGAAATATCATAGCTGACTCCTCATATGTATTTGGGGAGGGTGGTTAATTAAGCAGTAATTAAAATTAATGGTGTCATCAAATTTTATCACATGTTAATTATGTTTGGTGTGAAATGTGAAAAGGAATGGATACGAATCATGAGGACATCATTTGTTTAGCTTTTTAAAAATTTTACAGTGGCTGTATTTTAGATCAACCCAGTCCTTCATACTCTTCTTGATCTAACACTTGGTAAAGCTGTATGCTTGGCTACAAAGTTTTCTTTTAGCAGTAATTCAGTATTTAGTTTTTAGTATGCATTTAGTAAATGTAAAATTACTTATAGCTTGGGGGAGTGGGGATGACCATCTTCATGGAGGAGAGCTTCATGTCTTGTGTATGCTGAGGGTTGCGAGCATTATCCATGCACAGGTGAACTACCTTATTAGCTATGGATAGATGACATCATGGAATCTGCCTGCATCTGGCCCTAACCATGTGAGCAAGATCATGCCAAACAAAGTGGTATAATTGCTCCAGTTATCCTACATTTTACCAAAAAAAGATTTGCTTACATGTCAAAGGCTTGACCATATCTCTGGCTTTCTGTTTTGATAGAAGAGGCGGTTGGTCTGCCAGTGGACCTTTGATTGAGGCATGTTCTCTAGGTGTACAAAAGAAAGGTCATAAATGTTGTACTGACCTATCGTCAGGCCGACCCTTTTCCTGTTGCTTATTTAGGGCACATCAGTATGCTGTGTGTTTACTTTCATTTCATTCATCTGGGTGCAGTCAGTGATTGCTCCCTGAGAGCTTATGGAGTTTGCTCAGTTTTTATATGTGTACTCAGTTTAAATCAGTCTACTCAGTTTATGTTAACTTACTCATTTTGTCAGTTTACTCAGTGAAATCAGTGTACTCAGTGTACACCAAGGTACTCAGTTTCTGTCAACATCTAAAGCCAGTCGCTAATGGGTCCATATTTAATTGACCTGTCTCCTCTAATTTAGTCCACTTGACAATTGTTTAAAGAGAGAGAGAGATGAGAGATCTATACAGGTGAACAGGTGGAGATGGATGTAGAAGAGGTGGAGCCGAGAGAAGGAGGACAGTGAAGGAACAGAGCATGCTGTGTTTTGTCCTCAGGGAGGACTAGTGAATCCAGGTGTAATGTGATTACCGGGGCCTTTGTTGTGTTTCTTTGTTCCTTTGTCTGTTCTTCTGCCACCAGCGGGGAAAAAGGTCCGACCCCGCATCACACTGCAGCGGGAACGAAACCTGGGTCTACTGTGTTCAAAGATTTTCCCTTGGGGGGAAGAACACACTGCTCCCATTGGACCCTCAGTAAAGCCTTGCTAGGACTAGCTTTAAATCTCTCTCTTTTTTGCATGCGAATGGCGAATATGCCTGTTTCAGCTCAGTTAAAGGGACTAGATGGAAAACCTGAAAAAATGGCGCTAGGATTCTCTGCTGTTTGGTAGAGTAGCCCGATGCTTTGCTTTTCCCCGTCTTTTTACTTCATCTCTGTTGGATGGATGCACAGCACATGTACAGTTCATTTGAGTTGGGTTGTTTGTAACCCAGGATTCTTCCAGATTGTGTCTGCCCTGCTGTAGCAATGATCTCATTAATGTGGGAGCCAACAGACTGGTCAGCCAGATGCATAGCGCCACACGCGTGGCCAGCCTCTCCGTCCCGCTCCACCGCAACCCCACCTCTACCACTAGCCTCACCTGCTTGGAATAGTCCAGTGGCAGACCAGCTGGCTAAATGGAGTTCAATCATACATCTGTCAGCTCACTGGGAAAGCAGCCAGACTTTATGAAAGTCCCAGGGCCTGTGCGTAGCTGCAGTACTCCTCTCTCAGCTCCGGCTCACATTTATATGGATGGGCTCGGTTGCTCATCGGCGCACTGACTGAGTGTTGTGAAATCCGGCGGAGACGAGATGCGGATTGGCTGGAGATCGCTTCGAAAAGACGGAAGGCGGCGAAAGTGGACATAAGCTTAAGGTCAAACTGAAATCACGAGAGACTCTCTTAGTATACCTGACACTTTATTAAAAGGTTCTGTTTGAGAGGTACTGACAGTGAGACACTGAGTACTGCAGCAGAATAGTGATGAGAGTTGAACATGAAAGACAGGGCCATAGAGACTTGGGTTCATGTATCTCCACAGCAGTGATTTTTGTGTGCTGTTACAGGCTATACATATTCAATATGAACTATGCAGAATACACTTTTCTGGACATATAGAAACATATCTTCAATATTCAAAATAACACACAATTCCACTTTTCTTCCTCAATATTCCTGCCAGCTCTCCCTCAGCCCACTGCTTCACAGTTCTCTCCCTTTTGTCTCTTGCCTTCCCACCTTCCATCTCGTTCTTATTCTGCCCCTCCCAGTTTTTGGTTCACACCGGCACCGTGCAGCAATCGAGCCACGTGGTCGCAGATGGTAGCGGAGCGCCCGGCTGACCTGCCATACTGTGATACTTTTCCCCCTGAGCTGACATCATCGGCGTGAGCCCCGAGCGACACCCGCTCAGCTCTGGCACGCCGTCCCTGCATGCTGCCAAGCGAGGCAAGGTGGCTATAGGCATGGGCATCACGTCTGTGCCCAGGGCATCTTCTCTCCAGCAGACTAACAGGACAGACTGAAGTGGGAGGACTACGATGCCAGCTGTGCTGGAGCAACTGCGGTAATCATATTGGAGTGGCGTCATTCACCGTGATCAGAAAATGTCAGTGAAGTACTTTAGTCACTGTGTTCACTAATAGAGTCTTCCTCTTGGGTGGTGCCTCAATGGATGCAGTGGCATAGGTACTTACACAGTCCATTAGGTTTGATATAAAGGAGCAAGCATTTAGATGCAAGAGATTCTCAAATGTGGCAGTAGATTGCCATTTCTTTTATGCGAATCTCTTACTGAACAGTGTCAACTGGTAGCTGTAAGTTGTAAGTCCTTTAGATAGAAGAATAAATAAGGTATCACTATACAACAGGCTTCTCTTGTACTAGAGCTTATGTGGGTATAAACGTGCCAGTGTGTGAAGTTGACAGCAAGATCAATTGCAACATGAAACACCGTTTCTGTAGCCCTGGTGAGAATGAGCAGCTATTGTGGTTAAAGCATCCTCTGTTGGAGTGGCTGACCCAGCTGTGTAATTGAAGTGTTGTGAAGTTGTAACCCACACTGATTCAGGGTTGTGTGCGTGTGTGTGTGTGTCTGTGTGTGTGTGTGTGTGTGTGTGTGTGTGTGTGTGTGTCTGTGTGTGTGTGTGTGTCTGTGTGTGTGTGTGTGTCTGTGTGTGTGTGTGTCTGTGTGTGTGTGTGTGTCTGTCTGTCTGTCTGTCTGTGTGTGTGTGTGTGTGTGTGTGTGTGTGTGTGTGTGTGTGTGTGTGTGTGTCTGTGTGTGTCTGTGTGTGTCTGTGTGTGTCTGTGTGTGTGTGTGTGTGTCTGTGTGTGTGTGTGTGTGTGTGTGTGTGTGTGTGTGTGTGTGTGTGTGTGTGTGTGTGTGTGTGTGTGTGTGTCTGCTCTCAGGCTACTGGAAGGTAGTGGAGGTGAGCTGCAGGCAGTGAGTGTACTCTCAGCTCTCACCTGCCATGCTGCTGAAGGGCACGTGGTCATGCCAACCTGGCTGGACACCCCAGTCACCAGTAGCATACTGAACTCACTATGGCCTTTAATATTTCATGTACAAATAACTGCACAGCAAGCTAGATTTGGGTGTTGCAATATTCATTATCACCAAATTAGTTTCATGCTATTTTACTGTACTAAAGCAATTTTCTTTCAGTGTTTACTAATCAGACCTAAAAAAAATCAGTTGTAAATATGATACTGTAGTTGTGCACTTTTGAATTTAAGATGAGTTAGGAATAAAGAAAACTAGCATGAAACCCTTGCATCCATGCTAAACCAGGCTATGTAAACAGGGGTGTGGGGAGTGAGAGGTTTGGTAGAAGAGGCGGTTGGTCAGTAGGTTGTCTCCGTATTTGTGACTCATATTTTGAAGGGCATCCGTGCGAGGCCTGTGGTCTGATTATCTGGTTAACGATGTGCACATATCAGGTTTCTAAATAAACTGCCCCTGCGAGGAAATTGCAGGGATATCAGCCGCTTGGACAGGACTTTGGCTTGAGGAAGGTCTGTGTGACTTCTCCTGTCACAACCAGCCACGGCCACCACATTATCCCGTCAGTCTTGCCTGAGTGTAAATCATTATGCTGTGGACCTACATTAGATTCTTCCCAATAAGGAAAAACTAAAGTATTACTTGTTTTTCAATAATAACTCACTGTCGTAGATGTCACTCCTGGCTGTTCAGAACCCAGGGCCCTGTACTTATTTATGTTTTGTATTTTCCACATCATTATCTCACTACAAGGGGTAAAGCAGAAGGGTTTAAAGCAGAATGGACCCTCCTCTATCATAGTGCTGAGAGCGTGAGTTCCTCAGCCCTCCACACTGGGTGAGCCCCAGGCTGATAGGAGCGATGCTGTGGCTGCAGATACCCACCACAGCCACGCTGCTGACTGATGCCACTTGTTCCTTACAGTACGTGTCGACATGAATGCAGAGAAAGAGAGATCAAAGCTTTCTGGGTATTACTGTAAAAGCACAGCTCCCGCACCGCTAAGATGTTGATATGTGTCTAGACATTCTGATAGCAGTGAATTACACTAGTCTACACTTGTTATGGTGACATTTGCCACAGTTGTTTACTCTTGGAAGTATATTTTTAATTGGCTCTGGCAATGTGGTGTCTGTTCCAATGAAATGCAAAAAAAAAAAAAAGAAAGAAAAAAAAAGAAACTACCAGGAAAACTAGAAGGAAAGAACACAAGAAGTTGAGATTTTTAGTAAATGTATCTTTAGTAAATATATCTTTCAATGAAGAGAAAGAACATGTTTCAGCTCTTAGGCTGCTTCAGAATTTCTCAGATTTTCATGACGTTTAAAAAGATAAAGAAAGAAACTTTTTGTATTTTTCAGCAAATGATACTAAGATTTACAACATAAAATACATTTGATAGCAGTATCATCCCGTGATTTGGAACTGGTATCCAACATAAAAGAAGTGAGTTCCTGCTCGTGCTCTGGCTGCAGTGCAGTGGTGTGTAGGTTAGCTAACCAGAGTGGACTGATGAGATGGGCAGCTTGGCTGGCCTTTCTGGTTTGATCAACTAGCTAGCTGATGAGCTTGGCAGAACAACAGAAAGTGAGTGATGAGAACAGCCATTCTTCCCTCCAGGAATTACCCAGGCAGATGTGCGTGTGGTTGTGTGTCTGTCTCTACAGGTGGATAGATATTGTGGAGAACTAAATGACACAGAAGGGGAGTCCATTGACACAGCGAAATAAAGATAACTTTACTATTGTACTTGTCTTCTGTTATCCTTATATCCAGTTCCCCATCTTTCAAAAATGCATACCACAAAAAGACCCTGAAAAGTATTTTTCTCTCTTCTATGCTTAACAATTAGCTACTGTTTACTATTCCAGATGAATAGTGTAATCTTCTCCTTTTTCTCTCTATCCTCAAGTAGACACATGTTTACACGAGAAACGTACAGACCTTATTCATTCTAGACGAGGCTTTTCCACGTACACTCAGTGACTTTCCAAAGCACAGGTTGTGCTTGCTCCTGTGCTGGAAAAGCCTTTCACTGAAGACCAGTCATGTGACGTGCAGGCCAAGACTGGGTTTTGTGTGTGCTGGCACAACCGTGCTTTAAAGAGAGGGGGGTGGCGCAGAGCATAGTGAGACAGTGAACAATAAAACAAAGCACGAGCGGAGCAAGCCAGTAAATAAGCCCATGACAGCGGTGAGCCCCACGGCCGCACAGAACACCTGCAGACAGAGCAAAGAATGGGAGGTATGAAAAGGAAGCAGAGCTTAGGTGGTGCTGCTACGGTTGGGCCTTATTGATTAAGCACTTGTATATTTAAGATGGTAAATGAACAGTGATACTCCAGCCTGGAAGTGGCCTTTTGAGGTTGTGCTGAACACGAGCATTAAATCTGGCTGTCTCTCTCTTGCATGTAATCCTTAGTATCTTCCCTAGACCATAAACATTGGGAACTGAGAATGCCCTGGTGATATTTTGCATGCATTTATAGCAGGATTGTGTGGCATTTTTTTCGTTATGTAAGTACAATTTCTTGGGTTCATAGCCCACCTTTCTCCCTCCTCTCTTCCATTTGAAGTCCTCGTTTCCCCACATCCTCAGTATCCCCCTCACGCGTCCCCCCGTGCACGCCCAGCCCCTTTAACAGCAGAGCCACTGGCTGGCTGCTAAATCAGCTCAGCACTCCCTCTGCTGTTTGTGTGTTTGTGTGCTTTCTCTCTATAGTTTCTTTCCATTCATTCTTCCTGTTCCTTCTTATCTGCAGTCATTCCATGTTTCTACCCACTTAGGGGGACGGGATTCTCCACTTTTTCCCAGTGCTCATTTGAAACCTCATTGTAGGGCTGCACAATATATCGGTTGAGAATCGTTAGCACAGTATTGGCCTTGCAGAACTGATATTGCAGGAAGAGCAATTTGCCTTCTGTTAAATAAGTGGTCCGTAGTATTGGCTCTCAGAATCTGAACACAGATGAGCATTCTGTGGGCACTTTCATAAATCATAGGATTAACATAATCCATCATAGGTAAATCATTTTGGTCATAATCCACATTAACAGTTAATTTAATATACAGGCATATCACAACCACAATACAGTATTGATTAAGTATAGTATTGATTTTGTATAGTATTGTCAATAAGTTCATACCTCATTGGCAGATTTATGAAAAAAAAAAAATTCATCCCCCACTAGATATGGGAGTGCAGAGATGATGTCTCGATGTTAGCAGCTCGATGTGTTAGTCTGCTGGCTGGCTGCTCTAGTGAAATCAACTGTCCATGGAATAAGGAATACTGCTGCAGCTTGAGTGTGTGTGTGTGTGTGTGTGTGTGTGTGTGTGTGTGTGTGCGTGTGCGTGTGCGTGTGCGTGTGCGTGTGCGCGTGCGCGCGTGCGCGTGTGCGTGTGCGTGTGTGTTACAGTCTGTCAGAGACTGCAGAAGGGCAAATGTAGAATTTATTAAACCACCATGTGTTGTGAAAAGGCAGTTGACTTATCTTCCATATACTGCCAGAGAAAAAGGCGCGCTGAGTATGATATACCTGCTTGTACAGCAGCCATTCCTTACCTGATGTTCGCCATAGCTCACGAATCAGTGGACTCGAAGGAGTGACCGTTCCATGTATGGCCCTACTGTGTTTCCTCCCCAGCCTCTCCACCTTCCCACCAGGCGGAATACACACGCCCCCTCCCACCTCTGTTTCCCCGGATCAATGGGAAAGGGAGAAAGGGGAGAACACTGTTTGCGCGAGTCTGTGTCTTTCTTTCAACTAGTTGACGGCGCGCTACCTTCCGCTGCACACACTGCGCAGCGCATTCAAGAACGCAGAACTGTACTTATTATTCCTCCATTGTCATCATAACGTATCCCTCTGGTTCGGCGTGTTGTGCGAAGAGGACGAGGTTCTTCATATAGCCGACGTTTCTCATGCATTACTCTATGTTGAGATCTTTGGAATGAGCTGCTTTCTCCGGAGCGCGGTCTCCATGTCAGCATGGGCACTGCTGTGTCCAAACGGAAGAGTCTAAGAAACGATGCGATTTTGTCGGTGGCAGCAAAAGTTAGGTGAGTACCCTTCCACTTCTTCCCTAAAAGCACATCAGTATGCCTGCGTGACATATGCGTCCTAATTACTTACGCGGCAAGCCCATCTGCCCTTTAAACCTGCAACCATAAGAGCAGCCATCCTGCTCGGGAACCCTGACTACTCACTAAACCTTTTTGTTCCGCACCTTTTCTTCTGGTACTGCGAACGAGTCATTGATGCAAGGATGCCCAAAATGCAACTTCACTACTGCTAGATTGTCCTTATTAGAAGATATATTTGACATCAAGAATATTGTATTCAACTAGTATAATGTCATCGCATGTTTAACTGTTTGCTGCATCAGATAGCTGCAACCTCGGGTTGTATATGCCTTCGAATGCTTTCTGAAATAGACGGGACAGCCAGAAATGCGTACGGTATTGTCATGCTGTCTTTCACCAAGCGGGACGATAGTCTACTGGGAGCGGACGATAGCTCCATAGTTGTCATGTACCACTGCGGGGGGTCCGTTATACATACGTTTCGTGGAGGAATACGCGAAGAGCTAAATCTCCCGCAGTTGCTCCGACACGACACAGCCAAAATCCCCAGAGCTGCATCAGTTGCCGTCCAGCTGGGCGCAGGTGAACGATAATGTTTAAATTAGAACTGAAGATGTTAAGTCGACACGGGGATTTGCTGTGCAGAGTTTTAATTAGGCGCGTACAAACATAATCCAAAATTTACGCGGTGGGAGCGAGTTAAGGGAAGCTCGTGACCTATACGTCTTGATTACTTGCGCGTAAAGCGTTACACGAGGACAGGATAAGTCACGGAAGGTTTTAACTAAGTTCGCGTTTCGCTAGACTTTCGGGTTGTCTTTTTTTTCATCTCGATCTTTTTTTAACGCTGCCCGCTCATAAATAAGCATCAAGATGACCATTTAAAGAGGCCAGTCGTTCGCTAAGTTCGTCCTGTGACAGCAGAGCTACTGGTGAGGACATACTAGAGCGCTCTTCAGCGCCGATGTTCGGTGAAGCGGGCGAAAGATCAGTCGATCAATCAGCCGGTCAGCCGGTCAGCTGTGAGTGTCTTGGCTGGCTGCCGCGATTACGCACCGTTGGATTCTTGCAATAAAGGGTGGTTCTAATGTTATATTGAAACGAAAACCATATGTATCGCTTAGCATTACGTTTCATGTCATACATTTTCATTTCATCTACCTTCTGTTCCAAATTCCCTCTGGTATTGTGTGCCCTTTTTGTGTGTACGCGCTGTCGTAGTATCACTGAAGTGAATGTAGTCTGCCAGGAGCCTGGTGATTATACGGGGAATTGGAATCATGCTGTTACAGGTGTTAGATATGTGTCATATTTCTGTAGAACTCTATTTTATGGGTTATCTTGAGGGGTCATGGACGTTACCTTGAGTTCTAGATAACCTTGGCTTCTACATGTTAGCAGCGTGACAGTTGCTTCCAGCACCCTGGCTGAGTGACAAATGGCTTTAATTCATGAATATGGGGTGCGTGGCATTCCCTGTGCTCAGCATGTGTGTGCATACGTGGTGAGTGAAAGGGAGAGACAGCCTTCTCAGTATGCAGGACAGATGTGCCTGAGCTTATAGCTCAGAATACTGATTTCAAACACAGTGCCGAATATAACAGGGTGAGAGAGGGACCCCAGACACCCTGGGCAGCCAGACGCTCATCATCACGCCACATTTAGGACTCGGACAGAGACGCACGCACGCACGCACGCACGCACACACACACACACACACACACACACACTGCTAAAGTGGCATGAACTTACAAAATGGGAATACTAGCAAAGACCTGAGAGATTTTTACATATGAATAAATAAGATATTTAGTACAAATGGAGCTCCAGGGCTATTTCTGTGTATCAGTAACTTGCACCGAAATTACTGATATCAACTAAAATGTGGCAGTGAGGAAGCCCATTCAGACGTTCACTGCAGATGTCATTTATTACGCTGCACTCAAGTAAGATGATAAAACCTGTGGCTTGCACCATAGTATAAGAGGGTAACTTTAAAACTCATAGACAGAGGGGCATTTTTTTTTTTTCAAAGAGAGGTTATTCTTCTGACCATTTTAGCAATCAGTTTAATTTCAAACTTTGTCAAATATTAAAACAGATTAGGGACTGTTGCATAATTTCACCTCTCGGTTTAAGTCACCTAATTTGTTATTCCCCATCCCTCTTTTGGCCACAAAAAGGGTTCAGGAAATAAATTCAGTAGGATCAGGGTTTACTCGGTTTGCTCCTGCCATGATGAGGGGTCAGGCCATTGCTCAGCACCCCTCCTTATATCTCCTACCTTCCCCACCCCAACAGTGCCCTGCACAGAGTCTGCCCCCTGCAGCCAGTAGGGGTGTGGCCACCTGGGTGCCACACGGTGGCAGCTGCCACCCTCGGAAAAAAAAGGCTTTTCCACCCCAACAGAAACAGCATGTGAAAGACCCTCTTCCTGCATTAAAAAAAAATCTTGTAACCTATTACATCAATCCAGCTATCTGTATAAAGTTGTTTAGAAGTTGTTTATGTAGTTTAATGCACTGTGACTACAGAACCATTCCTCATCTGTGTAGGGTTGGTTCCAGCATTTATCATTCTTAAAGTGAGCTTGTTATCCATTGTTCAACTTATAAATGTAGACAAATTTGTTGGTACCATTACAAGAAAAATTAAGAACCAACAATTTTCTCCGAAATAACATGAAACTTACAAAAGTTATTTGTATCCATCTGTGTTTCTTTAACAAAGATCTGACTTTGCTTTTTATTCTTGATTTTTTTTTTTTAAATATCTAAATAATAAAACAAATGAAAATGGCATAGACATAAAACATTTTTTGTTACACAACCAGTAGAGGCAATCACTACAAATAGGTGATTTCTGTAGCTCTCACTGAGACCTCTGCACCTGTCAACATATAGTTTGGCCCACTCATCGTGAGCAAAGTGCTCCAGCTGTCTCAGGTTTGAAGGGTGCCTTCTCCAGGCTGCCTGTTTCAGCGCTTTCCTTAGATGTTCAGTAGGCTTCAAATCAGGGTTTATAGAAGGCCACTTCAGAATAGTCCTGTGTTTGTCCATTCTTGGGTTCTTCTAGCTGTGTGTGAGCCAGAGCTTTCTGAAACTGGCCAGTATGTGTCACTCCAGAATGCCTAGAAAATCTTGAGGTTTCATTGTGCCTTGATCAAAATCAGAGCACCTCATGCCAGACATGGCAAAGCTGCCTCAAAACATAACCAAGCCTTCTCTGTGTTACACAGTAGTTTTGGTGTTCTTTCCTTTGAAAGCTCTTTATTTTAACATAGATGATGATGTGGCTTGCTAAAAGCTCCAGTTTTGTTTCATCTGTAGAAAGAAACATTCTCCCAGAAGCATTGTAGCTTTGCAATATGGACCTTAGCAAATTCCAGTCTGTTATTTTTATGTTTCTCTTTCAACAGTGGAGTCCTCTTGGGTTTTGTTCACTGCAGCATACTGTCACTCAGAAAGTGTGTGATCAGACACTGATGTACCTTGACCTTGGAGTTTAGTTTGAATTTCTTCAGAGGTTTTCCATTGCTCTTTGTCTACCATTCACACCGTCCTTCCATATGGGACTGAACATTTAAACATATTTAAACATAACATATCAGAAAACTTGTAATATAAAAAGTAATTGTCATAATGTAAGTAATCAACTGGGCAAGTTTCATGGTGATCTCTGTTAGTTACATTTTTTTACTCCATTCACCTGTAGTGTCTTGCCTTAAAGAAAACAGTTTGAAAGATCACTGTAATCCAATTATTTATAAACCTTTCTAGAGGTATCATCTGTCCAGGACATTTTAGAATATGTTTTGTAAAATAAGCAGTAATTAACCTACTTGCATGCTTTCTTTGCTTTACTGTATGACATACCAAAGTCACGCAGGTATAAATGAGACAATTGCTTTTAAATTAATTATTTTTTTCAGGAGGAATGAAACATTGTTCCAGTTAACTGTAAGGATACTAACAAATTTGTTCACGTCTGTATTAAGCCTCTTGCTTAATTAAATCATACCGATATGGGATTTTAAATTGCATATTTGAGAGCTGTATTAGCCCTATACAATTAAACCAAACTTGATGCATCACAATTAGCTCTTCATGCTGGTTTAAATAATTATAGTAAATCCTTTGAGTACTGGGAAGTAAAGATCAGATATGAAGCCAATGCAGTAATCCTGGCCATGCCTCTGAGCGCTGAGCGTGCTGCTCAGAGTGTGTCCTCCAGGTTACTCCCAACGTGATTTAGGATGTTGGAGGTGTTTTTCATTTTTGCTTGTCTCCCTGAGTCACAGTACTGGATGGAGGCTTTTACCAACAATATGCCTGGATGGAGGTCAGGCTGCTCCTCTTTCAGGGTGCCCCAGAGAGGGATCAAAGCCTCTGCTGCTCCTTTCTGTGCCTCCCGAAGCACATCCAGTCTGGGTTGTGTGCAGAGAGGCTGTCATTAGTCAGGTCTCCACCACGCCCTACTCTCTCTGGGAGCTCATGCGCATTATCAACGGTGAGAGTGAAAGACTTGAATGGCTGGCTTCGCCTTAGCAGCGATCGCGAGCATCCACCCGCGCTGCTCTGCTGACAGCCATGCTCTGTCACGTCCACTGAGACTTGTTTGTTATTCCTCTGTCTGTCCTGCATAATTTCATCCATGCTGCCAGCAAACAGCAGTGACCAAAAGGCAGCGGACAGAAGGCAGAGTACTCATACTTTGAGAATTTGAGCCTTTGGTCAGGGCCAAACCAGGCTAAGCACAAGAATTAAGAAAAGCTTTCAAAAGCGATATTCTTTTCATGGAATTCTGTTTCTTCACCTACGTTGTGGCTTCTCTTTTTTTGTCACAGTCTTTAGGTTTTTATTTCATTGCTAAATGTTCTGGCATCCAGATCACATTGTTGTGTGCTGTATAAAATATCCATTGCTGTTTGTGACCTGTAGCACCTGAACGTCACAGCGACTACACACTTTCCATTCTGAGTTCTAGTCACTACGTTGCATAATCACTGGTAGGAAATGCTGCAAATGGTTTCCATTGACTAGCCAAGAACCTTCTACATAACATATGCGAGATTTACCACTGCAGCCTTTTTTTTCTGTAACAATAGGACTTCGAACTTAAAAGTGATGACGTACAGGTGGAGTCAAATTCCCTTGTCCTCATGAGCACTAGGTCCCTCAAGGGTATTTGAGATATATATTTATATTTTTGTCTGCTCCTCTGGGAAAGGCAGAAGTGTACAGAGGTGGCAGAGCTGACAGACTAAGCCAGGAGTTTCAGAGTGATTGTGTGAGGCTATTCATTGCAGATGACCCAAGGGGATTGCTAGAGCAGCTAGGGAATCAACTGTCTGTTCTCTATAGAGCAACACTGGTCTCTGATTGTCTTTAACCCTAAGCTGTCTATTGAATGAATAAATTACACTTATATAGCTTCTTTCTCAGTACCCAAGGACACCTTAAAATCAACACACTACGCAACACTTTTACATCCAGTCAATACACTGTATTAATGTAACAAACTGACACATGTGTTTCTACTAAGATGTGTAATCAGTGGTGACAAAAGCACTTGAATCGAACACAGACATCATTAGTATCATATGTTAAACCAGAGCATCTCTCCTGAAGAGACTCCAGTCTCTGTCACATCCGTGGATCCCTTTGGTTCAGCTCAGGATGGGGAATTGAGCAGGAGGTGGTGTTTATTTCAATCTGTCTCTCATGCAACTCCAAACAGGCTGATGAAATTTGACTTTTTGATCTCAAAGTTTCCCAAACGGCTAAGATGAATGCTGCCATCTCTGACAACCTTTTGGGAGATCAGTGGTTTCAGGCAGACATCCTAACCCTGTTAGCAGCTTCACAATTTTGGAAATGGCACAGATACACATTCATAGTTCAAACCAAAGCGGAGAAATCTCTTTTTTTTTCATACAGCTAGTTTGTTTTTCTCCCTAAGGGAATTTTTTAAAGTTCAAGTAACTGGTCTTTATGAAACCTCCCTTATTGCACTAGTCTCGTAAGAATATCTGACAGTGCTAGCATACTGCAGCGTGCAATATTCCTGGACTGAAACTTTCCTTACTTTTCTGCATTAACCGTATCTAATTATTAACTTCTGAGGAGACTAAATTGCAGGCATTGAAAGGATAAACAGCTGAACTAGTCAAGTGTGTATGCGGGGTGCAGGGCTCCTATCTCCTAGTGTTAAGGATTAAAAAATCCTCTGTAATTAGCTCGACTGGATGAAATGATACAAATTTCAGGATGACTTTGACACTACGATTACATCTTGGATACTGGTGACTCCGCCTCCTGGCGGGGGAGGTGGGAGGGGCATGAAAGCACGACAAAGAGTTCCAGACATCATTAAAGGTGCGCTGTGGAGCTGTGGGTCTAAGACAAGATGCCATTTTAATCTGTGTTCCGTACTCATGAAAGGCCCCAAAACACTTTGTATTATGCTGGAATATGAAAGCCTTGCAGTAACTCTCGCAATGTTTTTCCATGTCCACCATGGGATGAACAGCACCAGGTAGCTCAGGAAGTGAAGCTTTATTGCACTGCTTTCGCTCAGTCAGTTTTATTGTATTGCCTTCCTATGCTGAATTGGAAGCTATGCATGCATTTTTATAATGGTCCACTTTGATCTGTCTTCCTGAATTAAGTATTTACAAACCACAGGGGCCTCAGCCAGAGGAATGTCTTACTTTAAAGGTGCCTTTAGTAATATTTTGAGAAAATGTTGAGTTGCATTCAGGAAGTCTGGAATGGTAGAAAAGGATCATAAGGGATAAAGCTTATACAGTCTGGCAAATTATTTTACAGCTACTGGTTCATTAAATTAGACTTGTATTACTTATTATTGCTGAATGTTTTAGATTTTGTTTGAAGTCTTATCTTTCATAAGCTGCTTTGCCCCAATGATATGTATAAAAGGCACTAAACAATCATTTATTTAAATGGCAGGTGGTCTAACATGTGCGTGCTTTCAGAGAGCGAGCCAAAGGGGACTGTGGGCTGAAAGAGCAGATCACTGCATGGTAACTCTCTCTTTGCATGTGCCGGTGTGTGTGCAACTCACTGGAGGTAGTAGTAGTTGAGTGCTGTGTCATAGGCTGTGCAGAGTCTTACTGAGCCGGATGCTTTTATCAGGAGCACATCCTCAGCATGGAGCTGGAGTGTGAGGGCATTGGGTGAGGGTAGACTGAGATATTAAACATGTTTGTATGATACTAGACTCTTACCTTAAACATTAAAACAATAAATTCTCAATAAAAAAAAAAAAAACTGAAAAGAAATATAACATTGCTTATAAGGCAACTAAACTAGCGCTTCAGTCCTAGCTGAGAAACGTGTGAGCATGGATATGGTCCTAATGCTCCGCAGAGCACCACTGACACATTCGCACCCTCGGTGTAGCCCATGCTGAAAAACTGTACATAAGCTTCACTCAACATTAGCACCCATCCATTTTACATCAGAATGGGGGGGAAAATAAACTGGTAATTTAGGAGAGTTGGGAAGGGCATTCATATGACACACTTTGTATGACAGCGAACGCTGGGCGTGCTGTTGACGTTAATCACAACTCCGAGAACGTAAATGAAATATATGAGGCGGGCGTGTGAGTTGCTCTGAAGCGGCTGATAATTACCACTGAAAGCATCTTCTCCGTATGACACCACCCAGAAGAAGAATTACTCCAGAATTACTCTAGCTCTGGTGGTTTGACCGTATGCAACGAATGTGTGCGAGACCGTGCCTGCGTGGTCGCTGTGACATATGCACCGCTATATATAAAACTGCACGCACACCATCGTTTAACCACACGCTTTTTTTCCCCCCAGCAGTACTAGTATAAATTTCCCTCGAGTCAGAACTACTGTTGAAGCTACTCGTGCTGTTCTTCAGACTGACTCAGTGTGGAGGGTCTGAGTGCTCACCCTGTTCAGAGGAGAGGGTGCCATCGTGTCCGTAGGCTGTGTCCATAGGGTTGCGATACTGTAGGGCTTGTGGGGGGTGGGAAGAGGCTGCTAGGCTGGGAGCCTGTAGGGCTGTGCCCCCGCTGGGAGTCACCAGGAGAGGGATCCCTGACTGCGTGACATCTTCTGTGGAGGAGGCAGCAATTTCAGGAGCAGAGTGGGCGCTTTGTGTTTTTGCATAGGGCTGTACACTCTTTACAGATGCATAGTTCTGATGTGCCTTTGTGTAGGGACATTATCTCCACTGTAGAAATAAACACAGGGAAAGCCTACCTTTTGTTCAATTCGTCTCCTACAATGTTTTCATTCATAACAGCTTCTCGAATAGTGATGACTTACGCCAGGGCCCATGCCAACATGCAAACATATGTGAAGCAGGATAAGCTTTAATTTGATGACTGAGTCTTCAGGATATCACTGCTATATGTAAGCAGCTCATGACTCTTAAATTGATGGTTGAGTGCAGGATTGTTGGTTTGCTTTGCTTGTTGTGATGGCTGTTCTCAGCTAGGTCTGCACTACAGGACTTCACCAGTGAATTCAGTGCAGATGTCTAACATCTACAGATGTCTGGAGTTCTTTGCATCTGATAAGCTCATTCCCCATAACTCTCAGAAAGTGTAAAAAAAAGAATTACTGATGCAAACCTCAAGGCCTATGCTAATAGCAGCCTTTTTTCATCTTCTTTGATTTTCATCTACGTTAAGCTGGTCTGGACTAGATTCTCCCTTGACTTCTATTAAAATCGAAAAATGCTAATCATTGTTAAAAGAAAGCTTCAAAATAACAAAACTTAGGAAGCATTAAATAGGAAAAGTCAGATTCCTTTTTGAAGGCATTACTACACTCGGAGAAGAATTCCATAAGGAGATTTGAAATGTGTTTGATAGTGTTATGATGCACCTTGAGCAGATCTAAACCATAATGACATTACGTCTATGAAACGAGAGTTTTGACGTGGATGTGTGAATGCACGTATGGGTTTGTGGTCAGAGAAAACTTTCAGCATCCCAAGCTAATCATGAATATTCTTGAACAACAATCCTGAAAGTTTTTATATGGCTGCTTTACCCATGAATCAGCACCCATTCAAATTACAACTTGGTCTTCTTCTCTCCCTGCTCTACTTTGACATGTATGTTTAATAATTCAGCAAAGACACACATTCTTCTCCACGGCTGGCAATAACTAGTGATGAGGTAATGCAACTTATTACTTACACTATGAACCCACTATGAACCCACTATGAACCCACTATGTCCATGTTCTGAAGTGAACTTCTGTTCAGTGTAACATACCAATTTTAAGGATCAGTAGACTAGTATGAGAAAGGGACAATTTTTAGAACATTTTTCCTTATAGTGCTTTTTTTTTCAACTTTTCTTTCTCTCATTACTGAACTGGCTCTTAAATCAGCAGACATTTGAAGATGAGTCCAAAGTATAAAAGTTATTGATCTGTATTATGTGCATCATCTCTATTTGTGTTCTGTATTTCTCTCTCTCTCTCTCTCTCTCTCTCTCTCTCTCTCTCTCTCTCTCTCTCTCTCTCTCTCTCTCTCTTTACCTTTATATACCAGTTTTCCCTGCGCCTTTCACCAGCCTGGACTGGAGAGATAAACCCATAACATCCCTGCTCCATCTCTCCCTCCTTGCAGAGCTTCAGAGCTCAGCAATTTCAGCTCCAGAAACGTCCACTTAGATGCTGCAGCGTACAGTGTGTTACAGCCACCCCAGTCTAAGGCTTTCTGCCCTGGGTGGTTGTCAGCTTCCCGGTGGAATTTCAGAGGCGAGGGGGACTGTAACTTCTCAAAGTGAAGGGAAGGGGTGATATTTTACATATTGCCAGTTGCGTATACGGTACGTTAATAGACTTAAGTACATGCAGCAAGGGTAAGACAAGGGTGAGTTTATGACTCATGCCGTCTATGATTATTCATCAGGGATTTGTTTTAATCGGGCCAGACAAATTCAAGCTCAAGCTTACTGGTCTCATGTAGGATAATGGGTTCATTTAAATAATCCATGAATATTCAGCAGGCATCAGATTGGCCGAGAGTAACTGACTGACCTCAGCATATAAGCTTTGTTGTGCTGTGTTGCCGTCATGGCTGGTGTGCGAGATGTGAGTGGGTCTGCGTGTCTCTCTGCAGAGCAGCCCGAGCGTTTGGAGAATATCTGCACACTCATCCTGAGAGCAGAAACGGATCAGGTGAGCAGTGCCTCGTTCCTCCTTCTGCCCCCCCCCAGCTGCTGCCTCTCCCCAGAGCTCCTCCTTCCCCTCTCCCTGGCCAGCTGTCCATCAGCTCCTGTGTCTGCTTGCGTGGCCTCCAGAGCCAGTCATGTTTCATTACAAACATTTACATTACATTTACATTTACATTTACGCCATTTAGCAGACGCTCTTATCCAGAGCGACTTACAAAAGTGCTTTGTCATTTACTCATAGAATATATCCAAGTGCAGTATAGTAGGTTAGAATTAAACATACAGATGAACTAGAATACTGTAGAATACAGGGACGAATGCTGATACCTAGAAGAGCAAAATACATAAGGTCTGTCTTAAACAATGATAAGTGCTATAAACAATAAGTGCTAGAGTTTGTTAAAAAGCATAAATAGTGCCCCTACAATAAGTACTAAATTAGTCAGTCAATAAGGGAGCAGTGTCAGTTGTCCTTTAAATATTCTGCGAATAGACGGGTCCACTACCGTTACCTTCCCCACTGACTCATTCGTCTTTCTCTCTGCCTCTTGTCTTTCCTGCTGCTTGTGTCTTTCTCTGTTCGTCCAAGAAGATTACTTACTGTCTGATACCCTCACTGGCCCCGACTCCGACTCCCCAGACAGTGTGTGTACCCAGAACAACCAGCCCCAAAGCTACGCCCTGCGGGCCTCAGACAGCCCAGAGCCCGCTCTGATCAACCCTGCCCTGGGCCTCCTGCAGCCACCTGGCCCCTCCGCCCCCGCGCCGAGCCGCCTGTCCCTGGAACGCAGCTTTTCAGCCGAGGAGGAGCAGCAGAAGTGCGTGGAGTGTGCGCTGCAGCCGTCCCGTGTCTACACCATCACCGGCGAGGGTGGCATGCTGACCGGGGGCCGTGGCAGTAAGGAGGGCCTGGAGCTGGAGGTGCTGAAGGGGGCGCGGGACACGCCGCCCCCCTCCCAGGCCACCCCTCAGCCCTCCACCTCACCCTGCACCTCCTCCAGCTCCTCCTCTCCCGCCCAGCACCACCACCGCCACGCTGGCCATCACCACCACGGGGGCCATCACCACAGCTCCAGCACCGCCTCCAACCAACAGCAAGGCGGGGGGGTATCGGGCGGAGCGGGTCCGCTCCATCAGCACCACCACCACCTGTCGCAGCCCCTGCAGAGCTCGGTGAGCGCGCACAACATCCGCGGTTGGGCCGAGAGCAGGGAGGGCACGCTGGTGTGCGAGGCGTGCCCCGCCGCGCCGTCCCGCAGCCAGGGCTCGCTGGACCTGGAGAGCAGCGCACGAGAGGCAGGCAAGCAGAGCCGGTGGCCGCTAGAGCGGATGTGCAGTGTGGACCGCGTGACTGGGCTCGAGCGAGGTGAGAGGGGGTGAGGGAGGAGAGAGAGAGAGGTGTGGGGGGGGTGGAATAACAGGAGCGCTCCTATCACTGGGCGTCTGTGGGATGTGCCGTGGTCTGTATTCTCCATGTGTCCCTCTCTCTCTTTTTCCTCTGTGTCGTGCTCTGTGACCCTCTCTCACCTTCTGTGCAGTGGACAGTGTGTGTTCTGTGTGCGAGGCGAAGCACTAATGTGTTTGAGTACAACGTAAATAGCTCGGTCGCGAGTCCACTAACATAGTCCACCACTCTTTCTCCCCAACAGAGGAAAACCAATGGTACCCCAAAGAGAACATGTTCAGCTTCCAGACTGCTACCACAACGATGCAGGCGTGAGTAGCCTAACCACACACACCTCTCTCAGCTTCCTGAAATGTGCAGTGACCTTGGGGACAGATGGTCCTGCAGGTACCACGGCTACACTTGCTCTGCTCTTTAGTGACATTCACACACATTCAAACACAGCCACACTGTCGAGGTGACTCACGAAGTTGGCGAGTACACAGCAGGCAGGCGAACACAAACACCCCAACGCCAAAAAGATATGACAGAAGCACACAAGCTTTCACTCCAGAGCAGAGTTGTAATCAAAGTGCTTGCTCTCTCTCTCTCTCTCTCTCTCTCTCTCTCTCTCTCTCTCTCTCTCTCTCTCTATCTTTCTCTCTGTGTGTGTGTGTGCTCTTCCTCACTGTTCTTCAGGATATCGTGAGTAAAATCTTTCTTACTTTTTTCTGTTAAGTACTGGCTTCTCTTTCTGTCCAGCCTTTCTGACCACTCCCCTTCTCATTACTCTTGGCTGATGGTTTGAAGTTACCATGGTGGTAGATTCCACAGTGAGAGTCAAATTTCTGAAAAATGTCAGGTTTTTATGCCTTACATATTCAGTAGTCAGTCTCGAAATCAGATACAGCTAAAAATGAAGAGAAGCCTTTCTATATACTATATGTTTGAAGTGATTTTTTTATTGTAGATGAAAATCATTACATCAGTTTGAAAATCATAGTATCACTGCAAAAGTGGGCAGCACGCTGAAACTCATCAAATTATTCTGAATATCATCATACTACACATAAAATGACACCAATTGCTTTGTATTGTGTTGAAAGTAGAATTGGGGCTTCAAAGCCTTCAGTCAGCATCATCTTTACCCACAAAAACATTGAATACACACACACACACACACACACACACACACACACACACATACACACACACACACACACACACACATACACACACACACACACACATACACACACACACACACACACATACACATACACATACACACACACACACACACACACACACACATACACACACACACACATACACACACACATATATATATATATATATATAATATAAACATTTTTGTACCACTAGCCTTCATATATGAGACTTCTAATAAGAAACACAGAAGGTGTTTAGTCTTGCATCACAATTTCCCTTCCCTAATGTAACCTTTGTAAGTGCCTGTATCCTGCTCAACTGCCAGTCATGTACTGGCCCTAGTACATCACTGATCACTGACACTCCTGTTTACCCTGTTTGCCCTTTTCTGAACAGTCTAATGATCAAGGTCATGCTAAGCTACTGGCCTCCCTGTGTGGCCTGCCTCTACCCTGCTCTGCCTCGTCACACTAAGCTACTGCCCTCCCTGTGTGGCCTGCCTCCATCCTACCCTGCCTCATCATGATAAACTAAACTTTCATTCAACTGCCCTCGCTGTGTGGCCTGCCTCTACCCTGCCCTGCCTCGTCACACTAAGCTACTGCCCTCCCTGTGTGGCCTGCCTCCATCCTACCCTGCCTCATCATGATAAACTAAACTTTCATTCAACTGCCCTCACTGTGTGGCCTGCCTCTACCCTGCTCTGCCTCGTCACACTAAGCTACTGCCCTCCCTGTGTGGCCTGCCTCCATCCTACCCTGCCTCATCATGATAAACTAAACTTTCACTCAACTGCCCTCGCTGTGTGGCCTGCCTCTACCCTGACCCGCCTCTAGTCCTCACCCAGTTAGAGCTCTCACTATCATCATTTCTGCACCGTGTGTCCAGACCTGTCTCAAGAGGTCAAATGTGTGGAGGAAACTCAAATATCCAAAAGCTGTTTCCTGCCTCCCTCTGTTTCAAGATAGGCATTCTGTGCCTTGAAGGAGTTCCCCTGGAGTGTGGGGGAGGTGGATAGTCCTAATGGCATGGCATGGAAATCCAGAGGGACCGGACTGAATGTAATTGTATTTTCTAGAATAAGCTCTGACACTTTGGTAGGGGTGACTCATTTTTTCAGCTAATTGTGTCCATTTTGTGACTGCACGGGTTATCATTTTATCAGATTTGTGATTGGTAAGTGTGCTGACCACAAACATTCTTAATTAAAAGTTAAAAGAACTCATTGTGCATGTAGAAATGTGATGTCTCTGGTGGTTTCCCATGGTTACAGTACAACAAATATGTAGATATATGTGTGTGTGTGTGTGTGTGTGTGGGTGGGTGGGTATGTGGGTGTGTCTGTGTGTGTGTATTTGTCAGATTATTCACTTTTGGTTGTTTATTTTGAAACTAAGGACTTGTCAATAATGTTTTTAATAATAAAACTCTCACTGAAATGCATTGTCCAATCAGGTGATCTTTTTATGTATATAAAGATCTGAGTGAACTAGATTATATGTGAAATGAACGTAGTTAGAAATAAACTGGTTCTTGGGGAGAGCATGATCAAGCGTGGCCGTCAATATTGGATATGCTTCATGTCCTTAACAGACACTATTATTATATGAATAAATATCATCGGGGCAATTCCTGAGGAGGAGAGAAATGTAATTTTAACAGGCCGAATGAGTTCTCATTGCTCTGGAGATGGCTGGCATCACCACCGGCGATTTGCATCTACAGAGGTGTCACCCCTTCTGATGAGAAATAAATAACATACAGTGATCATTAATTTCAGAGAGAGAGGAGAAGGGAGCGAGGAAGGAGGAGCAGAGGGAGGAGGAGGGGAAGAAGGGATGGAGAGGGAGGGATCTGGAAGGGGCGGAGAGAGCTGGAGGCGTGGTCTGAAGGGGATCGTGTAAGCAGGGGCGTGAGCTGATGAGCATTTGAAGGGTTGCGATGAGGTAATGATGTCTCCATGCTGATCCCCGGCTGACCGAACAGCCTGGAGAAGTCAGACGGACGCATCGCACAGTGCCCAACTAGTGCTGGAGAAGGCTGGCCCTTAATGATGTGGAAAAGAGGTGGTGGCCATGGAGCCCCGCCC
>NC_137504.1:5560000-5575000 GCF_041902795.1 Electrophorus electricus
CTCCACCTCCATTAGCATTTGCAGAGCGCAGGGCGAAGAGTTTCAACCGCTCCTGGAGCGACCCAACCCCGGTCCAGCAAGACTCGCTCCACGACTCCAAAGAGAGTGAGTCAACCCACCTGCCCCCACCCCCCCACCCCAACCCCCTGCCCAGCACACACACACGCACGCACATACCCAGCACACACACACACACACACCCACACACATGCCCAGCACACACACACACACACACACGCCCAGCACACACACACACACACCCACACACATGCCCAGCACAAACACACACATACACGCCCAGCACACACACACACACACACACCCACACACATGCCCAGAACACACACACACACACACACGCCCAGCACACACACACACACCCACACACATGCCCAGCACACACACACACACACCCACACACATGCCCAGCACACACACACACACACCCACACACATGCCCAGCACACACACACACCCACACACATGCCCAGCACACACACACACATACACGCCCAGCACACACACACACACACACCCACACACATGCCCAGAACACACCCACACACATGCCCAGCACACACACACACACACATGCCCAGCACACACACACACACACACACGCCCAACACACACACAAAAAACACACCCATGCTCTTTTGTCACATTCCTTTGGTACACGTGTGCTTACACATCCTTGTGTGTTTATCTGAATGCACAACCACCTGCCATAGAAGTCAATATATAGATTCAGGTACAGACAGCATATTGGCCTGCATACAACATAAGGCACACTGATCATAGCTATAACAACACATAACTTATACATGCACACACACACACACACACACTTTTACTAATGCGTGTCTTCTGCCGTTGTCTGTCCTCCTCTGAGTGAGGGATTGTCTCAAAATGTGTGTTCTTCACTCTCTCTCACTGTACTCTCTCTCTGTGAGTATCTGTCACAAATAAAATGTCTGGAGTTTGGTGTGTGTGATTGTGTGTGTTTGTGCGTGCACACATTGTAAATTGTGTCAGCATGTGATGTTCTACTTGTGGTTTATCTTTGTTTTTCACATTGTCTGTGTCTGTGTGTTATATGGGGTAACTGTGGCTGTGTGTTATATGGGGTAACTGTGGCTGTGTGTTGTGGGTTGCTTAAGTATGCCAGTTGTGATATTGCTCTCATTATTTGACTCCCCTGTCCAACATGTATTTTGTGCTTTTAAAGTTTTCATTTTAAGGGAATGTGTCTGGACTCTTTTCACATAAATATCTTTGTGTTCTTTAATTCACCTGCCATTATTAATCTGCCTTATCTCCTACTGCTATTGAAGTTGTCTTTTCCACTCTTCTAACTGTGTGTCTCTCTCTCTCTCTCTCTGTCTCTCTCTCTCTCTCTCTCTCTCTCCCACACACACACACACACACACACACGCACGCACACACGCACACCCGCACTCTCTTTCTCACACACTATCTTTCTCTCCCTCTCCGTGATTGGCCTGGCTGGGCTACAGGTGGGGAGCTGCAGGCCCCTTGTGCTGCTCTGGAGGAGGGCAGCTGTGCTGAGGTGGGTTGGGAGGAGGAGAGAGAGGTGGAGAGGCAGGCATGTGAAGGAGATGACTTCATCCCTCCTAAAGTCATGGCGAGTTCTATCCCCTCCCCTTCCCAGCTGATCTACCCTATGTTGAAGTCATTCAAACTAATTCGCATGTTTTATTACACCGGGGATATCGTTGCCTTAGTATCGTTGACTTTCACAATTATTAAAGTTATTGTTATAATTTGCTTTTATTTGCAGTTGATATCATCCAAAGTCCCCAAGGCAGAGTACGTGCCAAACATCATTCGCAGGGATGACCCTTCCATTATCCCCATACTATACGTGAGTTCACGCAGCAGAATGTACAGAATGCCATCACAACTGCACAACAGGTGCCTTCATCTCCCCTGTATCATCTGGTCATCTCTGCCACTGCATTTTCAACCTCACAAGTTATTAGGCCACAATTCCTAGACACATACTCAACCACTCCACCCCCCCCCCACCATTACACAAACAGCACAGCAACAGAAGCCATTCTTCCTACTCTCTGTTCAGTGTTTCTACTGATGTCACAACGCTGTTGTCTCTGTCTCTAGGATCATGAGCATGCTACGTTTGATGATATTTTGGGTAGGTAGCTGTGTGCACTGTGTTTGTGCATGTGAACCAAATTCTTGTTTTTTATTGTCACGTCTGTTGCAGTTTTTGGCTATTTTGCATGGAATGGCACTGTGTTAATCTTGGCACCGGCTTGCATGATGCTCAGAACTGAAGCTCGGACTGCAGAAATAATCATTCTAACTCTGAGTTGAACTCTAGCTTTTGTTATGTTTGAGAATGCCTAAGGGTCTACTGTGGTTTCAGAAAGTTTGCTGGAAAATTGTATAATGAGGATCCAAAAGTTATTTTTGGTAAAGGCCCTTGAACGAGTGTTAGAATGGGCCTGTCACTCAAGCTGATGCCACTCCCCTTGCCTCTGTGCTGTAGAGGAGATTGAGAAGAGACTGACTTCCTACAGGAGAGGCAGTAAGATCTGGCGCATGCTCATCTTCTGCCAGGTGAGTTTACATCGCAGAGGAAAAGCTCTCGATGCCCCTCACACTCACACACACACACACACACACACACACACACACACACACACACACACACACACACACACACACACACACAGACAAGCAAAGCCACACCCACAGCCAAGAAATGCATGCAGAGTGACTCTGCAATACCTGCCATTTAGAGGCTTCCTGCACCCGAGCTTGTGTGTGCAAGGCATCACCGTCTGTGTTTTGTGTAAATATGTGTATGACATGTTTGTGCGTGTGTCTGGGAGATCTAGTCTCTCTCCTGCTCTGTTAGGGTGGGCCGGGGCATCTGTACCTGCTGAAGAACAAAGTGGCCACTTTTGCCAAAGTGGAGAAGGAGGAGGGCATGAGCCAGTGAGTAAAACAAACGCCTGGGCTCTCCTCTAGTATGAACAGCCAACTGAACTACACAGGCAGTAACGGGAGGAACTGTATTCCGTGTGCGTGCGTGTGCGTGCGTGTGCGCGTGGATGTGTGGGTGCGTGGGTGTGTGCGGGTGGGGGCGTGTGTATATTTGTGGGTGTGTGTGTGAGAAGGTTCTGGAAAAAGCTAAGCCGGTTTATGAGTAAGGTGAACCCGGAGCCCAACGTGATCCACATCATGGGATGTTACGTGCTGGGGAATCCCAATGGAGAGAAGGTAGGTCCTGTGTCCAGCCTGCCCTGTGCCCTGCGTCTGTCCAACACCTGCAGCTGTGAGCCTGGCCTTTGGAATCTTTGCTTTAGCAGCCTGTTTCCTAGATAAAGCTGCGTGCCTCTGACGGGCCGGTAGTCATCCATTAGAATGCAGGACCCCTGGGGTCTGGTGCAGCACTGAGTGGCCACGTTCCATCTTTCATCCTTCTTTATCTCTCCATTTCTCACTCTTTCTATCACTCTGTTTCCCTCTCCCCTCTCTGTCCATGCCTGCCGCGTTTGACAGACCGTGTATTGTTGGTCACGTAAAATCCACAATCCAAAGCGCTGCTTTCCCCTTCACCCCTCAGACCTGCAGAGTGAACACACCTGAATGCTGAACACTGTAGACAGACAGGAGCTTTCCACTCTAATTACAGAGAGCTTTAAAGAAGGTATAGCAGGAAGCACTCCGAGGCTTCCTCTGCCTCCACTATGTACAAATAGCTGGCTGGTCTTTTGTAGCTGGTGACTTCTGCAGCATTGCCCCAAGGACATTTTAGCACTGGTCTGGTATCTGATGGGTGCACCAAGGCAAAGATGAACTTTTCTGTGCGTCAGTACCCATGAGGCATGGCTGTTCCTGGGAACTGAGTGGGTGAGTGTGATTGACATGTGTTTGATGGACTAGTGAGAGATTGTGAATCTGGGCTGTTAAGGATGGGAAATTTTTACCTTCACAGTTGGAACAGCAACATGGGAAGCAGAATGGCACTTCTTACATTATGGCGATTCTACCAACCCTTCCCATCCCAAACTCTTCTTTAAGGCCTTTTTCAAAAAGTCACATGTGTTTAAGTCCCATTATAAACCAGGCTAGAACTGAACAACTCCTTTAAAGGCTCAGAATGGAACCCATGCCACCAAGAGCCTCTTGGTGCTGAGACTTACAGGATACCAGCGCCTAAACTGGAGAATCATTCTCAGACTTGGCCTGCCGTGGTAATCGGTGCTTTTGAAGGTTTTTCCAGTTTGCATGGGGCCCTAAGGAAGACGTATGTTGTTTATGTGGCAGAGGTATCCCTGGTTATACATAGAGCTCGTCTGCAGAGAGAAGGGGAGCAGCAATAGAAGCTGAGAGGTGCGGGATGGATCAGAGAGAGAGGATTAATTGGTGTCTGCGCTTATCGTGTGCCAACAGCTGTTCCAGAAGCTGAAGAACTTGATGAGGCCTTACTCCATCACCTTTGAGTCCCCGCTAGAGCTGTCCGCACAGGGTGAGGGTGATGGCCCCGTTACGCTGCAGCTTACAGTACACACACACACACACTCACGCGCACACACACACACACACACATACACACACACACACACACACACACACACGTGCGCATGCACACTGGCACTGGCAAATATGTGTGCACACACACACACACACACACATACACACACACACACACACACACACACACGTGCGCATGCACACTGGCACTGGCAAATATGTGTGCACACACACACACACACACACACCCATATTTCCTTCTTTCCCCCTATTGCTATCTGTCTCCTGCGTTTTAAAATGTATGAATTCCAAATGGTGAATAATATATGAATTTATTCAGTTCAGTTTCAATGTTAAGATGTACGTTTATTCACTTCAGTTCAGTGTTTATAAAGAGCCCTGAACAAAAGACATTGTCTCAAAGCCGCTTTCCAGAAGCCAGGTCTAGTCACGTATTGAACAAGCCAAGGGTACAGTGGCAAGGAAATATACCCTAGGAGGCAAAAGGAAGAAACCTCAGCAGGAGTCAGACAGCACAGGGAAGCAGGTCTAGGAGGAACAATGGCTGTCAGGCAGGCCCAGAGTGCAGGAAGAAGGCTGCAGCACAGGTTATGCATCTGCAAGCTCTTTAGGTGAAGCGTGGGACATGTCCCTATTCATACATGTCAACAGCATGCACTTTGTTTAAGCTACATTTACAATAAGATATGTAAGGAAACTGAAATGCTGGATTCTGCGCTTGGGTTGGGTATATATGTGTATTTCTTGTTTTCTCTCTGGCTGTCTTTGCATGCTAACGTTTCATTCACCTTAGACTAGTGCGTGAATGGCACACCATCTGTGCCTGACCCAAGTGCTGTGTGAAAATGTGCAGTCCCGTTGCAGCTAAGCGTTGCAGCACGTGACTGCTCCTTCTACCGTTTCTCTGTGTTAGGGAAGGAAATGATAGAGACGTACTTCGATTTCCGCCTCTACCGCCTGTGGAAAACGCGGCAGCACTCAAAGCTCTTGGACTACGAGGATCTGTTGTGACCCGGCTCGGCCCGTGGCTTCAACAGGACCGTGCCATCCCACCCGCTCACGTGAAGGAGGACGGAAGAGAGGAGGAGGAGGGTCCAGTGGCCACTTCGTGGTCCAGCCCTTCGCTCTAGGTGAGCGCAGACAGCAGAAGACACGTCCCAAGGACAGCACTCCTTGTCAGAGTGAGTGAACAGTAACGACAAGGATGAGCAGGACTTCGCGCTGGTGGTGACATCAACAAATTAAGTCAGACTGTTGAGTTTTCTATGTAACATATCTACTTCACTAATGCCCTAAGAGACAACCGTACTTACAAAAACGTCTTATGTCAAATATCAGGCTTTTTTCAGACCTTTTTTGAAAAAAACAAACAAACAAACAAAACTATGTAGACATAAAAATAACTAATACCAGTGATATATAGATGATATATAGTTATATAAATCTCATTAATATATCGTGTAGCTTTAGTCATGCAAATAATTCAAATGTCAGTGAAACACAATTTATTTTTTGATGTATATTTGTGTGGTCTTTTTAATGAACTACTTTGAATAACTCAGGTTTTAGTCATGAATGAATATGTTCATTATTGCTCTGTCCAGAAGTATTTGGGAGTTTCTTGTTAGGTATTTTGTGTAAAGAATGTCTCTCCTGACGTCTGCTCTATCTGTAATTGTTACACAAGATGCCAGAGCATCCTTCTAGTCAGTGATGATATGATGTGTATTGTGGCCTGATAATTTGATTTGAAAATCTTCCCCCTTGCACACACATGCACACACATACACACACACACGCACACACATACGTACACACATACATAGACACACACACACACACACACACAGACACACACTTCCTTCAGTAAATAAACACTAAGCTTGATTCATTTATAAGATGTAGTCTCAAAATTCCAGTTAAGTACACAGGACATTTCAGACAGAGGTCTTTCATCAGGTGTGTACTTCGTTTACACAGCTGATGAAGGACCTCTGTCCAAAATGTCCTGTTTCTCATTTAAGCTTAGTGTTTATGTTCTGAAACAGAACCAACAAAAAGTGATACTAGGCCCATGCTACAGTATGTACCTGTGGAGGCCAGCCTCAACCTTCACTGCCGGCCTCCACTGGAATCTGACAGCAGCAAATCTGATGTTTAGGCCAGTTCATCCAGAGAAAGCTCAGCCTCATCAATTCTGTGGCATTTATGCAGTGCTTCAGAGGAATGCGTGCACAATGCCATAGCACATATATTAGTGGAAAATGCTCAGACCTTTCGAATCATATACATTCTTGTACTTCAGCCAATGGATCATAAACTCATGAAATGTTCACAAGCCTTGCTGCTGGTGAGAAAGGGAGGTGAATATTGACGAGCGTTGTGGACTAGAGTCCAAATGTTGGTTTGGGTGCAAAAGAAATGTTTTTTTACCAAAAAAAAAAAAATGTCAGCAACTTTAAGATGGACAAGGTCACGAGCCCGAATAGACAGATCATGTGAGTTGCTGACAAAACGAACTGTAAGTGAAATATGATGTAACATATAAGGTGATGGCAGCTGAGAATTCTGTATGGTAGTTACAGACAAGCAGAGCCCTGCATAGTGTCTACTGGCACTGGGCTGTGGGAAGCTTGCTGTGGATTCTGTGGCACTGTAAATGTAAGAGACCGAATGAGATAAACATGTAGCAGAATGAAGCGAAGCCACTTCAGTGACCATTCATTAGCCAGTGAAGTGGAGGGATGTTATTTAGAGGGTTTTCTGGGAAGAGCTAAAATGCACATACCCTGGCTATTTGCAGTTGACATGAAGTGTGTCATGGGGAAGAATGTGCTGAATGTAATTGTTGTTGGTAGCTCTGTCTGTCCTGGCTGGCTGGGGAAGCTTCAGAACCGGGAGCCAAACGCGAGCATGGAACCCTCCACCTACAACCCAGGCCATGCACAGGCCACCTGGGGAGTAGACGTGTAATGAATTGGTCTGATCCTCCAAAAATTTGCACCGCTTTGGAGCCATCTGTGACTTGCAGTCAGACTGAGTGAAACTGTGTGTGTGCGCATGTGTGCCCGTGTGCATGTGTGACACACAGAGGGTGGTGGGAGGGTAAGTGTGTGTGTGCGATCACAATCATAGTATCAGGAACATCGGGGTGTGGGAACACTCGCATGTAAATCTGGGGACTAGGGAAATGGAAAGATGCCCAAAATGAGGTCCAGTCTGATTCTACCCTCTCTCTAGCCATCAGTCCTGCCTGGACACACACAGCCATGCACACTGTGGAGGAATTCCTGCACAGGGCAGTCACTTCTTTCCAGCGAATGAAGTGAGTGCAGAACTGTGATAGGATGGGGGCTTGCTGTCTTCTTCGTTTGCATCACAAGCAGATGATCGCACTCGTTGGCTGCATGCTGAACTCTGTCACAGGCGGACGGCTGGGTTTGTCCCTCAAACCATGAGCCCATCCCTTGAGTGGCTTGATAGAAAGTATGACTGCATAGAGGAAATACTGTTATTTTTAACGCACATCAATTTTGTGTTAATGTAGGAATTTCCATATAAAAAGATGTCAAGTGGGGTAATGTATATTATTTGAATCCTCACCACTGATGTAGCAATATGTGGGTGTGGTGTGTCGGTGTGTGTGGCATTTGATTACACCCATATTGAATACTAATATAAATTATGTGTTATTCACTCTTTCCCTTCTTATGTTTGTTGGTTGCTTGTCTAAATATTTTTCTTTTCTGACCATTGGGGGCGAAGGCAGAGGCTGTAATGTGTGCATAGAAGTTATGGCAGTAATCTTCAAATTCTCTCACTCCAGAGACTATTAAAGTAGACTTAAAGTGTAGATGCCACCGTAAAAGCATCCTGGTGATTGCGTTACTGCTTCAGTACTGTAGCTCTGATAACATCTTGTCCGATTTATGTTTTATTTGATCAATTCGGTTTGATGCGGATCTGTTTTCTTATTACTCTCACGCTTTCACTGCAACCATACTAATAATTTGACGTATTTACTATTTAAACTGTTCTTTTTTGTGCAATGAATTAATTAAAAGTATTATGAGATGTTTTATATTGACCTTTATGGAATATTGCCCTTTTTAACCGATTTCCATCCGTGTATGTCTACGGGAATTAGAAAGTGACCGAAGTGGGAAAAAAAAGGGAATCAAAGGCCATGTAGTACCATACTAACATATTAGCATGACATGCTGGATTACTGGCCCACTGCAAGCCTGGCTTTTATACTCCACTCATTAATTGTTCTCAGCCCTTCTTTAATGGCCAAGCACTGATTTGCACTGTGTAAGGCAGTTTTCTCCCAGGATCCCTGTCCGGATGGCCTCGTGGACCGCCGCCCCGGTGCAGTGCCGACCTCTCCCCCAGCTCCAGCTCTCCAGCCTTGGTGCTTCTCTTCCTGGGCCTCTGTGCCAGCGGTCTGGCTGCATGGGTAGGGAGATTAGGGAAGAGCAACTGGGCCACTGCTGGTTGGGTTTATTAGGGGGTGGCTGATGGTTCACTGTGGTTCTCTACCAGGTCTCTTCATCTTGCCTGAGATCAGTTTTTAGGAGCTCTGATTGGAGGGCAGGCTCAGGATGAATATTTGATGCCTTTATGTTCTCTTGTTTTCCAGTCACTAATCAGAATATAATTCTCTGCACCTCTTAATTGGGGGAAAGATGACCATTGAGGACAACTGATTAACTGATCTTTTTTTTTTTCTTATTTTAAATGTGGTAGATGTTGTAGATATCAGCGACATTAACAGATATATCCAGTGGTATGATCTAATTTGAAATACCTCACAGCAGCATATTTGTGCCATGTTCACTGCGTTGTATTACTGTATCATTGTCTTGGGGATTAAACTCGAGTGTAAAGATTGCAGTTTCAGTACTATTATCATTCTGAATGTGAGACATTCTACCATGCTGGCACTGGACAGGTGCATAATGTTTCTAACACTTTTTTTCAAGTAAAATGTTCTGTTTCAATCTAAATTGAATTCATTGTTGTTTCTGTCTCTGTATCCAGGATGTCCTTTAAGACACTCTGTACCCCCCCACCCCACCCCCCAGTTGTCTCGGTGTCTCTCTCTCTCTCTCTCTCTCTCTCTCTCTCTCTCTCTCTCTCTCTCTCTCTCTCTCATTTAAGATCTCCTCAGGATGGGCACAGCCTCAGCAAACAGCTGAATATGAATTAGAGAATTAAATGCTGTGGGGAGCAGACAACATGCCTTTTCGTAAACAAGTCTCAGCAATTTACCAAGCCAGCCATAATAAGCAGGGCAAGTGCATTGGGAACGAACATCAATCAGCGCTCCAGTGAGGGTCCTTCCAAAATAAGCTCATCTCATGCTGGGGATGTGCTATGCCAACAGCTCTTATTTACAAAATTAAATTATAAAATGAACTCCTTAAATACAAGATAGATATCTTCTGTCCTTACCGCAGCACCTATGCGCAAGCACTTGCAAGACTAACTGAAACTGCTACTTATTTTTAGGGCTAAATTAAAAAGCCTCTGAACCGGCGCTCATTAACGATAATGAAAGCTCAATAACTTGATTGGCGTTCGAAATATCTTAAGTGCATTATAGAATAAAGCTGCACCCACCATATTATGTCAGTTTTGATGTACACTGTGGAGAAATGACTGCTGGTGTGCACCGAGTCCTAGCGCTGAAGAATGGAAGAGCCGACCGGCTGAAGGACAGTGACGCTTGCGCCGCCTGAGCAATCTGCAGTGTGCATCTCGGCAGTTCGGCACGGCCAGAAGACAAACGGCGAGCTCCACCAGGTCGTGGACGGCCAAGCTGCAGCCACAAGCCTGTGAAGGTCACCTGCTCTCTGCAGCACTCCCGATCAACCAGTGGTATCCTTGCTGCCCAGCTTGACCTCTAGCTAAAGGGGAGCTGAGCAGGGACCGGGAACACTCAGCTTGAACTAGGTTTGAATGAAAGCTGTAAGGCAAGGTTTGTGTTTATCCCTTTTAAACCTCTCTCTCTCTCTCTCTCTCTCTCTCTCTCTCTCTCTCTCTCTCTCTCTCTCTCTCTCTCTCTCTCTCTCATCCCTCACTCTTGCAGCTATGCAATTGCTAACATTTGTGTTGTGTGTAAATTCTTGCATTGCTCCATTTTAGCAGCATATACATTTGTTATTTGAATGGACAGGAGTTGACTAGTTTGACTGATGCAAGACGTTACACTGCCACCTAGGGGACCTAATAAGTAAACGCCACCTGTAGGCATTTCCTATGTTGTGCAAATATGACAGAAACAAGTGATTTCATTCTAATTACATCATCCTGATCAAAATTAGCTATAAACAAGAAAAACTGAGGCCTGAGACACACTGGCTGTCTGTACCTTTAAAAATCCTTTTATCATTTCTACGAATTCCCAAGTGTTCCTGAGATGGTAAAGTTCCTCTGTGGGAACTGTGATTACAAAGCTTTTCCCAGTGTTCCCCTGGGCACTTTTCACCTGTTTCTGACTTCCTCTCCTTCCCTCTGCCATCTCAGCTCATTTGGTCTCTTTAGAGGCCAACGCTCTTCTCATTTTAAATGAACACATCAGGTAAGGTCAATGGGGAAAAAATACTGAAAGAATCTCAGAAAATAAAGCGGACAAAAGACTCTTTACACCTGCAGACGTCTGCGCGTTTTATAGTGATGAGTTGGTATTTACACACCTTTTATTTCACCAATTAAATATGGCACCTGGGTGCATGTTCCCCTTAAGCTCCACACAGCTGGCCTACTAATGCAGGAAGCTGAGCCCTCACATGCCACCAGATGCAGCGCTTTAGAGCTTTTGTGCTTAGCATGAGTTTCTATAATTTTTTCCTTATATTGTAGGAAATGCAAAAAATAAATAAATTGTGTAACTATGACCTTCCTTTGCCAGAGTAATTATAATATGCAGTAATAAAACCATTCTGTGAATGGTTCAAATAAAATATATAGGCTTGACTTAACAGAAAGCACCACCATGACCTTCAACTGTTTGTTATAAACAAACATACAATTGTATATACAAAGCAGCAGTTGGTGACCTAAGACAGAATACACTGAGGTACAACTCCTCACCCTCTCATTTGCCTGTGACAGGGTTCTGCTCTGGCCCACTGCAGAAAAATTTCCCGAACTGTGGCATGAACTGGAAACCTTTTGATTATGAGTCAAGTACCTTAACCTCTGAGCTACCATAGTGATCTTGGCATACCAGTCCAATGCAAAAGCACTTCAAACTAGTTCAAGACTGATATGCACATAGTGGCCAAAGAAGAAAATCTGCTATAAAATATTCACCATGTATGCATGCAGGCAGTTTGCAAGACTCTTAAAGATGAACCTAATTAGTGTCTTTCAGCTCTGCTCCTGTGTCAACTTCCTGTATAGTATAGCATTCAATGTAAGCATTTAATTCTAGCAGCATTTACATTATATTGTAATCATTTACATTTTTGCTTAGTCATTTTTATGGTTGACTTTTGCATGCTTACGGACACAGCCAGTGCATGTCCAAAAGTTTGACTAGAGATTTTAGCAATAGTGCTTTTTAATGGAGGTCTGCCTTGTATTCTCCCCTTGTTAAAGTCCTTTCATCATAACTCATGCTTGTTTTAGATCCATCTTTTCACTGTGGGTTTCCTAATGCTGGCGGCCATTAAATTGATTTTTTTTCTGGTCCACAGTCATCGATTTACTGACCAGCATGTTACCCAGACCGTGACTCTCATCCTATGGGGTTTGGTAGCCTTAATTTGTCTTTGGATGTGTGCGATTGACAGAACAGTAAATCTGTGGCCTCTGTGCCCCCGCAAATGCAGGCTGAAACACAGCCTGTAGCACAGCAGACGCACGCCCATACCACATACTACTGTGAACTAAGCCTCCACTCCCACGCAGTCATATCGGCCTCAGAAACACTTGCACTTCAGCTCACTTGCCTTTCTTTGGATTAGTGAGGTTCAGAATTCTGACAGCAAATTTTAGATGCAAGATGTGAGCAGTTATTTAATGTCTCAACAATGTAATTATGGTCAAACACCAAAATATTGGAGAACAGACGTGTATTCTGTTTGAAAATACTTAAAGATGCTGTTATTTCACAATTTATGAAATTATATGAATCAAGATATTTTACCACCACTTACACAATCAAGAATATAAACAATTTGATTTGATATAGTAAACAAAATATAATCTAGTGTAGAAATGCTAGAGTAAACAAAGACATTCCAGGACTGGCTAATACAAACCTATTTACAAGTTCTAAAAATGTACATAAATATTCACATATTTGAGAAGCCTATGAAACCTGAGAGAACATTCATCCCAATGACAGGCTTAAGAGTGTACAGGTGTTCACTGGGCTGCTCAGTTCTCTGCATCATCTCTTTGAAGGAACATACTGAACATAGTAAAAGCATTTAAATGTTTAGCTCTCCATGTGTGCATAAACTCCCATCACATATAGCCCAGCCATCCTCATGGCAAATAAAACAGTTTTATGTGCATCACAGTAAGACCTAAGAGTGCAGATTATTTGGAAAAAACAAGCTTAAAGGGAAGGAGAGCAGCGGTCATTGAATCTAATATGCTATATAAAAGTAGAAAAATAACTAATTCCCATGCACATTTCTCAAGCACGGGTCATTTCTTCTGTGTTTAACTTTAAACTCACACACTGAGGGTGCATTTTACATGTAAAAGCATGTAACATGGTGATTTGCTCTAAGTTTTAATTCTAGTCATATTTAAATCACACTGGAATAAACCTTGCTTAGCCTGAGGTCCACAGGCAATCAGGGGTTGGTCCTGTCTTACTTTGGTCTCAAAATTCCACTATTACTAAACGAAGGCGGTCCCAGTAAAAATGGCTGCACAATGGTAAATAGAGAGTAAAAAAAAGAAAGAGCCCAGGGCCAGAGCTGCTCGCTCACTGCAGGTGTGATGATCAGAGCACTTATAGCTTCTCCGCTGTTTATGTCCTCAATCATAAGGACAAGGACATGAGGTGCCCATTCTGGTTCAGTCAAACACACACACACACACACACACACACACACACACACACACACACACACACAGGCATGCTGGTCCACAATGCCCTCTAGGCCAAGGGGCTCTGCTGCCCAACGCTCAGCCCGTGGCCAGGGAGGATTGCGGGAGTTCCAGGTTCTCTAATATGTCCTCCAGGTCATCAAGCAGCTCGTGGAAGGACGGCCGGCAATAGGGCTCCATCTGGGAGTGGAATGACAGTACATGGAATATTTTACCACTCCTAGGTGCCAAAAAAAGCAGTTAAAAATAGTCCATCCCAAGAGGAACTTAGATTATGTGTTCTGAAGCCTTGTTTTCACACATGGGGCAGATTTTTAGTATAAAAGTGCCACCATCCTCTTTCTCATACTTACTAAGCAGCAGCTGGCAGACAGCTGGAGCACCCGCTGTGGACAGCCCTGCACCAGTTCACTGAATGCCTGCACGTCCAGGCCATAGTCCTGCAGGGGCAGCAGTGGGACCCCCACATTACTCTTCCCTAAAGTATGACCCAAACCTTTGAAAGTCTACCATATATTGTTCAAAGAAGTTGATCCATAGGTGAAAGCAGATCATTAATACCATCTTCATATGTATGCTAATATGTAGTTCTAGCTTCACTGACCAAGCAGGCCAAATTGTCTTCTCGATGCTCTCATCAGCCAGTTCAAGAATTCTTGAACACTTACAACTGAACTGTGTGATGGCAAAAAAAAGGCCATCTATTCATATGATGATGAATCCAATTATTGAAAGCTGGGAACATATCCCTGCTGGTTAGTGGAAAGAGCCATATAATGCCTCTCTTAATCTAGCTATGGTCCGTCTCTTCTCCCTGTCCCACCTAGTACATGCTGTCCTTCAGTCCTAATGATGCATAAAGGACCACATAATTGCACATCATGGCCCAGTTGCCCTCGCTGACATTCCTTTCATCTGCACTGGCTTTCATGAATCTGATACATTAAGAAATGGATATTAATAGAGAAAAATATACTTTATGCACAAAAATTATACACATTTTTCTGTATATAACCATGACTGGGTTTACTTAAAAAATGTTTTCTGGCTCATCTGTGTACAAAAAAAGGTAATATACAAAGTTCCTGATGTGAGCAGTGAACATGCTACTAGCAAGCTCTTCACAGTATGCAAGCATGTGTCTATGTGCGCCTGTGTGAGCTTCACAGTGGTTTTACCTGTGTCCTGGGCAGCACCTCTGGGTCTGCAGGGATTCTTGCCAGAATCTCACACAGCATGATTCCAAAAGAGAACACATCCACCTGGGGTTGCAGAGACATGCAGCCACAGTCAAGATCAGACCTGCCACCAAACTACACTAGTGCAAACATTAAAGTCTCTAGTGCAAACATTAAAGTTCCCATCCCTGCTCAG
>NC_137504.1:5580000-5625000 GCF_041902795.1 Electrophorus electricus
CAGTTAACCTCTTCCCAAGTCACTGGTTTGGCTATACAAACAGTTAACCTCTTCCTATGTCACTGGTTTGGCTATACAAACAGTTAACCTCTTCCTATGTCACTGGTTTGGCTATACAAACAGTTAACCTCTTCCCAAGTCACTGGTTTGGCTATAGAAACAGTTAACCTCTTCCCAAGTCACTGGTTTGGCTATACAAACAGTTAACCTCTTCCTATGTCACTGGTTTGGCTATAGAAACAGTTAACCTCTTCCTATGTCACTGGTTTGGCTATAGAAACAGTTAACCTCTTCCTATGTCACTGGTTTGGCTATAGAAACAGTTAACCTCTTCCTATGTCACTGGTTTGGCTATACAAACAGTTAACCTCTTCCTATGTCACTGGTTTGGCTATACAAACAGTTAACCTCTTCCCAAGTCACTGGTTTGGCTATACAAACAGTTAACCTCTTCCTATGTCACTGGTTTGGCTATACAAACAGTTAACCTCTTCCCAAGTCACTGGTTTGGCTATAGAAACAGTTAACCTCTTCCTATGTCACTGGTTTGGCTATACAAACAGTTAACCTCTTCCCAAGTCACTGGTTTGGCTATACAAACAGTTAACCTCTTCCTATGTCACTGGTTTGGCTATAGAAACAGTTAATCTCTTCCTATGTCACTGGTTTGGCTATACAAACAGTTAACCTCTTCCCAAGTCACTGGTTTGGCTATAGAAACAGTTAACCTCTTCCCAAGTCACTGGTTTGGCTATACAAACAGTTAACCTCTTCCTATGTCACTGGTTTGGCTATACAAACAGTTAACCTCTTCCTATGTCACTGGTTTGGCTATACAAACAGTTAACCTCTTCCCAAGTCACTGGTTTGGCTATAGAAACAGTTAACCTCTTCCCAAGTCACTGGTTTGGCTATACAAACAGTTAACCTCTTCCTATGTCACTGGTTTGGCTATACAAACAGTTAACCTCTTCCCAAGTCACTGGTTTGGCTATACAAACAGTTAACCTCTTCCTATGTCACTGGTTTGGCTATAGAAACAGTTAACCTCTTCCTATGTCACTGGTTTGGCTATACAAACAGTTAACCTCTTCCTATGTCACTGGTTTGGCTATACAAACAGTTAACCTCTTCCTATGTCACTGGTTTGGCTATAGAAACAGTTAATCTCTTCCTATGTCACTGGTTTGGCTATACAAACAGTTAACCTCTTCCTATGTCACTGGTTTGGCTATACAAACAGTTAACCTCTTCCTATGTCACTGGTTTGGCTATACAAACAGTTAACCTCTTCCTATGTCACTGGTTTGGCTATACAAACAGTTAACCTCTTCCTATGTCACTGGTTTGGCTATACAAACAGTTAACCTCTTCCTATGTCACTGGTTTGGCTATACAAACAGTTAACCTCTTCCTATGTCACTGGTTTGGCTATAGAAACAGTTAACCTCTTCCTATGTCACTGGTTTGGCTATACAAACAGTTAACCTCTTCCTATGTCACTGGTTTGGCTATACAAACAGTTAACCTCTTCCCAAGTCACTGGTTTGGCTATACAAACAGTTAACCTCTTCCCAAGTCACTGGTTTGGCTATACAAACAGTTAACCTCTTCCTATGTCACTGGTTTGGCTATACAAACAGTTAACCTCTTCCCAAGTCACTGGTTTGGCTATACAAACAGTTAACCTCTTCCTATGTCACTGGTTTGGCTATACAAACAGTTAACCTCTTCCCAAGTCACTGGTTTGGCTATAGAAACAGTTAATCTCTTTTTATGTCACTGGTTTGGCTATACAAACAGTTAACCTCTTCCTATGTCACTGGTTTGACTACAGAAACCTCTAAATTAAATTTAGATCAAAAATTACACTCACCTCAAGAATTGGGTATATCTTATCCTCTTTGACACAAATCCCAAGATACCTTTAGTAAAGAAAATAACAAATTAGTAAAGAAAATAGAGAATTCTTCAGAGTTTTGCAAAAAAAAAAAAAAAAAAAAAAAAAACTCTATGTAACATACCACATTAGAAAAATGGTCCATGACAATGTATTACTGGTGAAACCACAAATATATAAACTCTCTTTAAAAACTCTTCATTCATTTCAAATGACTACAGAAATATTTAAGGAGATGAGTCAACCTGCCACAACAGCTCCTTTAGAGAACCCTAACCAGTTGCATCATGGTATGGTATGCTGAACGCAAGGCCGTGCAGAGGGTGGTTCAAACTGCCCAGCACAGAGCCTCAGCAGGCTCCTTCTCCCATATACAGCACATCTACAACAAGACACGTCAGAGGAAAGCCAGCAGCATCTCCTCTGACCCAACACAACACAGCCAATTCCTGTCCCAACCTCTGGAAAGAGGCACCTCTGAGCCAAAACCAAGAACAGTTTTTGCCCATGGGCTGTTAAACTGATCATGCCAGAAACATCAACAAGAACATGAATACACACACTATGGACTGTCTAAAGCCTCATCCTCCCATTTTACTCAGCATATCTACACACTGAGCTCCAGTAGCTTATGAAGCAGTATGCACATTGCACTTTTAACTAGAACTGTCTGTATTTGAACATTTAAGCTGTAAGCCGTATACTTTAAGATAACATTAAGGTAATGCTCATTTACCTGCACTTTGTAAGTATAACATCTGTGATGCTATTGCTTATTGACTGTAGTTTGCACTTATATATTCTACCTCTACCTCTGATCTACAGTTACTATTCATGCACATATTCTGTATTGTCTTTGTGTTTTTGTCGATTGTCTTCACAATGTTTTTATCACTGCACAGGAGAAGTCGCATGACAGGGTTTCATTATACTACGCAACCCAGTATTGGTATAATGACAGTAAAGCTGAGTTGAATTAAATCTGATCATCTAGAAACAAACAACAGTTCTAATTAAAACATTTCAAAGCTCATTCTGCCTTTTTGCATTTTTCTAGTTCATTTTCCAGGTCCTAAATCAGAGGATCAGCACATACTACAAACAAAAGTGCCACACGTGAGAGGACAGGCAATGGAGGCCAGTCATTCATCTCAGGTCAGGCCTTAATTTCCCACACTCTCAGCCCCAGCAACACACCCCAATTAAGTTTAAAAAATTCAAAAACCTGGCAAAAATGTAACTTTTAAATCACATAGTACCAGCTGGACAAAACACACACTACAGAGCTTATTAATTCAGGCAATTAGAGAGAGCTGTCGCACTCTCTCTGTTCAGCAGGTGTTGTCATTTCTCTGGGAAGTGTGTGTGTGTGTGTGTGTGTGTGTGTGTGTGTGTGTGTGTGTGCTGTGTTGTGTGTGTGTGTGTGTGTGTGTGTGTGTGTGTGCGTGCGTGTGTGTGTGTGTGTGTGTGTGTGTGCGTGTGTGTGTGTGTGTGTGTGTGTGTGTGTGTGTGGCCAGCTCACCTCACTATGTTTGGGTGGGAGAGCTTCTGTAAGAGGCTGATCTCCCTCATGATACTGTCCTGGTCCACATCATTCTTATAAACCTTTACCACCATCACTTTCTTGGTGGTGCTGTGAATCACCTTTTTATTGGATAAAAAACAGCAGTGGTAATTTAATTATTTTAATAAGTATCTATAAATATTGAATTAGTGCAAGGTGTTTGCTTTCATTTTAAATGTACAAGTAATGTAGTTTTATCTCAGGCTTTAAGATGAATGCAGTTATTCTAAAACAAGAACACCAAGAGGACAGCTCTCCTCCTTAAACCAATTGACTGTAATGGCTGCTTGCTTCCTCAAAGGACAAAGCCCCTTCAGAGTGAAGCATATTCCATACACAATTTCGTAAGTTGCCGTCACGTCTTGCCTCCTATTGTGAGAATGGTCACAGTGAGAGCTTCTGAATGCCTTGCATTGCCTGTTGCCATTTGCCGCCCTTATCTGCATTCCAGCACGCCAGTAGAGCATGTACAACAGAAGGAAGCTCATTATAGCCACTGTGCAGCTATGACCTGACGTGACTCCTTACTAAAGCTCCTCATACATACATGCGCACTGACCCATGGCAAGCAGTAAAACAAAAAATGCAGAAACACCGCATATCATGTTCTGATGATAATGCAGCTGTGGGGTATAGAATGAGACACATAATCAAGTTAAGAGGCTACAGAAGTCAACATTGATGAAATAATGTTAATATCAATGTTTAGCAATGTTTTTCTTGTCAAAGTAAATGACTACCTTGCTTGTCTATCATGCCTTGCCGTGTTTTCAGACCAATGTTACCAGGACTGTGGGTGGGTAGCTATGGATGATTTCATCTCATATAGTCTTTCTTCAGTGAGAAACGTCCTGCATGGCTGATATTTAGGAGCCTAAAATGGTCCGTGTTCTTCTGGCATGCTGTTCTCAGGATTAACAAAGCCTCGAACACCCCAGGTCTTATCTCACCTGATTCAAACCCAGTGCACTGGAAGGCCAATGAGCTTCTCTTAAGAATGAAGCATGCAGATATGAAGCAACACTAACCTTTATTCTAGAACATCTCAACTGATGGACTGGAACATTTGAACTCAACCATTTTAATCAACTCTGTTGCTGTGTTGCTTTAGCTTTAGCATGTTGATAACACCAGTTAATTGTTTTTTGGACAATAAACACTAACAATGAAAACAGTCACAAGCTAATGATCTGCAAGAAGAATACAGTCCAGAGCAGCTTCCAGCCCAGACAGCTATGTGTGTTGTGTGGCTGTACCTTGTAGACCTTGGAGAAGAAGCCACTTCCTATGAGCTCGGTGCTAAAGTCCTCCCAGAACTCGAGCTTGCGGACACTGGAACAGAGATGGTGCCAGCGGTCTGCCTGGCAGTATGTGTCTGCAGACTCGTTGAGCAGCGTGGGACTGCTTGGCTCAGGGGACACGTCCACCTCACACATCCGGGACATCTCATCTACAGGGCACATGAAAAAGCACCTCAGAGGGTGCCAGCCACTCACAGTGTCTAGAGCAGTGGAAAATACTATTTTTCATCTCTAATACCAGGGCCGGATACAAATCATGTCCTGCACATATACAAACTCTTGGTTATGACTATACTATCCACATTTACTGTTCTACCTTCCACAGAAGATAAAACACTACTTTAAGTATAGAACATCCTAAGGCCCACCATCTTGCTTAAGCACATCCTTTATTCATATGTATGCAGAATGGTGCACAAAACCTTCATCTGAAAGTGTAGGCTAACAACAGAGCACTGTGTCTGGAAGTAGAGGGACTTAGTGGCTGAACTCAGCTCAACTCTGTATGGGCATCCAGTGCCTGCCAGCACTCCTCCCCCATACTTTTACACCCCGGTGACTCCACGCTCTGTAACTCAGCAATGAGCCAGTATATGAAGACACAGGCAAACTCACAAGCCCTTGCACGGCCCGTAGAGATTTCCAATTACCTGAGCCCAGTGCTGTTGCTTCTCTTTCATTGGTTAGGGTATGGAATCAAGTATGAGAAGAAGGTTCTGCATTCATGCAAACGAGCACGTTCATTGAAGAGTCCCTCTCGCTGTCCTACTGAAATCTTGACATTTGGGGGCTCATTAATGGTTTGTCGACTATAGTATTTGTTTTTAATTATTTAAATCCCCAAGAACTTAGATATAGTCTTTAGTGCAATGTAGAACAACATCTTCAGGGTTTTTCACACTATAATTTCTGTTATTAAACGAAAGACCAAAGCCAAGGACCAAACACTCATCTCTTAAAATCGGCTGGAAAAACACTTTCCAAATGGCCATTATGCACTGCTGGGATGACTGGCACGTATTTGTAAGGTTAGTGCGATGTGCTGAAAGAAGGACACGTGTAATAGTTAACAGGTAATACTACACACGTTCCTTGTTTGGCCTGTCCGGCGTCCCGTGCTTCATGTGGAGGCAATGTTTAATGATGATCCTGTGTGTGATCGAACCACAACCCCTGTCCCCTGTCCTCTGCACTCTGTTATATGAGCTCATGAGAAATAGTATGAGGTCAGTCTGTTTGTGTGCAGTGGCTAAATTAAGTAGTCTGGGTTAGCTGGGCCCCTGCCTCTCTTCTAAATCTGATCTGCATATCCACGCACATTCAAGCCCAGATTTAACACTGCTGTTAAATATTACACCTACATGAGCATTAATCATAGGCACATCTACCTATATTCTCATATCCACTGCGACTGAAGGCTCAGATGCAGGGTGTGAGGCCACATGCTTTTATTATACAGTGTTTGTAATATTATACTTTTAAAACCCATTAGTCAGCATTTGTCTCATTTGACCAGCAGTACCAGCAGTAGCAAGGATCACTTTATTCTCATAATCCCCTGTCTGTTCTGTGCTTGTTTTAGCACCAACATGACCTCTGTTTGTTTATGTGTGTGTGTGTGTGTGTGTGTGTGTGTGTGTGCATTTTAGACATTTTATTGAATCACTGAGCTTATCCCCTCAGTGGGCTGCAGACTGCTGGGTCAATGCCAAGAGCGCTGGCCATCCACACTGCCCTTTAACACATTTACTCTCAGTCCTGCTGGTTCCCTGGGGCACTGGGGCAACTGATGGCTCTTTTACAGCGAGCTAGCTTTCACCTATCATGGATAGCTTTCACAATCATGGCTATCTTTCACCAATGACTGTCACTGGCAGCCTTTGTTTACATACAAATGTATTCACTGACACAGTACTGTTTTATGGTTTCACCCCACGGAATAAAAATCACCTTAAAACACACAGACAGAGAGAAAGAGAAGATATGAGTATTAATATTATTTTTCCTTACCTACCATTCCGAACATGGAACTACAAATTGATTAATTAATTAATTGATAAAGGACCAACACTGATTAAAAAAACTGCATCACACACTCAGAAGCAAGAGAGTTAAGGAAAATAATATTTACAGTCTATGATCAGCAGAGACGAAGTGCTAATCCTGGAGTGTGACATATTTGCTGTGATGTGAAACAGAGGGAGTCACCATAGCTGCATGACATCAGTGCTCTGCAGCATGCATGGGCTTAGGACAAGCAAAAACACAAGGGCTATCTTTAAAGACATCATGGAGAACTTGCTTACTTGTCTTCAGTTGTTTTTGAACGACATATTTACTGACACCTAACCACTCTTTTAAGCAGACTAGTATGACTATCTAAAGTAATATTTATGACAGACTAAGTTCTAGTCAGTTGTCATTGCTCCATATAGTTTGTACAGACTGTAACCTCTCTCCAGGACCATGGTGTGACACATAACAGCAATTTACCGTTACAGTAAACAGGATTACACAACTGCAAATGCACAACAGTGTGAGGCCACACACTGATTTTAGGCCATCTTTTAGACCACAAATGCATTCAAACACACACACACACACACACACACACACACACACACACACACACACACACACACACACACACACACACACACACACACACGCGCGCCATAAGACATTCTTGTTGTCTCTCATATTTCAATGGTGAAGTCATTGTCATTGTTTTCACAGCACTTTGATCCAGACACCTGAAACGAGTGCTTGCGTCTTCTTCCTCACGCACGGGCAGAGACACTGAACGTGCTCACTCAGGTTAACATGTCACAGTACCTTTAGCTTCCACTGTGTGCACTGAGGATGAGAGAGTAAGACAGTTGCAAGAGGTGAGAGCTTGTTCTATTGAGAGGGGAGAAGTGGGCATTAGTCATTACTAACATTATGCAGGCCATAATGAAGGTCAGACTGACAGATTTCACCAGCTGATTCATAGGAATTTTCATTACACCTGTTGATTCTGTTATAGACGTGAGGGAGCCTCTCTAAAACAAGGCACACCTGTACTAATCTATTAGCAAAGAACAAACCGCATAAATTATGTTTTTCAAGATAGATATAATTTAAAGGTAGAGAAAATAATTACTGGAAAAAACAGGTCAGTTTCAAGCCAAATCAATTTCACCTTGGCATGTGTTGAATAATTGAATGTAAGGCAAGAGGCTTTGCTTGTGGCTCATGGTCCTCTCTGTTTTTCAAGTCTATTGAGTTTCCTACTGTCACTGTAGATGCATCAGCCCCCTGGGTCATGTCCCTGTGCATTCTCTGGGTTCGTGTTATTGAGCATGTGTGAAGCAGACAAAGTAAGTGGGACAGGAAGAGAAAGTAATATACTTCGAGAGAAACCCTATTTTCTGAATTCTAACAATCTGTTAACAGCTGAATTCCTCATGTAGCCCAAACCTTAATATAACATAGCTAAGAAATGCTAGTATAAATATAGTTAAGAAAAGTTATTATAAAGGTTTGTTAACTGAAACTTCCTGGAAACCCATGCTACACCTTATTAATATCTATTAAAAGCACCTCACCAATAATTATCGGTGGTATGCCTCTTAGCAGACCACCCAGGTCACTGCAGGTAGTTAAAGGTCTCTACTCATTCCTGGAATTTATAGATGTCTGGAGGCTTCTAAACCCAACAGGCAGCCATTACACTTTTTTTTCTCAAGTGTACGCTTCAGGACTGATCTATATTTCATTTCAAGATCTTTACTTTCTTCTATTTTTATCTTGCTCTATTGGGATTATTATCATTTAAGATCCTATTGTGATAACTCTTGGTCACCCATGTGAAGATTTACCAGTTCCCTGATACAGGATAAAGTTTTCAAAGATAAATTTAGGGTGGAAATGTATTTATTAATTTTATGGAAGGCAATGACCCAACAGCACCTTCTACAGGTGTGGCATGAGGCACTATAAAGGTTTATATATATTTGAGGTTTTATCATTCAACATTCAGCACCCAAGAAAAAACTTTTAAAACCCAGTGCAATGCAGAGGAAATACAAGAAGGAGATAAAAGCTATGGAGCTCAAACTGAAACAAAATTTCCACTGGAAAACTGAGGAAAATAACAACTCAAATTTGAATATAATTCTTTACTCAAAAAAACAAACAAACAAACAAACTAGAATTTATGCTGTACGGTGCACGGCAAATGAATATGGCGATAAAGCAGGGAGATTACTGGCAAGATATATCAAACAAAAACAACCTACTTCCTCAACTGCAGCAGTGAAGTCTCATAAGGGCGAGCTAACATCCAAGCCTAGAGACTTTAATGAAACACCGAAAGAGTTCTGTAAAGACCTTTACACATCAGATTACATAGCTGCAGAAGTATAAATACATTTCTTGAAATCTTACACCTTCCTAAGCTCAATGACACTCATCAATAAGCTCTTGACTCCTCAATAACATGAGAAGAGTTACTGGAGGCAATAGCAGCAATGCTAACAGGTAAACCTCCTGGCTCATAAGGTTTTAGGTCTGATATTTTACTGTTATACAGAAGAACTGCTGAATTCAATGGGAAAAAAAAAGATTTCAGAACCCTTTAAGCAAACTTACACCCTCATTAGAAAAAGCCTCTATATCCTTATACTTAAACCAGCTAAAGACTGTAAAAGTTCCTACCCTATTAGCCTGATACGGACACAATGTAATATCCTAGCAAAGATTTTGGCCAACAGAATAGACAAAGTACTCAACTTCCTTGTGCATCAGGATCTGACTGGCTTTATTCAAAAGATACAATCACCAGACAATATAAGACAGATGATAAACATCTCATGGGCAGTCTGAAGCTGGAAGTCTCCAGTTGCCACCATCTTGCTTGACAAAGAGAAGGCGCTTGATTGTGGTGAATGGAGATATTTGTTTGGTGTGCTGAGAGCCTTCAGATGTGGACAAATGTTCGTAAAATGAATACAGATCTTGTATAAGCAACCAGAAGCTGTGTAACAAACAAACTAATTCACTTCTTATTTTACACTGGGTAGAGGGACTCTCGCCAGCTTTCTCTTTTGTTTAGTTATTAAACCATGGGCAGAAGCTATACGAAGGATCTCTCTCATTTCCCAGGAGTCAAAATTGGGGACTCGGATTCATGAATTGATGTTATATGCAACTGATGTAGGCTGCTTTGCATCAGACTTTGGAACATCTTTTCCAGCCCTTCTTAACACCATTAACCAGTTTCCAAAGCTTTCTGACTATAAAATTAATAAAGCAAGTCAGTGGATTTTCCTTTGTCTGCATTCTGTCATAAAATCTTATTCCAAGCCAAATCCTTTCCATGGACTCCAGAAGGCATCATGTATTTAGACATTCTACTCCTCCCAAAAATACATGAAACTGTGGAAAAAAAAAACAAAAAAAACTTACTACTGAGCCCCTACTGAGGAAAAAATCATGTGATGTAGACAGATGGTCATCCTTATTTCTATCACTGCGGGGCATGGTGAATGTCCTTAAAATGAACTGTATCGCCTAAAGTTAACTCTCTCATTCAGTCTCTCCCCGTACATGTCCCTATGAAACAATTTAAGAATTTTGACTTCATATGCAACAAATGTTTTTGGAATGAAAAACAACCAAGCATATGGTTGGAAAAGTTACAACTACCAATGGACAATGTGGGCTTGAGATTTCCCAAGCTGCTATTTTATCACCATGCATTTGGTCTGAGACATACTGCCTGGTGGCCTTTACACCAGAGAGACTGTGGTCATATTTAGAATGTAATTTATGCTTTCCTCTCACCCCTGTGGCAAGTCTGACCATGAAAATGTCATCTAATATGCAGTCCCACCTGGTCCTATCTCACTTACAAAATATATGGAAAAAGTTATTTCAGATTTATAGTCTAGACCCTCACCTCAACTCAAAATCAAGCATCTGGTTGAACCCCAACATTGTGTGGGTAGAGCCCCCACCTTATGGAATGTATGGGTAGGTAGGGGGATTCGGACTCTTTGAGATTTATTCAAAAATGGTTTACCTCTGACGAGTTAGTCAGATTCAGATCTGGGTTCTATGCAATAACACCCCCCACCCACAGCCGCAATTAAAATTGCTTTTCATTACCATTAAAATCTTTGGAATGGGTCATGATGCCTCTTAAACTTATTCTGAAGTATTTAACCAAGCTACCAAAATTTAAAAAGCATTAAGGACTATTTGAGAGCAGGATTTAAACATTTCATTTACTGAGAAAGAATGGATAGGATTATCCATATTCAAAGGAAGTTGTCCTTTGACGGGATATAAAAATGAGACTCAAAAATTCTCAGTCATTTCTATTGGACATGATCTGGATTACACATGCTAGGCCTCAAAAATATGCCAAAGTTCAGAAGGTCCATTAATTCAGAAGGTCCTTTCTATCAATGCTCTCAGGTACAAGGTCTTTGAGAACAAATCCACAAATGTCTCAAGGAAATCACCAGCAATGAATCTGAGGTTTCTCCCAGGTTATGTGTTTTAATGTAAAGGTATTTATTTTCTGTCCTGTACTGCTAGACAGTGCCCTATCTAGCATTTCATTTACTATGTTTTATGTATGCATCAATTACTATGTTTTATGTATGCATCAAAGTTTCAATACTTCAAACAATAAACATTTTTCAATAAACAAAAAACTTTTTTAATAAAAAAAGTTTCAATAAAAACCATAAAAAGTGCCTCACCTGAATGTAATACACTTTACAAAGAAATATATATCCAGTGCTATATTATCAAAGGCTAGCACAATAAAAAGCTATTTCTTTTATAAATTGAAAGCAACTAAAACAGCAAACCAGTAAAAAACAATCAGTACCTTATTTAAGGCTTAGCTGGTAAATGGCTTGTGTATTGCACATGTTTAGGACTTTGTTCCAAAGTTTTGTTGACGGACTTTTGTTGACGGACTGAGAGAAACAAATGCTGACATGTTTTTCAGATGATTCTTGTTTTTGCATTAAAGGGACTTCTTAATCACAGGTAGAAACTGTATGTTTTACAACCCACTCATTTCTTAAGACAATAATTACAAGTAATCACTTTCCTAGCAAACACAAGAACAGGAGAGGCATCCAGTTGTAGGTGGATAACTGAGCTGCCCCAAACAGCGGAAAAACCACACATGCAGAAGACACAGGGGTCAGGCTGTAAGAACCCAGGAAAGAGGCCATGCATTTTAACACCACGTCCACACACACACACACAACCACACACACGCACACGCACACGCACACGCACACGCACACACACACACACACACACACACACACACACACACACACACACACACACAGACACGCACACGAACACACACACACACACACACACACACACACACACACACAGGTGAATGCAGTCATATCAAGCCATTTCGGCACCACTTTGTTAAGTTCCACACATTAAGAATACTCTAATGAAAGCTAATGGTCTCCCATGGTCATTGACCTGTTAGTTTCTAAACATAATAAAGCTACTGACTGAAAAAAACAAAAAAAACAAGGAAATTTACCCTGATAATTACACAAAATATTAGAACTGCTTTTCACCCCATATTATGACTGTTGGCTTCATGCCTCTCAAGATGAAAATGCAAACCAAAGTAAATCTGCAATAGCTGAACTGGAGTCTCTTAAAATTATTCCAGACTGTAGAGATCAGGTTCTTCGTCAGCAGGTGCACTAATGTCAGTCACACTCCACCCCATGCTGCACATGCTAAACTCATGTAATATGTCAGATCAATTCCTCACTTACATAACATCACATCACATGACATCACACACACACACACACACACACACACACACACACACACACACAACATTTCATATTTCCACAAGAAAGAGCTCTGTTGCAGTTGGAGCTTATTAGGGCATGTGTCATGCCACAGTGAGCCAACTCACAGTTCTAAACCTCTAATGAGAACAGCCCTTATTCTCTTTGGCTTCCTGTTGGCATAAGTTACAGAGATTACCTCTGCAGTTTCATTCAGTCTTATCTTTACAGAGGACAGTAAACAGCTCCCGGAATAAACAAATTCACAAGCAACAGTCATAATTGTGAGTCGCTTTGGATAAATGCTGTTTGATAATCATCAGCTCATGCTATTCCCATATGAAAACTCTGTAGTCCTTAAATTGGTTGCAAAAAATGGTAAAGGTTTCCAAATTTTACATGGTCCATTAGTGTATATTTAAACACTGGTTATGTTATTGGGCTACAGTTATGCCAAATAATACTGTGTCTTAATAAGTGACATTCACTTATCTCTTGAACAGAGAAAGCCTCTGCAGATGTTGGTCTGGTCTATATATGAGTCATTATTCTCTAATGAGTCTATCAATGCACAGAACCACTCAGTCACCGCATTTGCCAGACAACCTCTGAGCTCTGCAGCAGCAGAAGTCTTCCAGTCTTCAGCAACAACCAGTAGCAGTCACAGTCCTGCGTTTGCCGTTCTTCATCACTACTTTAATGACTGTGAATCCCACTTAAATCCAATCTGAACTGTCTGCAAACCAGCGAACCAGCCACATTTGACAAATATAAAGCAATTATCATTAACATCACAAATATCTCAGCTGGATATAACAGAACACTGTGCTCATGCCATAAACGCCATAAATGCTCACGTGACAGAGCTAGTCAGAGACCCACCGGTCCGATACCCATTCAGATATAAATAACTGATTTCCTTGTGGCTCTCCTTCTACATACCCTGTGTTCCTGGCCTGGGAGGGTATGAGTCTCCTCCCAAATAAACAACTCTATACTCTGTAAGGTGGAATGACATGTGCTTGGTAATGAAGAGGAACTTATTTATGATGTTTAATAAAATACACATCACAAATGACTATCCCTAAAAACAACATGACTAAAAATTATACATCAAAAATATGACAGTTCACTAGGTAGTTCACGGCACGCTTTTCACAGACATTATTTATAGAGACATTATATAACCTACACATTTACATTCAGCAACATTTATCAGTCACGATAAGTGATTTTTAATGTCCATGTCAGAAAGCCTTATGCTACTACACTGGGACAGACTCTAAGGAGACCATTAAGCTAACACAGTGCCTCTAGAAGCAGGGTCATCTTCAAAAACAATCAGTGGCTCATATTATTAAACATTCCAGTTCTTGTCATTGGATGACAAGCTGGGGAAACTAGGTTATACGAAGCTTTGTATAACAGAACAATCCATACAATACTACCACAAGCAGAACTTTAGAAAAGCAGGGCTGCAGAAATATTTTTTACACAAGAATACTACACTAAAGACTGTGTTTTTAGAAGGGAAAGAAAAGCATGTTACTTACTCCATCTGTTCAGTAGACTATTCATGTGCATTATGTTGAGGTGAACGAATCCCAGGTTAACCTTGCTTAGCAGCAGCTCAGAGACCCAATATGTCTGTAATGAACAGGAAAAGAAATTTAAAAATATATACAGTCTGGCATCAATACCAAGTAAGCATATGTCTAATAACCATGCTTTCAATATTTAGTGAGATAATGTAAGCTATCTAGTGAGTTTGTTTTCCTAGCGCGCATCTACGGACAGCTGACTCTGCATTTGTGCCATAAAGCTACTAGTAGACATTTACACGGTACACCACACGCACGTTTTGAAACTAATGCTATGCAATAGTCGGTAAGAAAGTTACTTGGTAACTGCAATTTAACCAATGTTTTGTTAATTGTGTAGAAGAAAATACAGTGTTTATCAATTAATTTGATTGTCAAGAATAATGTACTCATTTTTATAACGGAAGGAACGTTAAATAAGACTAACATTCACTTGTATCTTATATATATATATATATATATATATATATATATATATATATATATATATATATATATATATATATATATATATATATAATACTAACGTTATAGTTTAACGACGCTAACTAGCTTAAGTGAATGGCAACATAACCGGTCATATAATGTACATTTCCATGGGAGTACTCTTTAAAATCAAATATGTATCAGTTACATAAGCCTACTTACAAGAGCACGGCAGCTTGCCAGAATTCTTGAGGCACCCCCTTGTGGAATCGCGTTTCAGTCCTTTAATTTCTGACAACCCAAATGGTAAACATCCACGGAATGATGTGAAGTTTGTCAGTCGCTCCGGAAAACAAAATAAAACGACCTTTCTCGTGCTTCCTTCAGTGACCAATGAGGCAGCTCGTCGCGCACGCCCGCGCTAATCTATCGCTGTCGCCGGTGTCCGTCAAGCTCGCGGAGGAAACGCTGACGTTAGGTTAGTTCGGTTACCCTGGAAACGCCATTGCGGCGACCTCATCCATCACGGGTCTTCCCATGCGATAGCAAAGCCAGGCAGGCAAATGCGTTGCGTTTTTGTCTGTCCAAGCATCGTTTCCCCTTACCTGTAAAGATCAGTCCTCTTTTATAATGCGATGGCTGTCAAATTGATTGAAGCGTAATAATTGTTATAACAAACATGAACAAGGTCATGGTTTGGAGCTGAAAACCATCTATGTGAGTCCTGTAAAATACTCAAAAATTATTTAATGCATGTAATTTGGGAAAACAGTATGAAATGTAAGAAAGTGGAGACATTTTAAAACAAAGGCCCTGCTTAAATGGTCATCAAACAGCCATTTAAAATTATTTTGCAGGTTAATAATGCAGAATGATTATTCTTCAGGAACCTGCAAATAGATTTGAAGTCCTATGCAACAGTCAGGCACTATCAGTCTAGGCAAATTCGTGTAAATTTCAGGAGGATCTGCCTGATTATTCAAACATGATTTATTCATACCTCTGCCACTTCTGTTCTGAAATGTGAAGTCCAAATCAAATTTATAGGAACTCAACGGTAAATGCTCCAATTTGCAATGACTCTCGAGAATTTGATTCACATAATACTTTGTTCAGTCCCTAGTGAAATGTTTCCTAGTAAACTAGGAAAAATTCAAAAGCCGCATTGCTTCAGATTTCAATAACTATGGCCTTCCTGGTTTAGATGAACATTTCAAATATAAAAAAAATAATAATAAAATCAAGAAAAAGTGAGTAAAGGCAACTTTATTCAAATAATGAACAAGATACAATATGTATAGAATGAGCAATGGTGATATCACCGAGTATCCTGTAAAGAGTTCCAACATGCTTGGAAATCAAGTGTAATGATATTGATGGCATGCAGTTTAGTTCATGTAAACAACCTACAACACTACAGTGGCTAAAACCTAGTAAGTGTGTTGTGGATATTCCAATATTATAGCCCTTCAAGTAAAACTGGGCAGATACTATGAACAAAAAAGCTTAAATATGTATAGTATATAAATACAAATATACAGCATGTCTTTTTCCCTTTCACTTGTAACCTTGCAGGCAATCTCGATCCACTTCATACGAGGTCAGTACATAAGTCAGTTTATACATGGAGGGAAAATGAAAGCTTGTGCCTTTTTAGTGAAAAGTAGAAAAGATATTCTCGAATTACATTTTATTTTTAAATTAAAAATATAATTAAGATAAAATAATTCATTTAAATTCTGCTGCTGCTATTTGTAAAGCGCAAATCTACACACCTTGGCATTCTTTTAAAGCTTACTCTGCTCTAACCACCAGCTTTTGTCCAAGTAGCTGCTTACCTTGGGGAGTTTTTTAAAGAGTAACTGAAGCTATGGTCATATGACATTCACATTTTAACTTTTCATTTTCTTTTAAAATACTTGCTTATATAGTCTCACATTATATGTCCATGTTCTGAACATCTGTGCTCATGCATATGTTGGTTCATTAATACATGTTCCAACCAGACTGTATAGTCTCCCTTAATAACCAACATCCAACACAACAAACACAACAGGCTGACTAACAAGGTCTGAAACTGCACCACAGAGTGAGATTTTCATATGCATAGTAATAGTTTAAAAAACACAAAACATCCAGCTCAAAGAACGTCCTTCAGAGCACAGCAGAGGTGACATGCAAGAGTCCAAAGTACAGAAAGCCAGAGAAATGCAAGTGGCTTTACCTATTTGTAAACCCCAGTCCCTTTGTTCATACATTCAACCTGTGCTGAAGCACTCAAGATGGAAGCATGAACTGTGTTCTCAATATCATTTTGTTATAAAGGAAGTCCAGTGGCAGAGAGCACGACTCACAAACACATTCTAGTACATCTACATGGGGCAAAACACAAGAGCTCACTGACTGAATTGCACATTGAAAAAAACTCAAGAGAGCTTTGGGCTAATTCTACTAATTTAAAAACAGACATAAGCACATTAATAAAATGTTCTTCCATTTCTACACTACCGTAGGTCTAGAATAACTTACCATACCTCAGCTCTACAGTATCAAAACTTTAAACTTATGCTGATGAAATGTAAGGCATACATTTATGTCAAAAAGTTCATTAAGTGACAAGTCATGCATAGATTGTAAAAGTTATTGTAATTTCTAAAGAAAAATGTAGCCTACATGTCTGATATTGAAATGTTAATAATACACTTTCAATGTGACAAATTGTGGATGCACCAGTATGTATTATTTTGGTAATTCTACACACAAGGTCTGTGAAATTACAGTAAAAGACTGTGACCTTTATGATAAAAGGTTAATATTCATCAACTCTGAAAAACATATCACAAAGCCAATTATTTTGGTATACCCTAAAAGGCTGTGATCTCTAAATGTTTAATATTCTATTTAAAATGTGAACTCATGCCACTACTAGAATTCATTCAAAGACTGCATTAAAACATTAAGCTGTTTCATGACTTGATGTAGTCCATTAATTAGTGTGTCTATATTATAATACACACCCAAAGCGCCTTTACGCACACATACATGCAGACACACAGTACCGGCATTCTCCATTAGATGTCACCCTGCCATAAAGGTTTTGTCATAAAGAGCTTATTGTGGTTGATTGGCTAGACATAAATTTATAATCAATATTTACAATTGATTCGTCATTTGATTCTACATCAGTTAAACAGCTGATGCAATCCTCTGTTGCTTGATAAACATCTGCAATATAGGGAGGACATACAAAGCAATGGTTTTGATTCTGTTCAAAGAACTGGGCAAGAATCTTGTTTTTTTACATATGAGTGCTTCGAATTTAATAAAGTGTCTATTATTTCCTTTTGTCCTTTTAATACTGAAACCTTATGGCAATCTGAACCTCCAAACTTGTTAATCCAAAATTTGGTCCCTGGGGTGGGGGTGGGTGGGTGGGTGGGGGTGTGGGGGAATGGGGTGGAGGATTGTGATGCTTCAGGAGTTAGTATTCAATTATCCTTATTTCTACTGCAATGCTGCCACCTGCTACAACGAATGTGCAAGCACAGCCTCCAAGGCAGACAGAAGGTGAAAAACACACACACACGCGCACACGCACACGCACACACACACACACACACACACACACACACACACAAATACACACACACACATACACGGAAGAGCAGGTCCTGAGAGCAGAGACCTGACTGATGGACACATAGTGCATGCCACTGTAGGACTGTACAAATGCATGCATGACATTCGGGAGGAGCCCCACATCAATGACTGATGGCCAGGAGCGCTTCTGCTGTGTCCCTTTCCCAGCTACAAATCTATATCCCGAGAATCCGGAACCCCTCCACTTCTCAAGCACAGAGCTTCTGATGCAGGGCCCTTCCAGTGCAGTTAGCAAGCCCACGATGCATCAGGAAAGCACTTCATCTTCGCCCACAAAGGGTAGGTCCACACTCCTCATGCCTTCCCCACTGTCTTGTTTCCTAGGAGACGGATAAATGCAGCATTCTAAAATAACCATGCAATCCAGCCATAAGCACCAGTCTAGGACGATGCAGACCGTGTGTTTGGTATTAGTTGTTACACAGTAGAAAAACCAAGTTAGTGGAAGAATAAGAGAATAGGACATTGGATTAGTTATACACTCAGATCGGAGGCAGATAAATGGAAATATCTGAGTGTCCTTGGAAAAGGTGGAACTGTCACACTGCATGCAGAGACAGAGCGGTGCAGTTAAAACACACACAGAGCTTAAACATTTTAGTAAAACATGGCAACAGGCAGTTGGATTGCAAGTCAGGATGCTCTTCCTCTATAAACTGCTTCCTAACAAGAAATAATTTACAAAGGATAGCATGTAGCAAGTGACCTGGGACAGAACATCCTGAGTCGCGCACTTGCTAGAGACCGGCAAGCCCCTGGTCTGATATAGTCTGATATACATCTATTTCATGCAAATATGACCATAAATTAACCTCTTTAAGGCAGTTTTGTATGGAACTTTCAGTTCACTGTACATAACATGAAATTCCTAACTACTTATGAAAGCCATGAAAAAGGTTTTTCTTTTCTTTTTTCCCCCTAAACCACTATGTGACATGCTGCAGAATGTTTTCATTCAGGTCATGTGCATGGCCATTAAAATGAGCATGATCCATTCCTCTTTCATCACAGAGTGAACTGGAGAGAGCAGGTGGAGGCCTAGCAAGCCCGCAGTCCTTTACCTTTGGTTACCATGAATGTAGCAGCATTTCAAATTCCCTGCTCTCCCTTTTCTAGAGGGCAGGAGAGAGGGAAACACTGCAATGAGAATCCCACTGTGTGTATGGATGACTCAAGAGAAATCTACACACAAGATGTAACTGAAACCTTAGGAAGGACTTGTGTAACTGGACTAAAGAGAGTTGGAGGAATGCTGATGTGGGGTCATGGTAGTTTATGTTTCTGTGTTTTAGACCTAATAGATGATTTATATAGGTTTCATTACATATGTGTCAGCACAGTGACATGTAAAAATGTGCTGTCCTAAAAGAGCTACAAAAATATTAGCTCCAACCAAATCTCATTAGATTTCCCAGAGCCTATTAGGTTACTTTACATTATTAAGAGGGCTATCAAATTAATTTAGGATCCTCATTTTCAATTAAACAGCTGGAAAAGGCTGAAAAATAATCCCTTTGTTTAATTATTAGTGAAACAGTATTAGATGATTGAGGTTTAGTCCACCTCTGCTGGTTAGCGGTGTATGGGGGGAGCAGGCAGAGGACTTACGTCAGCACATGTCCCTGTGAGGTGGGGCTCCTCTCCTCCCTGCGACCCCAGTCGAAAGGGTTCCCAAACGAGCGCTTGCGTAACATGGTCCGCACCAGGATCTGCATGATGAAGAAAAGACTTTTCTGCACAAGCTTTTTACAGAATATTTGCAAGCATTATTTAGAGTTCTGCTGAGTTTTTTGTTGTAGTACCTTAATGTATCAAAGACTAATCTGGTTTGAGGAGACCAGTGTCACACAAAATATTTGTAAAAACAAAAGACAATTAAACTATACAGATATTCAAAAACTCCAACAAAAGCAACTACAACAACTGCTCACAATTCCTTTATACAGTTTTTCCAGGCATTCCTCAGAAGAGTTTTTAACAAAAATTTTGGAAAAACTGTCAAAGGCAAAACCTACTGTTCACACAGAAGACACTCCAATTTATAGGCGAGTATTGCAGAAGTACTAGTAATTCCAAAATGATTAGTAAATCAGTTGTAGCATGTTAACAAAATCTTTGCAGGGATTTCCCTTAGTAAACATGAACTATTACTTGTTTTAAAATGGTTTAAAAAGGCATGGTGTCCGCAAACATTTGGCAGGCAGTGTATGGGCAGAGGACTGGAAAGGTGTGGGTGCTCACCACTGTGGCCAGGCTGGGGATATGCTTGACAGAGTTTTCCACCTCCTCCTGCGTCACCTCGATCAGACTGCAGCAGTTGTCATCCTCAGGAGGAAGGGGCTCAGCACCATGCCGCGTCACCCATGGGTGTACCTGCACAGCCACCAGAGACGGGTCTGAACTACGCCTGGCTAGCAAATACAGAGCTGGAAAACGTGCTGCCCTGGAAAGCCACATGTCAGCCCATAAGAAACAGAAACTGAAGATGTGACAGGTGTCTCGTTGGCAGAATGGGGCATTATTTCATCTCCACTTCATTTCACGATTTGATTTCTACAAACGCCCTACTGTGCTAATGAGCACGCCTATAAAATGTTTATAAGCACTGACCTTGATTTGAGGCACAGTTATCCTGGTTTCAGGATTTTTATTCAGCATCTTAAAAAGCAGGTCCTTCAAATCATCTGACACATCAGCCCTGTAAACAAGCACTTGGTCAGATTCTTTCAGAAAGGAAGGCAGAGTATCTGAGAACGAAATGGAGACAAAGAGAGGCAGAAACTATAAGAGAGCATTAATACTTAAACACTCACTGCTCTGGCAGTTCTACTGGCTGGGTCTTGATTTTCTGATGCAGACTCAGTATGCGCTCATCCATGAATGGACACTGCAGAAGATACAGGTATTGACAGCATATACAGCCCAATGATTAGAGCTACACACTCCATCAACGACAATGCCATTGGTGTGTGAGCAGAAGGGAGTCTTACCACGCCAAAGACAAAGCAGTATAATGTGACCCCCATGGCCCAAACATCCAAAGCCTGAAAGCAAGCAGTTATTCATCTTCATTATCTTTAAAATTATATTTAAAAGTCTTTATTTTCTGACTATTACATTACTAATGTAAAAATGAAGATGTACGATTCAATTCCGCCTGAAATAGGAGGCTGTCCTCGTCCTCACCTTGCCAGAGAAGTTCTTGCGGGTCTCAGAGAGTGTCTCTGGAGCAAGGAAGGCCGGCGTCCCCACTGTACTGGTTAGGAGTGCGTCAGCTCCCTCAAACTGGTTGCTGACCCCAAAGTCAGCTATTTTAATGTGCCCATCCTCCCCCACTAGCAGGTTCGACGGCTTAATGTCCCGATGAATAATCTTCTGATAATGTACTGTAGGAAATGAAAGATCATAATGTTTTCCACAACAACTTGCAATCAAGTAAATGATTGTTTCACTGTCAAATCCAAATGACAAGGTGGTTTCTTAGCTCACAGTACTCAATTCCTCTAAGCAGGTCCTGAAAGTAGAAGCGGGACTGGTCTTCATTCAGTGGTTTATCAGTGGGAACCTCCATCACTGCACTGTAAATAAATACCAACAATATGCCGTGGTGACCCTGAGAGAGGCATGACACTCAGAGGTAGATATAAAGACTCATATATTGAAACCCTACTCACCCTTGTTTGACCAGCTCAAATACTGATGAAGGAAAGAAATATTGATATTGAGATAAGAATGTTATCTATAGAAAGTTATAAAGTGTAAAACAGCCAAAATAATACAAAATATAAATGAAGACATATTCATGTCTTGTGTAAATGTCTGATCTGATACAAGCCAGCAATTATGACCTTGCTTACCCATGTACAGGTGGTCTTCACTTGGGTCGTCCAGGACCTACACACACACATATAAGTACCAAAGGTAGGTTCAGCAACCCATGAGAGAGTGCTCTCTACTGGTCCAGTTGCAGAAAACACACATAGATACACACCTCCACTAGCTTGACCACATTAGGGTGGTCCAACTTTTTGAGGATGGCGATCTCCTGATACACTCGCTCCAGAGGGCCTTTGGGCTGAGGTGGGCCCTCAGGAGCCACTCTGGCCCCTCGGGGAGGAGGCCTTCCTGTATGTTCCGAAAGAAAAGATAAACAGTTGAGTAGTTGCATTTCACCTGGTATAAGAAATACATGAACAGACATCCTCAACCGACCCCCCCCCCCCCCCCCCCCCAAATATACATATACACACACACACACACACACACCCTACTGAGCATTCCATCTGCTTTACGGCAGGCACTTACGCGGGAAACCAGCCTGTCTCATCAGACGCTTCTTGGACAGGACTTTCATGGCCTGCGGGGGAGAGGGGAAGTGAGAACAAGAGAATGTGAGTAGATACGCAATATCATCAGTAGTGCTGGGTAACATATGCACCACTCTACACCAGTAATTCAGGCTTATTGGTTTTATATATATATATATATATATATAGAGAGAGAGAGAGAGAGAGAGAGAGAGAGAGAGAGAGAGAGAGAGAGAGAGAGTGTATAGAGTGAGAACAAGAGAATGTGAGTAGATACGCAATATCATCAGTAGTGCTGGGTAACATATGCACCACTCTACACCAGTAATTCAGGCTTATTGGTTTTATATATATATATATATATATATATATATATATATATATATATATATAGAGAGAGAGAGAGAGAGAGAGAGAGTGTATAGAGTGAGAACAAGAGAATGTGAGTAGATACGCAATATCATCAGTAGTGCTGGGTAACATATGCACCACTCTACACCAGTAATTCAGGCTTATGGTTTTATATATATATATATATATATATATATATATATATATATATATATATAGAGAGAGAGAGAGAGAGAGAGAGAGAGAGAGAGAGAGTGTATAGAGTGGTGCATATGTTAGCTAGCGCACACACACACACACACACACACACACACACACACACACACACACACACACCTATATATTTTAGTGCTACATCAGCAATATGTATTTATTTATGTATTCAGACAGACAGGCCATGGCTTCCTCATACTGCTCATACAGCAGTAGGGCACACCAGCTATTCTTGCAGACTAATTTTTCATAATGTCCCTGCATGCGAAATATAACAAAGCTGTGTGGCGAGAGGAATACTTAGCACTCACATAATAGGTGTTGTCATCTTCGTTGTAGGCCAGTTTGACAACTCCATAGGAGCCCTTGTTCACAGAATGAAGAGAGCAGGTGAGGAACAGTAACAGAATAGTACCACAAAATAGTGACAAGCACAGACATAACACAAACCAAGTAACTGAACGTTCACTAAAATAGCCAAGTCTTTATGCATGGCTCTATGCGACTATACAGAACAGTAATCCAAACCTAGTCAGCAGACAACGACAACACTCACATCCACACATGCATGCACACACAGCAGGTCCCATCTGGGAGAACAGATTGGGTTTACTGCAGGGGCTCTGGTGCTCAGACAGAGATGAGAGGATAGTGGGAATTTCCCTATCCACTTTATCAGCCTCCGGGAGTATCATATGACCCCGTGCTCTAGCACATTGCATCGGCGCGAACATGCAGCAACACTGATCGTTATCTCCAGTCTATCTCCACACAGACTATGTGTAGTCTCACTAGTGTTTGTTGTGTTGTGTGGGACCAGGGGGTTATTGCTCTCCACTCTGATCATGATAGTTCTATTCGGTGCCCCAATCTATATACCTGTAGTCTATGGACATATCCATTTGTCCACACAAATAAAAGTATTTTTATTTGGGTGTTTATTCAATCATCCTGTGCTCTCAGCTTGAAATTGTTAATATATTAATAATAATTGAGAATAAAAATACCTTTCCAATCTCATCTTTCAGCTTGTACTGGTTGAGCTGCACACAATCCTTTCAAAGAGAACAATAAAAGAATGAATGAGCTCGTCTTTAAATTAACTACAAAAAAGGAAGAAAAAATGTATGTGAAAACACATTGCACCAAATTAGCATTCTGGAACTGCAAAAACCTGGTGAGATTGTTTCCTGTATATGTATTATAATAATGCTTACATCAGAATTCTATTTTTAGTACATCACAACTCATGCTCTAGCCTAAATATGTGTCATCCCCAATGGAAACTGTAAGTTTAAAACAGGAAAGCAAGCACTGACACACATTGTAAGAGCAGGACCAGCAAAGAGGAATAGTAGCAAAACATCTGCTACCTCCAATGGAGTTTGCCACCTGTGGGCAGTCTACAGTCTACAGGGGAATGCACCAGTCAAAAGCTCTAGCAGGGCAAAGAGACATCTACTTATTGCCGAAACCTTACCTTTAGCTCTTATTCTCAGCCTTTGCTTTGCTGAGTTTGCAGCCATACCAGAAAACAAGAAAAATACATATTCTTCTCAAGACCGCATTAAGTTCCTTTCGAAAACCATCTGAAGATGTCTGAGTCATCCCGGATAAGATTTTTTTGGGGCAATGCGGCAACTATTACATAATGTTACGTAATTATGCCAATTCATTAATAAACAACTTTACTCATAAATAAAGCATCTCACACTTGAAAATTTGACATTTCCCAGCAGGGGCTACAAAGTCACTGACAATTTCAAAAGAATTTTCAAACAGTTTGGAAAAATGGAAATCTATGTATCAAATTTCTATTAAGGACTGCATTTCTTTTATTCTATGCAATACTGGAAAAGGAGCCTTTCTTGCATCTCCTATGCTTTTTTTGTCTGCCTAGAGCCAAGTCTACCTGGAGATCCGTGATGGAGACACGGTGGGACTCCACGGTGGGTCTGCGGGGCAAGCGCGGAGAGGAGTGGGGCGAAGTGATGGGCGAGTAGGGCAGAGACGGGTAGATATATCGCCCGTTGATTCCAGGTGATCCACAGGGCGAAGAGAGGGTCTGTGAGCGCTCTTGAAGTGATAGCTTCCTGTCTGAGAGGTTAAGCCTGCCCCGGTGTTCCTGCGTATCTGGGAAGAGAGCTTCAGGCCGTCCCACCGTATGAGATAAGAGGTCGCAGGAGGGAGTGCGGAACGGTGGCAGTGGACAGGATGTTGGCTCGGGCGTTTCCGAACTGTCCATGTCCTCCACCTCCTCCCCCCCACCTCGCTGCCCTGGGGCGCTGCTGGGCTCATATTCCGTCACCACGATAAGAGACTCCATGTCACTGGCGCAGGGGCTTAGGGGCGGTACTGAAGGCGGGAACACAGTGCAACTGCACAGCAGGTCAGGAAGGAGCTGATTGGGCGGCTGGGCTGAGAGAGTGGTGGGCAGGGCATGGCCAAGAGGGACAGGTGCTTCAGCAGAAGGCCAGGAAGAGACACAGGGAAGCATGGTGTCCTTCCCAAATACCTCCCAAGTGCCCCTCCATTAGGACCTCAGAGGGCCTTGTTGTACAGAGAATAGAAAGAAACAATGAATGAGTTATGAGTACGAGCCAAAAGAATGTACTCTAGATAGGTCTCTCAAGGACAAGCTCTAGTTCAGAGAAAGCACTGTTAGGTGGCCTTTGCTCTACATCCTGAAAATAAGAGACGACAAACATTTTGTGCAAGCCCAAGTGAGGTCACTGATGTAAAATTAGCCTATTTGACCCCAAACACAACAGATCTGGACTCAGCATCACAAGGATAACCCTGAATCATATCAGGAAGCCTAAACTTGTCCTTATAATATAATTCAGAATGACTCTCTGTTGTAATAGGGGTATAGCTTCAATTCCTAGCTGGCTGTGTTTGTTCTGGGCTCGATTTAGGCACATAAAGCTGTATCTTTTGGCAGGCAGATTCATTGCTGGTGTGAAAACTGCAGTGTGTGTGGGAGCGGTGTGGGTCTCAGCAATGGGGATAAAAGCAGGTACAATAAAAGACATTCATCACTCTGGAGGGTTCAGAAAAGAGAACTCGTGTGGGCAGGCCCACCCCCTCCACGCGTCCTCGTTTCTCTCTGGCTTCCAGAGAGAGCTGGTCCTCCTCCTGTGTGCCATCTCTCAGATTCTCTTGTATTCCCTATCTGTTTCTTCATCTTTATTCCTATATCTCCGTTTCTCTATATTAACCTCTTTTGCAACAAAAGAGCATTTTAGACAACAATGCTACAGTTTTGTGCACAAACATTCAGCCATGTATTAGCATAACTCCAAAGCAGTAGTAATATTTTGAGCACACAAACAGGCCTACGACAAGAAAAACATATTGTATGCAGTCTTTCATCTATGGCTCTTCATTCGCCATTGATGAAAAACTTGATAAATACGCAGGCTGACTAATTTATATTGGTAAGTTTAAAAATTAATGCATTTTACATTTTAAAGCATTAAAGCATTAGAAAGAAACCAATGCAAAGAAATAACAAAATCCTCTTTTTTACGACATGGATTGGAAAAGGTGGACTATATTCCAGACAGAGACAGCATTTCAGGCTTAAACAGGGCCAGCTTTACTCTGAACAGAACAAAAGAGCTGGGTCGTCAATGTCTGATAATGCCAATAAGCAATAGTGCAATAAAATGAATGCTACCTTAAAAATGTGTTCTGTGATACCGATTAAGGAACTCGATAGTGAGTCAACAGTGCAACTGCAGGTAGGAGACTAAAGCAATAGCCTTTATAATTTGATAGAATCAAGGAAACCAAATGGTCTAGCATCGGGCTAGTGTACTCAAACCAATTTCCTGCATTTTATGGTGTTTGATTAACCTTCATTATAAAAGCACACAAATAGCCTTAAACTCTGAAAGACTGTGGCTTTTTTGTGTTGTCTTAGGAGGAAATATGACTCTGCGATTCTCTATCATTGAACAGAGATGTGAACCATTTATCATCTGTAGGCAGGCTTACTGTGATGTAACAAATGTTATTCCATTAAAACAAAGGGGAAAATAGGCTAATATGAGACAGCGTTAGGGCGGCAAAGGAAATTATTATAGCTATGACAATTTATCCCCTGTACATATCTGCTCTCTCTCTGTCTGGCAGTACAACAGTTACATATTGTGAGACCAATCACCTGAGAATGATAGATGGCCCATGACAGTAAAAAAAGACAAACAAAACCTCAAAGTATCATGAGAAATGAGGTTTCGTTCATGTCATTCATCCATCTCATGTTCTACTGCGCTGTCCCCAAAACATTTATGATCCTGAAACACGCTCCCAGTAAGCTACTGTAACATTCACTATCAGAAAATGCAACATAAATAAAGATGCGCAGAAATGAACCATCCTGCATTCTTGTTGAGCTGTTTTAGTGTCTGAATGTATTTTGTATCGCCAGCTCATGTGGGAGCTGTTTCTGACTACTCCTACCTCTGTCAACTTAACCTACACACAGCCTTGTGGAAAGCCTCGTCATCTCCGGTGTGGACAGCCATTCCAGACCCATTTGTCAGAGGTGGTGTTGCCATATTGATAGCAAGATGAGGAAAGGGTGCAGAGAAACTGTGGAATGATTGGTTAGTGTTATGACCCATTACACTTAAACCTCTACAGTTGCTATATCTGGGTTAGATTGACACCATGGACATTAAGACTGATCTTGCTGCAAAACCTATTCTGAAGCATTCATGCCAAACCTTTCGGCACCATAAATGATGAAAGAAGACATGAAAAATGTGAAATGCAAAAAGGTGACCAGGATGCTGCGTAACCATGAGAAGCTTTGGTCTGCTGAGTTATTTTAAACTGAAGACAGTTAGGCTACTTTGCGGAATGACCTACTTTGATCACTGATGGATTGCAAAGCACACAATGGAAAACTGCTCCAAGTGCGCAGCCTACACAGGCTACCAAAAATGAACAACTATGTGTGTTGGAAGCCAATTACTCAAGCTCAGTCATGGCGTTCAAAATACAGCAGGTATAATTTACAAACAGATATCATGGTAAATTAATGTTACAGGCTCCTAACCATGCCTCTCCCCCAAATCTGCCTGTCTTGTATTTTGGGATGAGAGGAATTGGGGCAAGCAGATACAGGAGACATGACACTAGATATTGCAGATTTCACTGGGTTCTGTCCAAAACCATGACTGCAATACCTGACAAAAGCCTGCTGGTTGCAACCATTTCTACAGCTAACTGGGCCTATTCTCCAGATACCCACTAATCTCAGTCTTGGTGTTAAATTACACTGCAGGATCTTTTTCAAAAATCATTTTTGTCTAACAACATATCTACAACAAACCTGATAAAAGTTCTAAAATTCTATGCAAAAATGTCTATACAAAAAAAATGCAGCTTTAAACAGTATATTTGCAGGATCCACAAGTAATAAAATGTTCTTTTCTTTATCAAAAAGGGTGGTAGCATGCAAAGAACTTTGCAGCAGCACATCATCATGATCATATTTTCATACTATGATACTAGACTGACCTTAGAAACAAGCATAAATTGTACTACAGACAACAGTACTCCATCATACACTTAGGCCACATGACTGTCACTCCTCACTGACAGTGTTGCGAAGGAGATTCATGTAAATGTTATACGTGCTAGATGATGTCTGAGCACGCGTGCGTGTGTGTGCGCGCGCGCGCAGGAGGGGTGTCTTATGTGCATTTTAGGGCACCCAAAGTTTAAAATATTGCTATTAAAATAACAACAGAGGCTACTGAAATGTTTTTCTAATGAAAATTAAGGTACATAAAATGAGCTGACAATACCGTATGCATGAAAACAAAAAGAAAATGTCCATCATGTTATATGATCTTAAAGCTAAGCGTCGGAAACTACTTATACTGTTAATTCCAAGAAAGTGCGCCTTCGAAATGAACAGCTGCCCTCGGGTTTACTATGTACTCAAGCAAATGAGAACCATTAGTCCACCATCACATTAGTTAACATTAGGCATCTAACCGCAAGGTAAGTCACCCGAGAGCCATTCAACTTCAAATAGTATTTTTATCAGCCCATTGGGCTACATCAACCTGACAGAAGCGTTTCATTCAGAGCCGACTGAAAGTGTTTCATTAACCCCTACACATTTTCCAGAGAAACTATAAAAGCCTAAACGCAAATACATTTTATTAACAGTTACTCTCAAATGTACAAGTGCAGTCTGTTAAGTAGCTAACCAGCTAGCGAGGTAGCTAACGTACCTGACTAACGATACGTTTGTCACCAGTTATGTTGTGATAAAGTAGCCTGATGTTAAGCTAGATATCTAAACTCTAGCTTCCCATTTAGATGAACACTATCTACGAAACAAATTATCTTGAAAAATAATGTTTAGCAGGCGAAAAGACTGAGCATACTTGCTCGTCTTTTACTAGTAGCGTTAGCAAATACTGACTACACTTCATGACTTTAGAAAGGAAGCTAGCTTAGCTTGCTCATATACTTACAAAAACAGCAAAGCAAACATAAAGCTACGTCGAAATAAGGTTTGAAAAGGACCGATCGAACCCCCATCAGAGCCAGGTAGCTATGTACCTTAAATCTTAAGTTTTAAACGCGTTTGGTTAATGAAAGAGATGGTGGGAAAATCTTCAATATACCCAAGGGTTCGTATTAGCTAGCTACCATCGTATAGAAATTTCTACAACAGCCATGGATGTTGATAACTGGTCATTCTTACCGCGACTAGTCAAAATGTCCTCTTCCAGCTTCTCAATCCAGCGTCCTAACGACACCAGCTAGTATATATGTCTTATTTTATACAATTATTGCTATAAAAATCTGTGGTATTATGGGCATCCAGCGAGAACGAATACAGTTCGTCCTGATACGAGGGGTACCACATCCCCTGCTCAACCAATCCTGCTCAGTATGAACGACTCAAAGCTGATCCTGCAGAGCAGAAACAAACCCAGCATGTAAACCATGCCATGCCATGCTCCCAACCACCTCGCAGGGGGTTCTAGTCGCCGACTGTGAAACATCCAAGATTGCTTGCTACATTAAAAAGGCTAACTAGATAAATAAGAGAACAAAAAATAACTTCTGGGTCTATAAACCTTCCAGAAAAACACTGACAAAAGATGGAATGGATCACACCAAGTTATAAAAACCCAAACATAGAAAAGTAAAAAGTCAAATTTATTATGACCAAAGGGGAAAAAACAAAAAAACAAAACAAGAAACAGGATTCCTGGGTAAGGAGTTACTTTGCAATATCAGTGAATTCACAGATTACTACCAAGTAAGCCATTAACATACCAAAAAAAATCATCTGTACAGGCAAACTGTTCTGTGGCTCAAATTATCGCCTTTTCTGGAAAATATTTCCTCTTCCTCCTGGACCTCCCCGGCCACGACCTCTTGCAGCAACTGCAGGGCAAAAAGCAAAATTAGACATCACTTCCTGTCTGTTGATGGCCGAGAATGACAGTTACTGTTTTGTATAATTAGTTGAGAGCAAAGTTTATGTAAAGGTTGCACATGTAACAAACATTGAGCACTACATAGCATGTCAAATACTGCTTGGTCAACAAGCCACAGCCTTTCAAATGACCAAACAAATATAGCAGTTATTTATAATCAAGTGATTCAATCCTTTCAAACACACAGAAAAAGGTCTGTGTGCTTGGAAATTGGATATAATGCAGTTTGAACATTATTGCATTTTTTGGGAATAGTCATCTAAATTGTCTAATCATGTTCTAATTATATGACACACACACACACACAGATCAGGATGCAAATATAAATGTCAATAAACAGATACAGAATACCACTGACAGAACAAGTTCAAAACATCCTCAGCTACCTTTTCAACTATTTCAACCAAATGACTGACTCATGCACACATGGAAAAACAAGCCCATATACACAATCACCTGAAATTCTGTAGTTTTTAAATATTATTCAGTAATTAGGAATTGCTCAATAAGTGACAATCCCTTCTGACAAGCCTGCATGTCTGAATGGAAAGGTGCACACTAACGAGTAAGTGGTATAATCTCACAAAATGTATGAAAGTCTTTCAGCAAGACTGATGTCTACAAGGGAGAACAGAGTAAAAAATGCAAATCTTTTTGGACAGTGCCTGTGAAACAACCAAACCAATTACATTCATGGCACTTCGCATTACCTTGAGCTTTAAGAATAGCTGCCTTGCCCCTCCCAGCTCCTGCTCCTTGATTTTTATTTTTCATGCTCTTCAACATAGGAGCATTTTTCAACATGTCCGGCAGGATAAGGAAGCGAATTTTGCTGCCGCGGATGTAGACTTGCTCCAGCTGGGAAACTCTGCCATCCCGATATGTCACAGTGATGTTTGACATCTGAAACAAATTAAACAGCATTCCAAACCTGCCTTTTATATTTGTGGAAGTGGCTTTTCCATTACAAATTGCAGTGGCCACAGGAGAGCAGTGCACACGTTACCTGACAGTTCATGTTATCCTCAGCTTCTATCAGTTTTCCTCTGTAGACCTCACCGGTATTGGTTTCACAGGTTACAATATGACCCTCTGCTTCATGGAGAACTTTGATTGGGACGCCAATGGACATTGTGACGATATCTGCAGCGGGGAGGGAGGAGGGACCATAAGGTACATACTACATATACAAATTATAACCGTCGCCATCCAATTAACGTATCCCACGATATTTAACGGACGACAGGTTGTATAGCAATGTTAGTATCGTCTTAACTTCGCACATACAAGGTGATAACCTACTCCATATAACATTTTATTATTAGTTACTACTGTGGTACATACTACTCTACGACGCTTATGAAGAATGAATCACTTATCCAGATATGGAAAATAGCTAAATCTGCTGAAGGTAAAGGCACAAAACACATTTTCCTCCAGTAGCATCCCTACATCGTGAAATAAAGATAGGGTTACGTTACCTAGCTAGCTAGCTAGCTAGCTAATACACTCAATAAGGCAGACAAACAAGGAGCCTAGTTAGCGTCAACACAGAAGGCTAGCTAAGTCGCTGGCTACACAAAATATGAATCACTTACAAACTACCATCGGAGAAAAACTTATGGCTGAACACATTAGACTGTACCTTTATCGAAACGATGACTAAAAATCCTTTGATTTTCTCTCGTCAACGTCCCAGCAACGTGAGTATTTGTGGCGTTTTCCCGCTCCCACAATGCAGTATGAAGCGGAATTGCCCTCCCACCCGGAAATATATCGATTGCATCATGGGCGTTGTAGTGAAGTTACGGGGTTTTGTAAGCCTACCTCACTTCACCAGCAGAGGGCAGTATTTAATTACATAGTATCATGAACCAAGGTTCATGGCTAAAATACCCGCTTCGAACAAATTCAATGTAATCTATTAAAGCTATTTTCCTGAGATGGATTTATGTGTACTAGGAGATCGCTTTGGTCATAACAAACAAACAGATAGACAGAAGAAATGAAACAATTGCTGAGATTAAAGAGTAGAATGTTAGTTTTACTTGGGTTCAGCAGGCTATGAGCCTGAAATAGCACATAGATCCATCAGATAGACTGAGCAAAGATGTGCCAGAATAGTTGGTTATATTGTACCAGCAAGTAACCTGGAAAGCCAAGAAAGTCTACAATTGTAAATGACAAAGAATACAAGTAAGCAAGAACAGAAAGACAAGTTTATATTCTGACATAAATGAATGAATATAAAGATAAAAAGCATCATGTGACAGGGAACAGCAGCAGAAGGATCATATGTATAGGAGCGCCACACAGCTGTTTTAAGATATTTCACTGGCTAAACTGTCTTTATATCCTTTTAGCCATCAGTAAATTAAAATCTCTAAGATTGACTTAGTGTGTAACCAGCAATTACAAAATAAACTTCTAGAAAAGGTAGCAGGTTCTGCTTTTCTGTAAATTATTTTTGTATGTGCACATATCTCTTTAGAGAGAGGGCTTCTGGGGAATGTTCTGGATAGTGGGAGTGGGAGTGGGGGGGAAGACTCCCTCAGTGACTAAATATGGTGGAGTAAAATCCATTTCTGCAGCTTTAACTGGATGGATGGTGGTGAATCAAATGCCTTAAAATGGATGGCATTCCCCATGAAGCAGTATGTTAAGCCAAAATATATGACTAAACCAACTTTTAGATTTTGAGGTCTAAAAAGTGGAATGTTCTTGAAGGATTTAACTTGAACACCACTGAGCATGTCTTTTACCCTGGCCAATCTAGTGCCAGAGAAATGTAGATGTTGACTGGCTCAGGTCATTGTAACTCCCTCTGTCTTTAAGACAAAACAGAGATAATATTACTAATGCATATGAACCGAGATTTATTATCTAATTTTGCAGTATTGTAAAAACTAACATGGCATTGATGTAAAGCACAAATTGTAAAAGACATGTATTTCTAGAGCAGTACAAACCCTACTTTATTTCCCAAATTTCCTCCACTATAATTGTTGAAATATGATCATACCTGACAACTGTAAACACCATAACAGAAATGTTCTCCATTACCTGACCTTTTCATAGCATTTTAAAGCCTAACCTTTTCATAGCATTTTAAAGCCTACTTAAGGAATCAGACATGAGGGCTTTTTAATAATACACTTCATGATGGAATATTTGTTTCATGACTGCTTCAGGAGCTGTGCTGAAACTTGAAATTGACCTTGTAATTATGAAAGTTTATACATCTGAAGGATCAAATGAAGTTTACCTTCACCAGAACTACAGAAGAGAAGCAAACCTCCATGCAGCCAAACATGCGCAAAGCCAGTCTAAAAGGCTGTGATCAGGAGCCAGGCTGTTGATTACACAGTAACTCTCAACATCTCCAAACATCATTTTACCACTTGAATTAATATGTCTGCAACTGCTGATCTATGTGGCTTACTGATAGCGTGTTAGCTTTATCCTAGTCTGATTTACACCAGAGCAAACTTCTTGAATGGGGATACACTGACCACAGCTCTTTATACAGGGCATTTGTCTCATTAAAGGATGTAGCTGTCTACTGCCACAGTGTGCAATAACAGTGCCATCTTTGCCCTGTCTAAAAGTCATGAAAAAAAGCATCAAGAAAACAGCTAAACTTCATCTATACACTGCATGGTGAATTCTTAGTACAAATGACTAGAGACATGTCGGGCAAAAAGGGGCAGTAATGTTCTTTTAGACAGATTCATGTTCAGGTTGATTTCAGTTTGACTTGTGCTATCATATGTAATGAGTTCTGCCTGCACCATGCAAATAATGTGAAGATGCTGAATAAAATTATTATTAAAAAAGCACATTTTCTGAAGTCTCATTTGGCTCTATACTTCTCTTTGTAATGTGCATTGTAATGCATAATCTTGTATTTTAGGTGATCGGGTAGTAAACGTTAAAGCAGGACAAATAAGCACTTTATCCACTGAGGCATAGGTACAAAAACAATTCAACATTTTCAGGTGCCTCTTCCATCCATCCCTTTATTCCGTTTGTAAATAGAAGTTAAGGTCTCCACCTTTTCTGAGTAGATGTCCATGTCATTGGATGTGTGCTTTCACTTCACCTTTCATGCAAGCATCACGTTTTACAAAAAGCAGTGCTTTAGTGCAGCTGTTTCCCACCCCAGAGCCTTTTAACAAGGAAAAAGGCACATAATGGCACAATAAAAGACGTCATCAAATGCCCCTTCATTTGATTTGCATTACATTAGGACTAGCTGCACTCTCCTAACAAAATTATATCAGATATGTGTCTTTGGCTTTATATGTGCAGGGCAGAGGAGAGCCCTTGTAACAGGGCATTAACTCTCATTTTTAAATGTGGCATAAATAAACCTAATTCCATCTTTATTTACATTCAATCATTTTGTGATACCAAGTTGTTATGCAAGACAACTGCTCCTTTAATGCCCTTGTTTTTATGACTTACTAGCCATGTAGCTTTTTTCTTGACATCCTTTTTTAATGCTATGAGGTTCAAAGTCCGCTCTGTTGAGTGCTTTCCGTTGGGTGGTCGTGTTGAGCCCTTTTTATTTGTTTGCACTGGGAAACCTGATATTTAAACGGAGAATGCCTACAGTTACCGTCACATCAGTATGAAAGCAATAAAAACATAGACAGCTTTCTTTTTACAAACACCTCATGTTACTACTCTCAGCATGTGATGGGCAGCTTCACTCCTACTCATGAATATGCATATATGCACTGAAAATAATAGACACATCAAGTGATGTAGATGCTGATTTGAGCTCTGTATTTATTTAGTAAATTTCAGAACCACCAATAAACATGCTTCACAGTCACAAGTGTTTATAAGAGGGTTTGTGTAATGAAGCAGAAGGTTGGAGGCAGTACAAATTTGTGTGGTAAGAGTTTTCGTACTGTAACTTAGGTTAGATTTAGAACCCTCCAGAAAAAGTACCAGTTGGCAGCAGACAAGTGCACCAAGATTTAAAGTATTGTCCAAGAGTATCTGAAAATGAACATTAGCTGTGCTCTCGGAGGAGGAAAAAAGGGTCTTTCACAATCTGCCTTTGTAATGAGACATATCCACAAAGTGGGTAGATGCACAGTCACAGTTTTGGAGTGTGGTGACATCCAGCAAACCTTTGGTGCTAGGGCACATTCATCAGAGATGTGCTGGATGTGAAGTCCAGCTGTGTGATACACCATGCACTGCTGCATTATGAATTAGCAATGAATAAGAATTATTAAATAAATAAATAAATAAATGTTTTAAAATATTAGGCTTAGAGATCTTATAAACCCTATATTTGTATGTTTGTTATATTTTAATGGTCAGGATAGACTGACATTGAAAGTACTTCAACAAGTACTGGAGTAATTAAATTAACCATAAACACTGACTTATCTAATTAAACATTCTTAACAATTTTTGTAAGGAAGCCTAGTGTCTGATAAAACCTAATCTGTAGAATAGGGGTTCAGATTGTGTGGCAGTTCTGACTACAAGAGATATGGGAAATTCATTCATGCCATCAGATAACTCTGAAGTTTAGATATGTTGGAATTCACCAAGTTCCCACAGAAATGTAGCAAGTACACATACCTTTGCCTTATCTGGTTCCAGACAGTAGCAAGAATTAGGTCACCCTCAATTCCACAATAGTGACATCATGATCTGGGAAACATGTAGGTTGTGTGCAGGTCAGGTAAGTTTAGCTGTTTGTACAACTATGCTTACACACACTGAGTTATACAAGAACACCTCAGTCAAAGATTCTGTCATGACACCTCAGTGAGCTCACCTGAATAACTGGTCCTTGTGGGAAAAGAGCTGAAATTTATATTGGTATTAATGCTACAGTGCTTTACCACCATGATTTCTGCATTGCTCTCACTAGAGGAAATGTCCTTAACAGCCCAATCAGAACAGCCTACTGAGCAAAGCTTTGATTGGGCAGAAAAGGCTTCTTCTGTAGGGCAACGCCCAGCAGACCTGCAGTCTGTACCCATGTGGTTTGACCTGGGCTTCCACTGGCTACCCGTGGAGGGTGTTTTATTTACACTTCCATGGTGACAACCTCGAGGGTGGCTATGGCCCAGTGTGCTGCCGTTGGCCATGGTGCCAAATGAGGAATCCACAACACTAACGGAGGTAGTGGTGGTGATCCCAGCTGCAGTGCTGCCGCTGAGCAAGCCGCTGCGCTGCCTCAGGACATGCTGCCCAATGATCCTGCGGAATGTGTGCTGGAAGTCCCGGATGCGGTAGGCGTAAATGAATGGGTTCACCACTGAGTTGGCGTGCGAGAGGATAATGGCCAAGTACATGATCCAGCCCGGAGGGCGGGCACAGAGCGGGCAGAAAAGCGTGAAGCAGTTGATGATGTGCAGGGGGAGCCAACACAGTGCGAAGAGGCCCACGATGATGGCCAGTGACTTGGCCGCGTGCACTTCCCTCTGTAGCCTGGAGCGGGAAGAGGAGGAGCCATCGACATGGCCGTGACCTAGCGACAGCTTCTGCTCCATCCGCCAGAGCTGCTCCCGGGCAGCCATGAAGATCCGGGCATAGATCACCAGCATGGCCAGCAGTGGCATGAGCACGCAGCCAAAAAAGTTGAAGTAAACCATGTAGTCCATTGTGACCACCTTCTCAAACAGGCACTCTGTCATACCGGAGGGGCAGGAACTGTTGGGGCTGATTGTGGACCGCATGTTCCAGCCCAGCATGGGAGTCAAACCGATGACCACTGAGAGAATCCAGCACACGGCAATGATGGCTTTGGCTCGCTGGCTTGTCACGAGGCTGTTGTACCTGACACACACACACACACACACACACACACACACACACACACACACACACACACACACACACACACACACACACACACACACACACACACACACACACACACACACACACACACAGAGACACACACACATAGACATGAATTCTGAGGACAAGATGTTGTGGTGCGTGCTGGACAACACTCCTAACTTAATACTCCAAACTCTCCCATCTACCTCACAAATCAGGTTCGCCTTTCCTGGTTTGCCTAAAATTAACTTCCTAACAGAGCAATAAATGTTCAAGGAGTGCCCCTTGCATGAAAATGTCAGAACATGGGAAGACTGTATCGTTTTAAGTTTGAAAACAAACTTGTTTTCAAGTACACACGAACATCCATTCTATAGCTCTTAGGAATGACCATTGTTTTGAGAATTTTGCTTTTTAATTTAGTTGATCAATGTTCAAATACAAGGAAATACACAAATGAGAAGAGCATATACCCTAAATGTAACTCTTACAGTCCAAAGAACCCAAAGCCCTTTATTATTAATATATAATATCCAAGTTCTTAAAGCTTTAATATATTTTTGATAAAACATATTGTAAAGGTCTTTATTGTGTTCTCAGTGTATTACAATTCATTCCCATGTATAAAGTATATCAGCTAAAATTAAGTATGACTGCAGTAACATTTATATAAAAGAAAGCCAGCTGTTAAAAACCCCTTCATTTTAGCCAGAAACAAAAAACATCCAGCCCTGCAGCATGTGTCTTTTCCCAAGTGATGTCTGGGAAGGGAGGGAATGTGTGGTGGCAATTGTTCAAATAATCCAGGGACTCAAATCTTCCTCGCGATGGTGAGGAGTTCATTAAAGCCGACAGACTTACAGGGGCTCCAGGGCTCCAAATAACCTATTTGGCCACCCGCAATGTCACAGATCCCACAGAGCCACCATACTCACAGAGCCCAGGGCCCTTAGACAATCAACACCTGTTCTGGCTTTTTTTCTGGAGCCGCTGCAGACACGCCGGCCAGTCCATGAGTGCACAGTGAGCTAAACCTTACATCAACCATCCACATAAGGAGGAGCCGAAAACCAGTGGCTATGGCTCAGTTCAGCAGAGACAGTGGGGCTTTTCAAAAACGATTGGTTGGAATGTTTGATAGGCACATGTCAGTCACACTCTAAACTGTTTATGTGCACATTTCTAAAACCATGTATATTTCAGAAGGATATTACAGTGAACGGTGAACAAGCATGAAGAGCAGATTGTAAAGTGGGTCGTTTGAATTTAGTTCTGCCTTTATGTTTGTGTACATGTTACACAGTAACTGAGAGCAAAATGAGTTACTGTAGAGAGAGGAGGGTGAACTGCTCTATAAGGTAATGACTACATGCTCATCAGCCTTTCAAAGTAAATCATAATTTGACTGCTAAACTGTTAAAGTTATTAAATTTCTTGGCAAGCCAAACATAAATACTTTGGAAATAGTACAGTGTGTTGCTATGCAAATATTTTACTGGGAAATACAGTTCATTTGCATGGATTTGACTGCACAAATTAGGTACAACTTTCCTTTTGTCTATTATGAGCAAATGTCAAAGAAAAGATAATAGCCAGTCAGTCCTGTGACTATTGTCTCATGTTCACATGGACAAATGTACAGAATTGTGAAAATAAAGCCATGCATGAAAATTTGAGACAACTGATCAGTAAATTAATCCATCAAACTTTGGATCACTGGTTTTATATGGGCATGAAGACCAAATGCCCTATCTGTGACCAGACAGGCCCATGTGATGTATTCAAAGTCAGCTCTCCTCTGCAACAGTCTACACTTGCTTTCTCCATTTGATTCAGCTTCTGTTGGCTCCTCCCTCTCTCCTGAATAACGTCCTGGCATTAGAGTGTCTTATCAGGAGACTGCAGCTCGACTCGCACCCAGTCGCACTGTAATTGAACCCAACTACATTAAACAGCAGGAGACAATAACCCTGCATGTTGTTGTGGAGTAAATCTTTCACTGCACTAACTATTAAGCACCACGATGACACCTGCCCAGGTATAAACAAATAAGCATTGTTCAGATGACACTACAGTTCGGCGACACGATAATCAAACCTGTGCATAACTTATACAAATGGCCATAATGCCCCACGCACACGCCCCCCCCGGCGCCGCTGTGAAGCTCACCCACCTCAGTGGGATGGTGATGGCGACGTAGCGGTCCAAGGCAATGGCCAGCAGGCTGAAGATGGAGCTTTGTGTAAGCACCAGAACAAAGCAAGCGATGAAGAGGCATCCATGAAAGTGGCTGCAGAAGCCCGTGCTGACCGTGATGGCGAAGGGGATGGCGAGCAGGCCCACGGCGATGTCGGCCACCGCCAATGACACCACGAAGAAGTTGGTGATGCTCTGAAGGTTACTGTTGAGGCACACGGACCAGCACACCAGCACATTTCCGGCCACGGAGAGCACCGCGATCAGCAGCTCTAGGGCTATGTACGCCACGTCGGCCTTGCTCAGCATGCTGGCCGAGTCGGGGCCGTGGTCGTCCGCCTGGGCCGACTCACAGCGCGGCTCATAGCTGGGCCTCGGGGCTCCTGGGGGCGCGGGCAGGAGGGCGTCACTCTCCCTCTCGATTGGTGCAAGGAGCCTGAGGGCTGAAGATAAGCAAGCCCTACCTCCACTTTCCTCCAAGCAGCCTGCTTTTCACCAAGAAAAGAGTAGCCGTTATAGGTGTGGATCCAGAAGTTGGGCCACCACGGGGTCAGAGCGATGAACGTGCAGAAAGCCCTGCTCTCACTCCTGTAGTACTTGCAGAGTGGCCCACGCTCTCTTCTGTTGACCTGCCAGCCACCTCTTCCAGATTTCCTTAGTCAACTATAAACCATCTCAGAGAAACAAATGTTTGGGGGAGTTGGAAGGACTCCAACAAAAAGCCACTATGAGGTCAGTAACCCTAGAAAGAGAACAATCACATCATATAATGGAAGATCAACCTCCCTGACTAAGTAAAAAAAAACAAAAAACAATTTGTCTTTGGAAGGTCAGTTTCCCACAAGAGCAACAGAGCACTGTCCAAAGTCCAACGATATAGTTTTATTTTAAGACTGCCTTCACAAATATTCGTGAAATATGTTTGTCAGTTTGCGATTTATCATAAGGCCAGGATGCATTTCCTCTCTTTTCTCCAGGAAGTGTACATTTGAACCTTGCAGTGCATGTGCTATTACTGGCTTAGAAATGTAGAACAAATATTCTTTTGTATCCAAACTCACATGAATCTACTAATCTGTTCGGCTTGAAAATGAAGCTTTTTTTCTATGAATATAAATCACTCTCTGACTAAAAATCAACTGATTTTTATAATATGTTTTGTAATTCTCTCTGGTTTTGGGGGAGAACCTTAATAAAGTAAAAGTAACACTGGAAATAATACTGTCCTTTGCATTTTTGTTTTAAGTAAAAAAAAAAAAATTATATATATATATATATATATATATATATATATATATATATATATATATATATATATATATATATATATATATATATATATAGTATATTTGCCTCTACCTTCAAAATGGACTAGCCAGAGCATAAAGCCAGATTACTTCAAACCATTTTTGTTTTTTGGACAAAGCCCTTTACATTTCAGGCACTGTAAACAACTTCACAATTCAGTCACAGAAAGACTAAACAAGCTTAGACAGATGACAGACATTATTTCCTTTTTATAGTACAGTAACAAATGCAATTTTTGTGCAGTTTCTGAGGTGCCACACTTACCAAATATCTTTTCACGGTGTCCTTAGGTATCTAAGTATAGATGCGTTAGGTTAAGAATGTTTTGCGAAGTGACTTTCCGAACCTTGTCTTGCTCTGCTCTCTGTTATAACTTATTGTTGTAACACCTGTGAAGAAACTATTCGCCTATTACATTCCCACTTACGCAAAGAGTTGTAAAATACATTATTAGAAACGGACACTGCTCTCGTTGGAAATGGCGCAACGAACGGCAGATGATGAGGATGCGTTTTCATTCCTGATAAGCATTTAAAAATAACTAGGAAAACCCATTCGGATCTGTCAATCAAAATAGCTTTAAGAAATTACATTGATGTTACTATTAGTGGGGCGTTATCCAAGTCAATTACTGAATATTATTCATTTAGAGACTTGCACATATATAACTTCTGACATATTTATCTGAAAATTAAAGCAAAGGAATGGGATTCTCAAGGGACTATTTCCAATCTAACACGATCGATCTCAAGTATGCATGGACAGGAGAAAGCAAGCGTACCTGCCACAAATGCCATACAAATTAATGAAAAACAAACAAACAAACAAACAAACACAGCAGAATAACAGCTATCAATCCCGGGTCACTGACCGTTTCCACCAGAGTTTCTAAATTGCAGTTTACAAATTAAGAGGAAGTGAATAGGGAAATAAGCCTTAAATTCAGATGTCCGTAAATGCAACACTTACATGCAAGCTGTGAGACAGGACGTCAAGAACGCGAGGGTCCATTACCTGAGCGGAAACGAGACCTTTGTTTGATGTGGAGCAGCGCACGTAGCTGTGCGCTTTACCCATCGCGAAACTTCGGGGAGAGTACCAAAAAAATGAGATGTCATTTGAAGTCCCCGAAACTATCGATACACTAAGAAATCATAAAATGTTGAACTTATTTCATAGAGTTAATTACGACGCAAAACTTCAGCGTCTAACCGCTCAGCTTGAACGCTCTTAATGTGGCTGTATGCCTTAGGGGGACAAGGTCATGCAAGAGCGACAAGTATCGACACTTTCCGCGCTTTGTTCAGCGAATGTATTCAATGATCGCTGCTATCGAGACGAGCGCTGGCTGCGTTTGAAGGGTCTCTCCCCTCCCTCTGCTCAGCGTCCACTGACCTTTTTTGTCCGAGTGTCACGCATGTCGGTAGCCTTTTCACTTTGCAGCGCCTGTACAAGGGGGACTTTGGTCCTCTTCGATCATTTTATGGACCCAATAATTATATTATTATTATTTGCGTGCTACAGTTCCTCGTCAAATGCGCAGACGAAACTTTCATTGACAGAATTCTAGCCCAACAGATTACTCACATGTGAACTATTCATACGGTATCACCCATTAAAGAAACAGCCCGCAAGCATACCAAAAGCTGAGGTTCATTGCAAAGAGCAGCTGAAACATCCTGTTTCACTTCGTGGTTACATTAAAAATGTATGCAAGACACCAGTAAGTCAGAAACAAACCAAGCTCCACCTTCAGACAACTCACCAAATCACCAAGACCCTTGCTAAGAACTATTAAAACAACCCACACTTAAAAGAAAAAATTTAAAATTGCCCACCTCATGCCAATAGTTTCAAGTTTGGCATTGCCCTCATTTCAAAGGAGCTGTGTATTTACACATTTTAATCACTGTCAAAACTAGTTTTACTTCCCTGACAACATTTAAGGACTTCCTATGATTTAGCAGTAAATGACCATTTACAGATTTCTTTTCCATAAGGTATTGGGGCTCCATTAGTTCACAGAATCTACAACAAACTGTAAAACTTTTAAAATGATCTTTATAATAGCCAAGGTGACTTGTTGTGAAGAGATGAGTGTTCCCTGGGGTGTGCAGCATTTAACCCCCAAGATCTGAGTGGTGATGAGCACCGAGACTGTTTTCTCACCTATGTCCTTGGGTTTATGCCACATCCTCTCATTAATCTAAAACAGAGATACAGCAATGTGTGCAGTCCAGTTTTCACTCAAGAATGCACACAATGGACCCACTGTTATGAAGCAAATTAGAAACACAAACAGCAAAGAAATGAATAATCTGAGAAATTTATTGGTATTAGACTTGCTGGTCTAGAAATGGTTGTAAGAAAATGCTCAACAGGAAGTTCAGACAATTTCTTTAACTGAAAACAAGGAGATCAAATGAATGTAGCAAGAAAGGACGTGTGAAGAGTGCTAAAAGAGCGTAAAAACAGTAATGAAAATTTCTACAATACATTCCCATCCACTCACACGGTAATGAATTCAAACTCACTCACATGATAAAACCAACAAACATGATACAAAAAAATGCATTTCAGTGGATGAAACCTTACGAAATCTCAGAGCCCTGGGAGGTGAATTAGAAATAAGAGTTAATGAAAAAATAATTTTCCATCGGCACCCCCATTTGTATACCTGGTTAAATTAAATCAAATTGCAACTGAAACCTCAACCTGATCTGCATCAGGACATAGCATAATGTTTCAAAACATGAAGTCATCAAGAGCAGCAGCTTCAAGCGATGTAATCAAATCTAGATGTAATATTTTCAGGTACCCTCTTTTTCCATCATCCAAACTCAGCAAAACACTGTCTGGAATAAATTACAGGTGGTATCTTCTTTTTTTCAAGATAATGGACATTTGACATAAAAAAATATTTGCACTTCAAATGCTGAAATGTACAAATTAAAATATCCCTTGTTCTGGGTCTTGGCATAAATCTTAACAACTTCAAAGATATTTGACTCTGCCAACAGAAGGTGGCAGACCTATTTGGGCAGAATGTCTTTATAAAACAATATTTTTAAGGCAATGCAGAAAAGACATTAGAGCAGGTAGGCCTTTGCACTTACCATAGCAAGCATTGTGCTTTACAAGCCATCTCAAAAAGCAGGCAAACAAATAAAAACAAAAAACCCTTACCTTTATCAAAAGTGTGCATGGTGCTCTGGGCTTTGTGTTTGTGCAGAAGCAAAGTTTAGATTGAGCCTCAAATATAAAGTCGTGTAATGCATTCAAAGATATGCAAAACAACAGAGAAGCTTCACATTTTACTGAGAATACACACATTGAGTCCTGTTTTGTGCTTTTACACCAGTAAGAAAAGTCTGCAATAGGAGTTGGTTATGGAAGTTAGGTATGCTTGTAGAACAGGGCAAAGCAGACATGGTCTGTGAAACCCAGCATGGTGCTGATTACAATCAGAAAACGCATTCAGTACTTTTGCACTTCTGAGGCAGCGAGTGGGCTAGAGATCACTTGTGTAAGCAGTGAGGTACTAATAAAAGGGATAAAGCAGCTCTGGATTTCAGTAAAGGCAGCCAACTTAGGGAAGTGTTTTCCATCCTACTGATACCCGAAACTTCCTTATATTTGCATACAAAAACCTGTTCCTTTTGCATGACAAAAGGCATGAAATTTCTACAAAAGTAGAAATGTGGAGAGAACGAGGGAAAAGGGCCAACTGTCATGAAGGACACTGACTCAAAACAACTAAACTCAAGTTCTTTATGAGCTTAGTGGCAAGGGAAGCTTTTAGGGGCATCACTTTTTAAAATAAATACGTACCAAGAAACCAAGATTTCAATTACAGAATCACTGTTATGGACAAGGCACAATGACCACCAAAGCCAAGGAACAGCAAACCATGAGTGAAATCCTCTTCCATAATCCTACTGTTAAAGCTTATTAAACAGCACAAATGGCACAATGGAATGAATTACGTATAATGAGGATACTGACATTCTGCTGACATAAAAAAAA